>NW_022196599.1:0-600000 GCF_008641045.1 Pistacia vera | reverse complement strand
AATTTGGGCTCCCGTTCACAATGACCTTCCACTCGGTCCCTTCAAATACCCTGTTAATCAAGATAATAACACGGTGTGAAAGCTAATGGAGACTTCAAGGCTACCACACTTTTTATAACTGTGGATCCAAACGGTCAAACTTTGAGTAAACAACATTTCCCACCCAAGGTTTGACGAATCTCCAGTTTCCACCCCTAGTTTTATAAATTACAATTTCTACCCTTAAATTAACATAAAACTATTTAATCTAACAGTTAAAAAGGTAAAATAGTCATTTCAAAGATAAAAATTTTAAAATAACCCTTCATTTCTCAAATTCACCCACCGAAAATTTTTAAAAATAACCCTTGACTTATTAAATTCATCCCATTGGCGATTTCAGGTCATTCAGGCTTGTTCCTAGCGCAATCGACCTCTCCCGACACCACTATTACAATCCTCTCAACCCCCACATCAAAACCGCTAACCTCCCTGCCTAATTTAACCCCTCAATCACAGACCGCTGCTTTTAGTTTCAGTCGGTGTTTCATCCAAATTCTGGTAGGTCCCGACATTGGAAATCACTCTCAACACCACCAATAGCATCACCGACTTCCCCCCCATCAAAACCCCCAACATCACCAACCGTAATTGCCCGCCGATCACCGCCACCTCTCGCTTAGGTTTTCGTGTCTTGTTGTACTTTTCCAGCCAAATTTCGACACTTCGCTGAGGTGCAATCGGGTGGAAAGTTTAGGGGTTTTGGTGGGGAGGATAAGGGGATGCTAATAGTGATGTCGGGGAGGTCCAATGGTGTTGGAATCAGGCTTGATTTTTGGCTTGGCCGGGATCCTCTGAGAGTTATTTGAGAGAAATTTGAGATGTAAGGGTTATTTGAGAGAAAAGTGATGGTGTTAATTTAAGGGTGAGAATATGTAATTTAAGAAATCAGGGGTGGGAACCATAGATTCGCCAAACCTTGGGTGGGAAAATGTCGTTTACTCGTCAAACTTTTTAATTGCTCAAATCAAGAAATAGTATGAAGGAAACTTCCTACTCTCCCACAATTTCCCATCCTCCTTTCACACTCTATATTCTACAGTTTCGTCTTTTTCTTTCAATTGTTAATGAGAACCCATTAATATACCAAGTCTTGACCTTCTTAACCACACGTATTTTCTCTCTTTTCTATCATCCCTTTTGATCAAACCAAATACCAAGTCTCCTCGCTCACTTTTTTCCATTCCTCAAAACTATATATCTTCTCTTTATTACTTCACAAATTTTCTTATCATAATAATAGAGGAAAATGAGCATTGAAATAGTGGAGAGAGCTCTCAACAGCCTGGGAAAAGGCTTTGATTTAACTTCGGATTTTAAGCTCAAGTATTGCAAAGGCAAAGAGAGGTTAGTTCTTCTCAATGAAACGCATCAAAGAGACATTAATCTTCCTGGTTTTGGACCCATCAAAGATGTTTCCATCGATATCAAATGTGACAAAGGTGATCTTACTCGTTACCAATCCGATATTCTCGAATTCAATAAGGTATATTTTATTTTGTTTTATTTCATTATATCAACTCTATCTCCATCATCATTTTCTTCTTCATTGATTGATTGAGAGAGATTAATAAACTATGAGCAGATGTCAGAATTTTTCAACCAGAAGAATTCAATACCAGGGAAAATTCCATCAGGGTATTTCAACGCCATGTTTAACTTGGAGAGTGGTTCATGGGCGACTGATGCAGCCCACACAAAGTGTTTGGGACTCGATGGATATTTTATCGCACTCTTCAATCTTCGTATTGATCGCTATCCTTTGGTTCTGTCCGATGAAATTCGTAATGCGGTTCCTTCTTTTTGGGATCCTTGTGTCCTATCAAGGTAATATAAGTTCATAATTTGCACAATATATATATATAATTTTTTTTTTTTTTATCAGAAGTTATATTTTAGTTACAATATCTTTAATTATGAACTAATCCGGAACTGGTCAAGCTAATAAACATATAATTACTAAATTTAATAATACAGTGTTTGGCCTAATCACATGTAATTAGTTGCTTGATGGTAGGGATTCTAGTTTCTTAGTTGACCAGTCAATCTTCATTGGAAATATTATGAAAAAGTCAACGATATCAACAATCCGTATGGTGCCAGCTCATTGATATCTGTACTTTGCTTTGAAAGGATTTTCTTTTCACACGATCAGACGGTGTAAGTGTATCGTCTAATAATCCCAAATCAGATTTCTGTTTATTATTTATTGGTACGTGACAGCTGCTTTCTCCGTTTGAAATTTTCTGTGTGGAGTTTGGTGAAAATACAAGGCAAAAGGTTGACATTTAGTTGCCAATTTGCTTGAACTCCATAGGATGAAATAAAAGAAAATTCAAAATACCCCAGATGAAAAACTCAAAAATGTCAAAAAGAATTTCAACTAATTCAATTAAACATTGTATTTCAACATCGATTTCACCATCAAATGCATGATAAATTCCTCCATTGAAAATGTCACCGAATTTGCATTATTGTTTGACAGATTCATCGAGAAATATGGAACCCACGTCGTTGTGGGGCTGAGTGTTGGAGGCCAAGACGTGGTGCTAGTCAAGCAAGATAAGTCTTCGAACTTGGGGCCATCAGAACTTAAAACACATTTGGATAATCTCGGAGATCAACTCTTCACTGGGACCTGCAGTTTCGCCCCGAAAACTAAAGAAAAAATGCATAAGGTCTGTCCGTGATGAATCATTAACATAGAAACTTTAATAGTGAATAATTAGTTGTTTTCTTGAATTGCAGACACCTGAAGCCTTCAATGTATTTGATCCGGAACCTGTGGCCTTCAACAGCTTTTCCTCCATAAGTTCAAAACATGTAGGTTTGAATATAATTAAGCAGTGTTGTTCATCCTTTAATATGTTATAACTAATGTTGATGTAATTAAATTAACATTGAAGTAGAATGTTTGTAGGGAATCAGTGTAATATGCCACAAGAGGGGAGGTGACACTTCAGCCAGTAGCCACTGTGAATGGCTTCCAACAGTGTCATCAAATCCTGATGCAATCCATTTCAGCTTCATCCCCATCACTTCTCTCCTTGAAGGGGTTCCTGGAAAAGGCTTTTTATCGCACGCCATCAACCTCTACCTTCGATGTAAGTCTTCGCCTTCATCAATTTTCATTAATCATTTGGATCCTTCAATTAAATTTTGCAATTTGATATGCAATTGCAGACAAGCCTCCTATAGCTGATTTGCAGTACTTTCTTGACTTCCAATATCACAAAATTTGGGCTCCCGTTCACAATGACCTTCCACTCGGTCCTTCAAATATGAGTACTCCTTCACCTGCTCTCCATTTCCATATGATGGGTCCAAAGCTATATGTAAACACTATTCAGGTACGTCCGTTTGATTGAAAAAACTTCGAAATTTTCTTTCCATTTTCCAGGAATGTGATGAGTAACAAAATTTATTGTGTCCATCAGGTTACATCAGAGGCGAGACCTGTCACTGGGATGCGCTTGTATCTCGAAGGAAAGAAATGCAACAGGTAATTTAATTTCGATGGAAATTCACATGTGCTGATGTTTGTGTAACATCCTGTTCATTGTTAAAATATTATGGATAACAAATAAATCTACTATATCTTGATAATGGAATGAAGGGGAGCACACTCCAAGCACATTTGAGATGGATAAGAGATAAATCTACAATATCTTTACCGTGGATCAAGGCATTTCAATTTGTGTTTATGTTTCCGAAATTTTACCAGATTATTCTTTTGATCTCTGCAGGCTAGCCCTTCACCTCCAACACCTCTCAAACACCCCAACAGTGCTTGAAAACAGGATACACGACATGCCATTGTGGCGAGGATCAGAAGACATTGCCGACCACCGATTCATCGAACCGATCCATCGAAAAAATTTCTCTCATATAAGCACAGCGCCAGTTAAATATGATCCCAAATGGACAACTAGAAAAAATGTTTCATTCATCGTCACTGGAGCTCAACTTTACGTACAAAAACATGAATCCAAGAGCGTTCTCCATCTCCGCCTCTTATTCTCCAAGGTTTCAAATTCTTTTGTAGTACAATCAAATTGGGCACAAGGGTCAGCAGGATTTTCCCAAAAGTCAGGTCTTTTTTCCACAATAAGTACATCAATTACAGGACATCAAGTTAAAGAGAAAACGCCAGTTGTGGTGTTGGATTCTAGTGTTTTTCCTTCGGGGCCGCCGGTGCCGGTTCAGACTCTGAAGCTTTTGAAATTTGTTGATACTTCACAATTGTGTAAAGGGCCGCAGGACAGTCCCGGCCACTGGCTGGTCACCGGAGCTCGGCTGGAGTTGGAGAAGGGGAAGATATGTGTTCATGTAAAGTTCTCGTTATTAAACATTTGTTTATGAGTTGAAGATAAAGAAACGAAAGATTGGTTTTAGTGTAAAAACAGAGTAGGCAATCTTGGAGCTACGGTAATTTTATTCATCTGTATATTCTTTTTGCGATTATAAAATTATAGATGAAAATTCAATCGTTTTCAATAGAAGTTGTTAATATATAAGAGTAGATAAACGAACAATATAGTATACGAATTCTGTATTTTTATTCTCCATCTTCCTATATATGTACCTGTAGTATTGTATTGATGCCCTTCATTTCAGTCAAGAAACCGCCAACTTTTGGTATGTTTGTTCGGCTTTATTATTATTATTATTTTTTTGTTTTTCAGTTTCTAAGATTTTGGTCCTTCGACAACCACTTCTAATTTTTTTTTTTTAATGATCGAGAGTGTCCGGACTAGCTTACGCATAATCTCTTGAGACTTTGGAACTATCGGTTGAGTAAGAACTCCAATGACCATCCGTAATAACAGTCATGGAGACTCAAAGTGAAGTTTCACTTTTAATTTTTTATATGCACTAAATTAGATTATTGTCTCACATGAATAAATATTGTCAACAACCACTTCTAATCAAGGTTTTAAAACCCGACCCGGAGAGTGACCTTGTCAGGTCATTTGGTCACCAGGTTGGCCAGTCGAACCGGTTTAACCACTGGTGAACCGTGATGTTATCATGCTGATGTTAGCGTAATGATGTCATTCTGATGTTAGCATGACATATAAAATAATAAAAATGTGATTCAACCATTGGGTCATATCGGCAGTTCGTAATAAAAAATCTGGTTCAACTGCAGTTTAAACTAGGTTATTTAATATTTTGGTTTTTTAGTTGAACCGACTCGACTTAATCACCAATTCCTGGTTCAACCGGTCGAGCCGAGTTTTAAAACCATGCTTCTAATTGCAACCAAGGTTATCAATCAAGCAACACTGTATATCAATCATTAATATGGTAAATTAGATTATTATGTGTCATATTAGATATTTTTATTTAAATTATAAAAGATTATATAACATGACAAATAACTTTATATTTACTTGGCTTTTCAATTTGATATAAAAATTTATTATTTCGTTACTTTCTTTGGTCAATGTAAGGCTTGGTCCAGCCCAACCCAGGTATTAAAAAACCTGGACTTTCTCCAGGCTCGGGCTTGCATTTTATAAATATATCCCAGGCCTAGCCAGAACCCAGAGTGTGGCCATCTCTAATTTAAAGAGTGCCATCTTTTTAGAGGGTTCCATCTACAGCAGAAAGCTTGGTAAGGGAAGCCTAGAAAGGAATTAGTGAATAATAGAGAGCAACTGAAGAACCAACATTACGAGAAAATTGTTTATGGTGGAAATCAATATTTTTGGGTAAAGATTTTCAATTAGTGAAGGTGATGTTGTATGGTTTGTTTGATTTTCAATTAGTGAACCAATATTAATGACAACACTTCATCCATCAAACTCATATCTATCCCTAACTATGAAGGTTCATACTTGTCCAAGTTGATATCTTGGTCATCAAAAATTGTTGAAATACTCACTTATGATTCCCTTAATTATTTTCTTAGTTTGAAAGCTCGGACCCTAAAGGGTTGTACTTGACATTTATAAACTTGTTTTAGTATCCTTTACAAGAAAGAGAAAGTCTATGATATTATTGAGGTATTGCTGACGTGGTATCACAAGACAATATATATATGTCAAATAGTTATTATATTTAATAACTATTATTATTAATAATATAAAGATTTAGAAAAAAGAGAAAATTCACAAATTGCGTAAATTCATTGGAAGGTGAAAATATCCAATTGTATTTTAGATTTTTTCTTACAAGAACAGAGCACATGAATTCTAGCACAAAAATAAGACACCTACCTCTCGAACTATAAAGTAAACAATATATGTTAACTAATTCTAACTGGTCTAAGTATTCTCAGTAGATATAGTTGCATTTAAAAATACTCATTTAAACGAATATTTAGATTAATCTCAATAATAGTGAGAAGTAAAGAGAAATTCTCATTTATTGTACTGTGAACTCAATAACTTTCTATATATGTAGTATGATGATAATCAAAGTCAAATGGTATAATTTATTATTGCTAACGCAACAACTTTCTATATATATATATATATATATTTGAGTTCCATTTTAAGTTCAATTGATCAAATCTTTTTTCCTGATTGACCTTTTATGTCTCCTATATAAATAGGGAGATTATTATAGACTATCTCTTAAGGTTTCCAAATTTACTATTCAAATAACATTCTTTTTATTGTAGATTACCCTCAAAGTTTAAAACTATATCATAAATACTCATTTGCGTATTAGATGGACCTTCAAAGTGTAAAATTCTTTATCATAAATACCTGTTTGCGTTAACCATGTTACGTTGTCGTATATAACAAACTCAGGGCAAAGGAGTATCCATGATATAGTTTCAAACTTTGAGGGTACTCTATGATAAAAAGTGTGAAAATTGTCATCCAAATGATAAATTTAGAAACCTTAAGGGTGGTTGATAATTTCCCCCTATAAATATAATGAGAAAATTTATATTAATGAAATAATAAATGAATAGATTATTCTACGAGAACTATACTAGACAAGTGTCCCAAGATTCTCAAGTAAATTCATAATTAAGAGTGGATCCAAAGCAAGCTAGGATGTTGTAACTTAATTGATATATCTCTTTAATAACTATTTCTCTAATACAATTCAATAGTTGAGGAAAAAAAAAAAAAAAAAAAACCCTCCAAACCCTAAGCTATAGTAACCAATATATGCCTTTTTGGACATAAATGCCCCTAGGCCTGTATTTCCTTGATGAAAACACAATTTCAATTTTTTTTTTTGGTCATTTTAAAACAATAAAGATAAATCATATATTTTTCAAAAAAAAAAAACCTCTTTGAACTGATAGATTCATTCCAAATCCAAACTTAAACCGAATTTTATATTATAAGGAGAGAGAGAGGTTGATCTTTTATATCTGGGTAATTTTGAAATTGTGATAGTTGTTGATCAATATAGGGTAATGTTTGGAGATGTGGTTAGTTTTTTTAAGCCCCTCCATGTTTTAGTTAATTATTCAAAGTTATTATGTAGTTTATCCCAGATGGTCAAGGACTCTTGCTTCTCGGTTCTAAAGACTGCAAGGTTCATGAGGCTTAAGTTTCGAACTCCACCTGCAAAGCAAGTACAGGTATTTTTGGATTTTTCTTTAAAAAAAAAAGAGGTTAATGTTTAGTAAGTACATTTACTACTAGAAATTAAGAAATTGAATTTTTTACCTCACATTTTGATGCGATTCTATCATAAATTGACATAATAAAGCCTAATTGAGTTGAAAATATGGAAAATATAAAAGTCCACTTAGAAATGATACATAAATAACAAGAATTGAAACCTAACAGTTTAAATTGAAACATTAGTCAAAATAACAAGAATTTTGTTGATAATCTAAAATTAAAGTAACAAGGCTAAGGACAAAATATATAATAACAAAATCTTTCTCTTTGTATTTTATTTTAACCTTTTAAGTATTAGATGATATTAAATTGAATAATGTTATGCATACAACTGAATCATACAACTAGACAAAAAACATAGGATATAATAGTCATTTATATGAATTTTGTAATTTTTTACCGATTATATGACTCAGTTGTAAGCATAGCATTATTCCATTAAATTCTATTGAGTTAAGAAGAAAAAAAAAAAACTTAACAGTTGGGACTAATTCCAAAAGATACATTTAGAATTTGGCCTCCATGAATCTCTTTAAGTTGTCTACTTTGCCTTATAGGTTTTTCCATTTGTAATTGATATAATTCTTAGTTCTTGTAAAATTTAAATTTTTGTAAAAGTATGTGTCTATACCTAAACTAAAAGATACACAAAAAGTTTTCATTTAAGATAACAATTAAAAATTAAAAAAAAATGTTAATATTATGAAAATTTACAAAAAAAAAAAAAAAAGGGTTACACAACTTTGTAATTTAGGAACTAGTCAAAAATTTTATTTCTTTTTTAAGAAATATGAATTACATTTTAAGTGAATAGAGTGAGTTGATGGAGCTTTACACTTGAAGAACTCAGATTGGTTCACAAGGAATCAAACTTGAAATTTAGGACCAGCTCTAGTGTTTGTACTTAACAACAAAAATAACACTTAAAACAAAGAAAAACAAGGTTGCCAAAATGATTCCAAGGCCTAAAGGATCACCACCAGCCAAGGATAAACCACCACCAACCCTTTCGGCAAGATTGGATAAAGGTTAAAATGAGCTCTCACTAGAACTACGAATTTCATTCATCCAAAAACTACCTTACAATAGGAGAAGCTTGCCTTATATAATGACCTTACAAAAAGTTGCAAAAGTTGCCCTAACTTGGTTTAGTCTTGGGCGTACAAGTGGCATGCACTAACTCCTAGTGAATCTAAGCCATACAAAAGAAAATTGACCAATATTTGAATTGGTCAGGGGTTCCAACATAGGAGAAACAAAAAATAAAAAAAATGCATGCACAAATTAGCTAAAACACAAGATCCTAGAACTTTCCTTAAGTGATAAGGGACATGGAACCGCCCAAACCTTACAACCTTGTTTTTGCCAAATCAGGTAATGCTTGTAGCAACCCATGTGTTCCCTTGTCTATTGCATTTAATGCTCCCACATGCTTCGCTTGATTCTCCCAGCAAAGTTTGAATACTTAAACTACTTTGGTGGGAAATTTCTTAAGTAATCAAGCTACATCCAATTAAAGGCATTGAACCCAAATAGTCAAAATCCATTTTAGGCCACTTGGGCTCATGATGAACGACTCTATTTACTTGGGCCAAATTTTGAGCCATAATACGTCCTTGGGCCTTGCCTTCCGTTATGCATTTTCCTTGGGCCGAAATAATCTCACCTTTTTAAATAATTCCTTCAGTGGGCTTCACTTGGTTTCCACAAAGGTTTTTGCTGGGTTCTTATCAATGTCATCTATACCCTAAACTAAAAGATTACACAAAAAGTTTTCATTTAAGATAACAATTAAAATATTTTTAGAAAAATGTTAATATTATTTGAAAATTTACAAAAAAAAAAAAAAAATGGTTACACAAACTTTGTAATTTAGGTAACTAGTCAAATTTTTTTATTTCTTTTTTAAGAAATATGAATTTGTAATATCCCACTTGAGGTATGTNTATAATGTTTAGTAAGTACATTTACTACTAGAAATTAAGAAATTGAATTTTTTACCTCACATTTTGATGCGATTCTATCATAAAATTGACATAATAAAGCCTAATTGAGTTGAAAATATAAAAGTCCACTTAGAAATGATACATAAATAACAAGAATTGAAACCTAACAGTTTAAATTGAAACATATAGTCAAAATAACAAGAATTTTGTTAATAATCTAAAATTAAAGTAACAAGGCTAAGAGACAAAATATATACAATAACAAAATTCTTTCTCTTTGTATTTTATATTTTAACACTTTTAAGTATTAGATGACATTAAATTGAATAATGTTATACATACAACTGAGTCATACAACCAGACCAAAAACATAGGATATAATAGTTATTTTACATTAATTTTGTAAATTTTTTACCGGATTATATGACTTAGTTGTAAGCATAGCATTATTCCATTAAATTCTATTGAGTTAAAAAAAAAAAAAAAAAAAAAACCTAACAGTTGCGACTAATTCCGAAAGATACACTTTAGAATTTTGGCCTCCATGAATCTCTTTTTAAGTTGTCTACTTTAGCCTTATAGTTTTTTTCCATTTGTAATTGATATATTTCTTAGTTCTTGTAAAATTTAAAATTTTTGTAAAAGTATGTCGTCTATACGCTAAACTAAAAGATTACACAAAAAGTTTTCATTTAAGATAACAATTAAAATATTATAAAAAAAAATGTTAATATTATTTGAAAATTTATCCAGAAAAAAAAAAGGTTACGCAAACTTTGTAATTTAGGTAACTAGTCAAAATTTTTATTTCTTTTTTAAGAAATATGAATTACATTTTAAGTGAATAGAGTGAGTTGATGGAGTTTTACACTTGAAGAACTCAGATTGGTTGACAAGGAATCAAACTTGCAAATTTACGACCAGCTCTAGTGTTTGTACTCAACAACAAAAATAACACTTAAAACAAAGAAAAACAAGATTGTCAAAATGATTCCAAGGCCTAAAGGATCACCACCAGCCAAGGATAAACCACCACCAACCCTTTCGGCAAGATTGGATAAAGGTTAAAATGAGCTCTCACTAGAACTACGAATTTCATTCATCCAAAAACTATCTTCCAATAGGAGAAGCTTGCCTTATATAATGACCTTACAAAAAGTTGCAAAAGTTGCCCTAACTTGGTTTAGTCTTGGGCGCACAAGTGGCATGCACTAAGTCCTAGTGAATCTAAGCCATACAAAAGAAAATTGACCAATATTTGAATTGGTCATACAAGGGTTCAAAAAAAGAAAAAAAAAAAAAAAAAAAAAAAAAAAAAAAAAAAAAGAAATGTATGCACGGATTAGCTAAAACACAAGATCTTAGAACTTTCCTTAAGTGATAAGGGACATGGAGCTGCCCAAACCTTACAAACTTGTTTTTGCCAAATTTGGTAATGCTTGTAGCTACCCATGTGTTCCCTTGTCTATTGCATTTAATGCTCCCACATGCTTCCTTGATTCTCCCAGCAAAGTTTGAATACTTGAACTACTTTGGTGGGAAATTTCTCAAGTAATCAAGCTATATCCAATTAAAGGCATTGAACCCAAATAGTCAAAATCCATTTTAGGCCACTTGGGCTTATGATGAACAACTCTACTTACTTGGGCCAAATTTTGAGCCATAATATCTCCTTGGGCCGAGTCCTTGCTCTTGCCTTCCCTTATGCATTTTCCTTGGGCCGAAATAATCTCACCTTCTTAAATAATTTCTTTAATGGGCTTCACTTGATTTCACACAAAGGTTTTTGTTGGGTTTTGCTGGATTCTTGTCAATGTCATTTGTACCCTAAACTAAAAGATTATACAAAAAGTTTTCATTTAAGATGTCAATTAAAATATTTTTAGAAAAATGTTAATATTATTTGAAAATTTACAAAAAAAAAAAAAAAAAAAAAAAGGTTACACAAACTTTGTAATTTAGGTAACTAGTCAAATTTTTTATTTCTTTTTTAAGAAACATGAATTACATTTTAAAAATTATATCGTAAACCATGATCATTGAGATCGATACAAATCATGTCGAGATTTATTGAGATCATCATACGATCTTTACTTATAATACCTAGTAGATCATGGTGGCTTCTTGATTGCATAATTTGATTTTTTTTATTTTTTATTTTTAATGAGTAAACGACATGTTCCCACCCAAAGTTTAACGAAATGCCAAGTTCTCACCCTTGGTTTCATAAATTTCAAATTCTCACCTTTAAATTAATACTGTTAGTGATTGTTGGTTCAGGAATGTGCTATTACCAAACTGCCCCCATCTTCTTTTTCTTCATCTCCCCTCCTTACTATTATCAAACTACCCTCCCATCTTCTTCTTCTTCATCCCCCCTCCTCTAGTCCTCCTCCCATCTTTGTCTTCTTCATCTCCCCCTACCATATATTACTTGTTTTCTCAATAAACTTCAAGAAAAAAAAAAAAAATATATATATATATATATATATACAAAAACAGATCCTTAATAACCCAGATAAAAGAAAAGAGAAATATATAAAATTAGATTCTTCAGCCTGCACTCGATCGATGGCCTACCAAATCACTTTCGCTCTTCATTCTCTTGATCTATCCCTTTCATTTCAGCTTCATTAGACGCAATAACTCCTCAGTCCTCACCCATCAACAAAATTAAACAAATCTCTTTACAACTTTATCAACTCAAATATATAAAATTAGATTCTTTAGCCTGTGATCGATCGACGACCTGCCAAATCGCTTTCACTCTTCATTCTCTCGATCTATCCCTTTCATTTCAACTTCATTAGACGTAATAAATCCTCAGTCCTCAGCCTATCAACAAAATTAAACAAATCTCTTTACAACTTCATCAACTCCACGTTAAACTAACTTCATCAATTGCGGATTAATCAACAAAAAAACAACAACTTAGATCTTCATCAACAAATTCAACGGAAACGTGACGCAATTTTTTTTTACCAGAATACAAAAACAACAAAAAAATTACACAAAGAGGGTGGGTGTTTGTTGGTCATGGCGGCCTCGACAACGTGAACGGCATTGGGGTTTTTGCCGTTGACAATGTCGTGGAAGTAGAAGTGGAGGTGGCTGAGCTTTTGCTTTTTGAGGCCAAGGGATTTTGGAGAGAGGGTTTTGGAGAAGTGGTTGGATCTTGCAGAGGTTAGGGTGAAAGAGACGAAGAGGAGGATTACGAGCAGAATTTGGATGAGTTTTGAGATGGTGGTGGCGGCGGCGACGGTGGCCATGACTTTTGTGACGTTTTGGGGTGGATTATATCATTAAAATTTTAGATACAATCTATTATTAACATGTATTTTGAGTATTATTAATCTGGATTGATTTGAGTTTTTTGTTATTAGGATTCTGATTCTTTATTCGATGAGCCTAGTTAGTAAATACGGGTATGGCAAAAAAAGGGTGTAGGAATTTTACAGATATAATACGGTAAATAGTAAAAAATACGTTTATAAAAATTCGGTCATAAAATTCGGATACAGAAAAAATATGATACGGATATATACAGATTTAATACGATACATTGTCAATAATATGTTTTAAAAAATACGACAATATCAATTCTAATTTTCACACTTTTATAGACTAATTATTAATGTATCTTTGCATTAATGGCTTCAATTAAATCTTTTGCTTTTGCTTTTGGTATGGTAACGTTAATCTTTTCTTTGCCTTAACAAATTCCCAAGCCCATGTCTGGTTCTAACCCACCAGTGGAAAAGATATTTATTTATTTTTTTGTTTATGCAATAGAATTATAGAAACATAATCCACTAATCTGCAGTGTTGAGTGTTGAAATCCACCACAAACACAAAACACCCGTGACCCATCTTGAAAACCCCCCTGCCTCTCTCTTCTTCAATCAAATCATCTCTCAGTGTCTCACTCTCACCCACAAGGCCAACTGCTTCTTTCAGAGTTCCAACAATGACATCTGCTTTACAGGCTATTTTTTCTGCCAATACTTTCCCTTCCTCAAACTTTTTCTTCTCCCCCAAACACAAACACAAACCCGTTAAAAATCTCAACCAGTTCGCCTTCCTCAAATTTATTCTTTTCCCCCAAACACAAACACAAACCCGTTAAAAATCTCAACCAGTTCGTCGTCCGAGCTGAGGAAGGGAAAGTATTGGCAGAAAAGCTGAAAACGTCAAAGAACTGAGGAAGAAAAGCTGAAAATGTCATCCGTCGAAGAACTAAGGAAGAAGAAGATCTGGAGAAGAGAAGAGATACTGTGTAATTTTGAATTAAACCCACTAAAACGACGTCGTTTTGGGTGAGCAATGGGTTTTTTTTTTTTTCAATAATACGCGAATTATACGCGAATAATTCGCGAATTATACGGGTATTCATATTATACGCGTATAATTCGACAGTTTTTATAACATACGTTAAAACGCGTTTTATATGCGAATTATACGGTTGGGCGTATAATTCGTATATAAAACGCGTATTTACTAACTATTATTATGAGGGTGTTTTAAAATATAGTAAATGACAGTTTTAGCCCGTAATTGTTAAAAAAAAATGAAATGGTGTTAATTTAAGGGTGGGAATGTGGAGTTTATGAAACCAGAAGTGGTAACTTGACATTTCGTTAAACCTTGGGTGGGAACAGTCGTTTACTCTTTTTTAATTTTAATGGTGCTAATCTGCTCTTATTGCTGTTAAAGTTTACGGACAATGAGACAAAACTAAGGAAAGGGGTCTCGAATGTAGTTCCTTAAATTGGTCAGGGTAACTGTACTTTTCCGACGTTTCAGGGGTGTATCTGATATTACCCCAATTTTTACATGAATTTAGAACAAGTACAACGAAAAAGCGGTTCCACACTTCCACAAGCCCCTTCGACGCGATATTTCGCCGTTCTCCGCCGCGCCATTAAGCCGGCCGCTGGAGGTTCGTCTTCTTCAACTATATCACATTTTAAATAATTAAAAACATGTAAGGGTTGGTCATCCGTTCATATGATGCTTTGCTCTGAAAATTATCTTCTAGTTGAAGCACGAGACCTGTTTGGTTAAATGCCTGAGAAAAAAAGTTGAGGCTGGAACTAAATTGGGTCTGTACTTTGGCGAGTTATGTGTCTTTGTTCTTCTAGACTTACTGAAAAAGCAAGGAGCAATGGGCTTTACACCACTTGAGCCATAGACCATTTGCTAGAAATTTTTCAAAATATCATTTTCTATATCGGCTTGTGCTTTAAACTTGTGTGCTTTTTGAAGTTAAATTCCATCTGGTCCCTTGTGAAAAGTTTGCTTTTTAAGTGTAAGTTTCCATTTTTTCTGAATGTATTTGTTATGTATCAAGGTGTTCAGGGAAGTTATTTTGTGACAAACGCTTTTGAGATATAATGCTTACTGTAAAAGCACTTTAAAATGATTCCTCATAAATTATTATTTTTGAAATTGTAATTTGTTTGTTTAAATTCTGCAAAATTTAATGGCCCTTACCATTTTAGGAAAATGGAAAGCGCCCTGAGCATCAGTTGGGATACGAAGTTGCTTTACATGCTCAGTTGGCTGGAGAATCATACCTAAAGGTAATTGTATTTGATGCATCTCATGACATAATTCTTGATACTTTGCCATGATGAATTGTTTGCAAGTTTCTTTTAATTGAAGAAATTGTTTTGAGACAGAAAATATATTTAGAATTGCTGCTTGGTGTGTGTGTTCAAATGCTATCATCGCCTAAAAAAATAAATTTCCTTATATAATTTATGTAACATCACTATAGTTTGATTATATCATTGATTTTTATTTGATTAGATTAATTTTAATTTTATTTCAAAATCTCTTATTTCATATGGGTTTGTACAGAAAAAGTTTTATAAGGAATTTATAAATGAAGTTACTTTTAGTAACGAGAGCCTTGTGACATGTCTGCACTAACATATTATACTGATACTCAGCAACGAACAACGTTTTGAAATTGTATGGCAATGACGAGTTTATCAAAAATAGGGAGGGAAATAGGAAATGCTGTTCAGCAAATAGGTAATAAGAAAGGTGGAGGATGGTATGGCCCTTTCATGGCTGCAGCCTCTAGAGCCATCGTTGACCGAATCCCATTGGTTGATCTTGTCCTTGAAATCAGAGATGCTAGGGTGCGTAAAGCATATCCTATTGAATCCTTTTTTTTTTTTCCTTTGTCTATCAAATGTCTAACTGAAATATTTTTGGTTTAGATTCCATTTTCATCAGAGTTTGAACAATTGAGGAACTACCCTTTTTCATCTAGGCGAATCTTAGTGCTCAACAAAATGGATCTTGTTAGTCATTCTCAATTAAAGGAGTGGATGAACTATTTTAACCAACGAAATTGCATTTCTTTTGGTGTCAATTCCCATAATAGGGACAATGTGAAAGAGGTATAACTCATTAATTCATTATTTATCAAATTACTATTCACATATTTGTGAGGATTTGATGATAGTCTGCTTTTTGCAGTTTCTCAACTTTTTGCAAGCTCGAGTCAGGGAATTGAAGAAAACTGATCATCCGAGTCATACCATAACGGTAATGCTAGTTGGGGTTCCTAATGTTGGTAAGTCAGCTCTTGTCAAGTCCTTGCATCACATTGGAAGGATTAGTGCTGCAGGTATTTGTTATTGTTATCTTTTTTCAATGTTTTAGGAAAACAATTTCTCAAATGGAAGCTAAGTTGTTTTTGAAGCGATATTGGGTTTTTTGTAGAGAAAGGAAAGCTCAAGCATGTAACGGTAAACCCACAGCCAGGAGAGACGAAAGACATTAACAGCTTCAAGGTGACAGGCTTCTTTCCTTGTAATGCTCTTTCCACTCCAGAAAAGATTATCACATCCCTATGTCTTGTGTTATTTAGTGCAACAATTCTTAAATATGTATAATCTGTGTTTGTTTTTGGAGTAAATAAATTTTATTGATACAACTATGTTGACCTCTCAATGGTTTTAGTTTGGTTTCATATAATTTTGTACCTTTGTTTTGGTGCTAGTCTGTCTTCTATTTTCTCTGCAACTTGATGCGCATAAGAGGATAAGGTAGCAATGTTGACTTTAGCATGTTTCTTTTTTAACTTAACTTTTCTTTCCATTTTTCATTTGGTATTTGTTTGCTGATACGTTATAATGGAAACTTGTTTAGATTCCAGATTGCTAGCCATCCCAATATTTATGTGTTGGACACCCCTGGTATTTTGCCTCCTGAGATCCATGACATTGAGGTGTGCTCCAAGCTGGCTTTAACAGGTGTGGCTATATTGTTTATCCTTTTTTTGGGTGTAAACGAGAATTATAATGTTTCACCCATAGCTATTCTAGCTCAGTGGTTAAGAATGCAAAACTATGATTAATTAACTTGTGCATATAGTATTATGTTTGTGACATTTAAGATAATTCAGATTGTTGAAATTCTCAGCAGACACTCAATGCAGGTTTTTTTTCTTCTAAATGCAGGAGCTATTAGGGACTCTTTTGTTGGGGTAAAGAAACTTGCTGAATTTTTTCTGGCAATTCTCAACTCCAGTGATGAATACAAGAAGTGGGCAAAATTTTCCACCTATGAGAATGACAGATCCAACTTGCAGCACAATGTGGAGCATTCAACTGGCCCTGAGTTGGAGAAGAAACAGAAAAGGCGATATCCCTCAGACCACACGCAGGTATGAAAGCTTGTGCAATCACATACCTCAATAAACTCTGTTCTAGCAGTAAATAATTTATGCACTTCTCTGCAAACTGGGCAATAGGTAGTGAAACAAATATGTACTGCTTCTCATACTAAAATTTTTTTCTAGTCCTTTTCTTTATGGCATTTTTTCAGGTTTTTGTAGTTATCACTCGGATGATGAATAAGCTTTTAATGTGATAACCAACTGAAATATTGTTCTCTGGGGAATTAATTGAAACAAACCAATTGGCGGAAAATTTGTTTAATTATTTTTCTCACAAAATGAAAAGAAAAAAATATAATAAAAAGCTAAAGTAACCAAAGGACCATTTATATGACCGAAAATGCTGTTGATGAATCTCTTGTGTTGCCTGTCCAATGCCTGAACGTAATTTGATCAAATTGTTTAATGAAATATTTTCAATGAACTTGCAGGATTTTATTGTACAGAAAGTTCGGCAGACTCTTTTTGAGGTAACTTCATGTTTCGGTGGAAATGTGGAAAAAGAGGAGGATATGGTAAGGCTTATTGACCTACAATTCAAAGCTTTAAAGGAAATTTTCCAGGTTCCAGTGGATTTAAGTGAGGATCCTAACACTAAAGTTGCTTCTAAGTTGCTTAATCTTTATCGCACTGGGAGGCTTGGACATTATACTTTAGATCCTGTTCCAAGGAGAACCTCAAATTGACAGTCAATAGGGGAGTCTTCATTTCAGGGGCCAGTTGTTTCTTGCTCATTTCAGTCGTTATCCCCCGTCCATAGCTAGAAAGGTTACATGTTTTATGGAGAATGCCTGTACTTCTATATTTGTTAATGAGAATATATTTCAAGAAGTGGTGTACACATTTTTGTATTTGTATTTGTATTTGATATAAGATACCATGTTATCAGGCTACCCTCATTCAGTTCCATAACTTTATTAAACCAAATCTCACTAATATTAGGGGTAGTTTTTGTTACTTTTGAAATCTCAAGATGCCTTTATTGTGATAAAGGCAAACCTCGATGAGTCTATTTTATTATCCTTACGGGTGCGTTTGGTTTGGGAAATGTTTTATTATTGAAAATGAAGGATTATTATCAAGACATATTACCATAAAGATTACGTGGGATGTTATATCAATATGTTTAGTTAGATTAGTGGGTATAAATAATTAAGATTGGGAAGAATAAAATTTTTACTGAATTGCCCTTTCTTTTTAATATAATAATAATAATATTATTATTATTATTTAAATAAATTCTTTTAACCCCCTATATTTGAGAATTTAGTTAAAACACTCACAACAACAAATTTTAAAATTTAATAAAATATCCTGAGCCACCCAAGACCATTACCGACCGTCGGCCACCATTGTCGGCCACTAGCGTCAGTCACCAAAACGGCACACGACCGGCGAGATTGGGTTAGTCGTGCACCATTTTGGCTGTTTTCGGCCAAATCGAAGGCCGAAAACAGCTAGATCACTGTAGATATGGCCGAAATGGCCAGATTCATGGCGATCTGGCTTTGCTTCCGACCAGATTAAAGGTTGAAAATAGCCAGATCACCATGGATCTGATCGAAAACGGCCACAAACAACCGATATGTTATAGCCATCTTCAGCTAGATCCACCGTTTTCGGCCTTCGATTTAGCTGGAAACAGCCAAATCAACGCATGGTCGGCCAGATCCCATCGATCGTGCGTCAATCTGGCAGCTATTTTTGGTGGTTGGCAGTGGTGGCTAGCGACCGATGGTAGTTTTTGGTGGCTGGGGGTATTTTGTTAACTTTTAAACTTTTTGTGGCTAGGGTGTTTTAGCTAAATTCTAAAATGTTGTGGGTTTGGGTTGATTGTTATTTGGTAGATATTTGAGGACAATTGTGTCCGGAATGACATTTAATTAAGGGCAAAACGGGTATAAAATTAAGATTACCCCGGTAATCTTTAAATATCACCCCCTGAGGAGGTAATCTGATTACCCCATATTTAACCCATAGTAATCACTATTGGTATTGAAAGACTACCTAAATCTTTTATTGCTTGACAACCAAACAAGAAAATGTCCTGAATTAAAGGTAGATTACGAGAGTTATCTCTCTAGAGCCATAACCAAACACACCCTAAAAGTAAGAGTTATGTACATATTGGTTCCCTAGTTTGGCCTCGGTAAAATTAGATCTAGGTTATCGCCATTGTAAAAGGACAAAAAGAGGTTCTATGAGCTTTTGAATTCGAATTCTCCTAAGCATTAATAGGGGTGGGCACTAGGATTCTTAATCGGTGACAGTTTCAAGGTCCCGGATAATTAATTGAGGTCTGTACAAATTGGTCCAAACACCCTGGTGATAAAAATAATAATAATTTGAATCTAGTTATATAAAGTAGACTTAGGTACTTTATCACTTAGCAGCAATTAAAAGAAATTTTGTAAAATTTTTGAAAAGTCTAAAATACACCCTATCTTGTTTTAAGTAAATGATAGTAAAAGTAAATAGAATTATTAAAAAAATAAATGGTATTACCTGACAATTCTGCTAAAAGTTTAGGATAATTTTTTTAGAGAAGTTTTTATAGTTTCATGTAATTAAACATTGATATATTAAATTGGTGTTAAAATCTTGAAAAGATATGAAATAAAACTCTAATATAATTATTTAGAAAAGTTAGTTTAACAGGTTAAATGGGGTTCTATAACTGGGTTTTTATCAATATGTAGACTCCCTTTTTAAGTCACTGTAAATGGATACGATTTTTAAAACACACAAAAAATGGACAAAAATAGTGAAAGGGTGTTAAATTTAACATCTCAAAAGAGTCAAAATGTAACTTAATAGTTTTCTACTAGTCCAAAATGTTTATAAAAAGTAAATAAAAATAAGAAAAACAAAAAATTAATCAAAATTATTTGTAATATATAAATTATTATTTAAAACAAGTTAATAAAAAAAAAATGTTGTGGGCAAAACAATAACCTCGTCGGTGAAGCGAAACGAAATTTTGTCCCATTTCAATACATTTTAGAACTTATGTCCTTTTGCAGTAACTTCTAGAAAAAAAGTGTCCAAACTCTTTGATAACTAGTTAACAAAAGTGAATCTTAATAAATTATATGGCTAACAAATACTAGTCGACAAGAATACTCTCACATTGGCAAGCAGTCTAACTCTAAGATATAGCTGCGGCTTTAGAGTGTTAAGGCCAGATATTAGGAGATTTTTGCATAATTTAAACCTTGAAATTGGAAGAGACGTAAAGGATCCAATTCCAGGGAATCTAAGGAGTGGGAGAGGGCCATGATTGAAATGGCTACCTTAATTTGTGTAAAAGACGACAGTAATGGGTTAGTAGCATTAAACTCGATGATATTGAGACAAACACCAAAACACTATTACTTGGAATATATTATTGAGACAAACACCAAAACCCTATTACTTGGAATATATTATTGGAGCTATAATATAGGCATTCATTGACTGCCGGCTGGAACTCGATTTTGCACCCACCAAATTAATATGTCAACCATTTTTAGGGTTGTTCAAGTAGTAGACAACAAAAATAATATCAGTGATCTTTCTTTGTTCATTTTTGCAAGAGTAAACACCTTTTTCTTCTCAAATAATAATTTAATAACTTATAGACTTTTAAAATATCACTTTATTATTTAAGTTTATATTCCGACGACGAACAAAGAATAAACTCTTTATGCAATTTAAAACATATATATATATATACCATAATTTTAATTCTCATGTAACACCATTGCATCATCCAAGATGCAATTGACTGATTAACAAATGTGGATGGCCACTGATGACATTGACAAAAAATTAGTTTACATTTATATAATATTACTCTTTCTTAGGGTTTGGAAATTTATTAATACGAGAATGATTGAGTCATTGAGATCTTGAACAACGTTTAATTCAATTAATCAAATGTCTATTTGGTACCATGTATTAGTCTATTTTATGCACAAATTGTTTTATTTTTCTTTTAAATAAAAATTTTATTTGAAATGGGCATTTCAAGTAGTGAAGTTCATGTTAGAGCACATGAAAGGTAAACTTCAATCACATAGAGAGCTGGTACCTATATTAGGAGGCATATTTCATATTATGGATAGGGTTTAAGTAGTGCGGGGCTAAATTAAGAGCATCTTTTTCTTTTAGTTAATATAATTAATAGCTAATTGCCATTATATTAACACCCCCGAATTACACAAATCCATTGCCAAATGCTGAAGCCTTTATCTTATTGGTTTTTATTTACTTTTCTTTTCTTTTGATCCTCTATTCATGGAAGGAGAAAAGGTTTTAATATATATATATATATATTTGGTAGAGATATATTCATATGAAGACAAAATCTTTAATCAATTCAAAATTATTAATTTATATACAACACTTTAGATATAAGAATTCTTTTTAGAAAAAGTCTAAACATATAAAACGGAAATACCATCGGTCGATAATACAAAATGATAAAACAGGAGTCTAGAGTCTAGAGTATATTTCATTTTCCTTATAGATATAAAGTTTTGGAACTTGATTCTTGATCGCCAGCCCATCAACCATGGGTCGGTAATTAATTCAAATAATTTAATGATCATTTTGCAACTTTCACTGCCAGCTCGATTAGCTGAAATTTTTCTATATTTCTAGATCTATTTGTATGAATAATCTTTATATTATCTCCAATTATTCTTCTAATCATCGGATTAATTAACGGGGTAACCAGTACTGCATTAACGTTTTGTTTTAGTGGGTTAGGGAATCCGGGACCATATATAAGTAGTTATGCTACCATCTAAAGAAACCATGCAATTAGAATTAGTCCATTGCCCTTTGGTATTAATCTAATTAATCCCATGAGGTTTGCTCTAATTTTACAAAAAAATATAAAAAATTATAGTTTTATAATTAAATTGAGTCCCTCCAAGGTTTAAACCACTCTGTTCTTAGAAAGGTTAGTGATTATGAGTAATTAAGCAAAATCTTAAGGGAGATAAGTGAAAAATCTTGGTTTATAAATGGTGTCTTGAAATTATATTAAAGTTTTTGGTAGGTCAATTATTAAACCAAAAATTGTAAAAAGAAAAATATTAGAAAAAGAAGAATAATATAAAATATATAGTGAACCGATTCCAGTGCTGATGCCATTTTCTGGAGCTGTGGAATTAATTGAGGATTGGTTATAATGTAGCATCAAATAGATAGGGACCTTTATTCTTTGGGAATACTGATAGGGAATTAATAGCAACAAATAAAATAAAAAACAAAAAGGTAATAGCATTGTGAGAAGTATATTTAAAAATTATAACACTAAAAGAAAAAAAAAAGTTTAATAAGGTTTATTAAAAGGGGTTTTATTAAATAAAAAGTGGGTGGCTAAAAGCATCAACTGTTCATATTAAAGAACATGTATATAATATATGCATTTCAGTTTTATAGGGAGGTGGTGCCTATACTACATAGATCATTTTTTAATTGAGTAGAGTGGGGTTCCATTGATATATATAATCAGTCTCTCTCAATATTCAATATTCAATTTTTTAAATTACTGTTGATTAATTGAGAATAAATGGAGTTTTTGCATTCAATATTCATCCTCAGAAAACAAAAACAAAAACAGCATTTGGTTCATACGGTGAATCAATGTTAGATCTGATCAACAAAATTTTGACGTTGATTCTCCTCAAACACACCTATTCAGTACTATTCAATGTTCTTGTAGAACAATTGACAAAATCAAAGGGGCAATAGAACTGAGAAATTTCTAGAACGAACACTAAATTAATCAATGGTGGAAAGATTAAGAAAATCATATGAACTGGTTTCTGTTTTTTTTATGTGGTCCTAGAGTTATCCTAGTCATGAAAGATTCTAATACATCAGGCATGTTATCTACACTTTTCTCTTCACGATGAGTTATTAGATGCATATTCTTTATTTTTGATGCATTTACCCAGCTCACATCTCATTGTTTTATTAGATAATTAATGCAGAAAATTACTACATACTCTATTTTGAACTTGAACCTATCTAATATTGAAACCCTAATACATAGTTTATAAGTCTGGTTGAAAGCCTAATGATTGAAGCCATTAAGCAAAGAAATTCAGCATCGTAGTTACTATTAAGTTTGAATCCCAAAACGATGATGAATCACTTCTTTTGCATATTAGCTAGCCATCAATGTATTGTAATAGAGAGCTAAGTGGTCTATAAATATCACATACAAAGACTAGTATATATTTTGACGGGTGGAGCTCTAGGTCCAAAAATTAAAAAGGTTGTAAGTATGCCTTTGAGATTGAAAAAAAAAAAAAAAAAAAAAAAGGAAAATTTAAATTATAAACTGATAAAACCCATAAGCATAATTATTATATATTTTGACGTGAAAGACCTATCATATCTTGATTGTGGTCCTCTCCTCGTTTGAGATGGCATGGCTTTGACATGTTGGGAAAATGAAATAGTTAAATGGTGTGTGACAAGCTGTTTGAAATGAAGAAACGTTTGTATAATTCGAGCAAATGAAAGGAATATAGATTAGTCAAAAGACAGCAGCAACATAACAGTAGTAGCTAGGTTTTTTTTTTTTCCTCAAGTTCTATAGAAAAGCTAGCTAGAACGGACCACAAGGACCACAATTAGCTAGAGTCAGATTGCACCCACAATTATATAAATCCATACATATCTTTTTCTTTCGAGAAAACAACAATTAATTAACCTCATATATGTATATATGTCATTGTTAATAGATTATATATTGATTTCCTTTAGATATATATATGTGGTTCAAATTTCGTTATCTTGGTTGATGAGATGGAAGAAACAAAGGCAAATAAATATTGACTACAACAAAAATTGCCGAAAGTTCAGTATGACACAGTAGGGTTGTTTTTCTTTTTTTTAATCAATATTATGGTCTTTGCGAAATTGATAATTTATAGGTTAAGAAACTATGTGATAAGGGAAAGGATTTGAAATTAAGATGCCTCCACTCTTTCAAATCAAAAAATTAACTTCTTCGATAATTTATAATATCATGGTAATTGATTGACTAGAGAGAGTTAAGATA
This sequence comes from Pistacia vera, assembly GCF_008641045.1. NCBI lineage: Eukaryota > Viridiplantae > Streptophyta > Magnoliopsida > Sapindales > Anacardiaceae > Pistacia > Pistacia vera. The sequence goes on along the minus strand of NW_022196599.1, from coordinate 575,652 downwards.
GACGAAACGAGCCACAGGTGTTGAATTTCACATCTTTATTATCCCATGGTGTGATTAGAGAAAATTGTTAATTGCATTTAAACATTTGTGTTTTTTAAAACAACTTAACCTAACAACATTTCAAGGAGTAAGATATTTAAAAATTCAACTTTAATCTTGAATTAAAACTTACATTTTAATTCACCTATTCATTCAGAAATACTTTAACAATTCTCCATTTCTGCAATTGTTTATTAGATAGATTTACTAAAAAGAACATAGATTCCATTGTCTTTAATATCAGCAGACAGTCGGGAACAGTAAAGTGATTTAATTTTCAAATACATTTGTTGCTTAGCGAAAGAAATTGTATTAAGAAAACATCTGATGTAAACCATTTTGCATGGAAACAGATGGACACCATTTCATAACTCAACCACACACACACACACACACACACAGAATATATATATATATATATATATATAATAATTAAATTGAAATATATAAACAAAAACACCAAAAGACCTATGAAGTCAGCCCTGGATCCATGCATTATTCTAGCTAGCAAAAAATAATTGATCAATGTTCAAATTTTATATTGCTATATATAATGACATATATAGCTAGGCATGCAGTGGTGATTATTGTACAATGATGCCTATTGTTTCCTTCAATTTTTTATAATTGCAGAAGTACTTGCAAAGAACTACTTCTCACCTTAATTTGCTAGTCTGTATGTCTTCATCAGTAGAAATAAACAATTATTTGGGCAAAGAGAGATGGCAACAAGGGTTTCGGAGACGTCCTTAATCTCCAAAAAGGCGGAGGATGAGAAAGAACTTGCGGGATTATCATCAATCCAGGTGATCGGAGGACATGGGACGCACAGCTACTTCAAAAACTCCTCTTACCAGGTCTATTCTTGAACTTAATTAATATATATATGCTTAAGGGTTGGATTATTTTTCTTATTTGAATCAGCCAAGTACTGAAAGTTTTATATATGATAAAGAGTATGATGGCGTGCAACAGTTCATATTGCTAAGACTTCATATCTGATGAAAATGATAAAGTATCGATCTTTACAGAGATTTAAAATGCATATATATCGGTGTGGTGGGATTTTCGTAACTATAAATTTTCACTTTTTATCTTAATACTCTCTAACTGATAATAAATTTTCAGTTTTATATTACCAATAGATGGTAGTTGACTTGCTTCTCCACAGCTTTCCTAATTGGTAGCACAACTAATATATATATTTCACCATTCATTCGTTTATTTGTACGACTTAATTTTACGTAATACTATATTACGTATTTGCTTTGTTTAACCGTTCATCTGTTTTTAGTCAATCAAGAAGATTCTCTCTAACGTAAATATGATCTCGTTTTTGAGTCAATCAAGAGGATTCTCTCTAGCGTGAATGTGTAAATGAAAAGTTGATGTAATAAGTGATATGCCGATACCCAGGAATGGACCAAAATTAAATTTGAGGGGATAGTTCAAAATGAAAAATGTAAAATATGAAGGAAAAAAAAAAAAAAGAATGGGATCAAATCTAAAAACGTTAACAAAATCTTGTCCAATCAAAGATAAAAAGCAAACCAAATTAAGAAAAGTTTTTGAGCGGGGTCAAGAGCCCCACTCATTTGCATGTAAGGCTGTCCAGTCAAACATGTAAGATGTCACATCTCTTACAATTTTCCATTAAGAAATTTAGGTTCTATTTTGTGATATATAACTTTTACACATTACATTCAATTTAAGAGCTAAAGTCTCATGTAAGATCTAAGCCTAACCGCAGGCAATTAATTTAAATCGCGCATATGTCAATTCTGACATCATTACATATGAAAACTCGCTTTAACATAATATAGTCATTTTTTTTTTTTTTTTTTTTGCTTGGAAGTTACCTTATGTAATTTTCTTTCGAAACGAAATTGGTAGATATATCCCATTATCCCTCTCAAAAGGCGACGTAGAATATAAAACTCATCCTAATTTGTCTTATGTCAATATACCATTTTATGCTATGCGTCGAGAGTATTTTGAATATTTGTGGTACAATGCCAAAGCAAGAACTCTATATAAAAGAATTCACATAAATGCTAAACAAAAGAAATTAATATTTGTAATTTTATGATTCATTGTTTTAATTAATATACACTAAATGCATGAATTTCGTCACACTATTCAACTGTTTACCTTAAAGATCTTTCAGAATGACTTCTTCAATCCCCATTTTAAATCAAATTAAGTGAATCTATATAGAACTAAGTGTTCAATTAGGGTACTTATACAATACTAAAGAAAGTTTCTCCTCTCCTTAAAAAGAAGACGCCATTTCAATACGCACTTTTTTTTTACTAACATATTACAGTATGTAATTTTAACTATGATTTTTCGTTAATTTTTTTTTTTTTTTTTTTTACTAACATATTACAGTATGTAATTTTAACTATGATTTTTCGTTAATTTTTTTTTTTTTTTGTTTTTATTATATTTCCTATTCAGTGAATCATCAATATGTTAGTTTTTTTATAAATCAATATATATGAGGTAAAAATCTAAATTTTAAAATTTTATTTCTAATAAATGTGTATACTTGAAAAATGAGTCTTAAATGATAATATTTTTTTTTGTGTAAATAATCTCAGCCATACAAATATAAGTATATATTATATGGAATCCATGCCCTAAAAAAAAATATAATAATGGCATGAAAAGTCAGGTTATTTTCATTGTCATAAAATAATGAGATGATGGCCAAATTCCAACACCAAGAGTCTCATGGATCTCCTCATTATAAGAATCTAATTGAGGCGTTACCAAACCAAACAACTTCCAGCAAGAGAGAAGAATAGAAATTATATAAATGCGCAAGTATTACACATGGTCCCTTAACTTATACTAGCTAGTTGACTTGTTACATGAACAGCTTTTCTTTTGGATACGGGTTGACTTCTGCTCTTCTCTAATCTCGGGTGCTTCTTATCTATGTTTCATGTGTCCAGATTTATGGTAAGATCATATATTAGCTGAACTGTTCAATTAATTAATTAAGCATACAATTAAAGCATACGATTAAAGCAACGACATGTAGTAAATTACAATTCATTTTTTATTGTATATACACGCCAACGGCATCATGGCGTCAGCGTATTGCAACTGCATTAACCTCAAGTACCCGCATCAGGTTTGGCACAGGTGCATATAGGCCAATTTTTCATGTAGTATTGACATAGGCAAATTTTCCTATAGTATAAGAATCGTGTGTGCACATATATAGAGCATTTTCTAGTCATAACGTCCCAAAACTATGTTTAAATATCATTGAATTCATCAATAGTGAACTGAATTGATTTAATGTTATTTAAGTACGGTCCTGAAAAAACTAATGTTAAGATGTCTTGACTTGTTGCGTTTATGGTATTTGGATTGTCTTTGGGCCATTCTTCTAGGTTTAATTCATGTTGATTGTTATTTTATTTTTAAAAAAATTATTGAACCTTTTAATAGAGTTCAAATTCATGATGTAATTTATCTTCTTTGAGAGTAATACTGTTAACAAATACAAATTTACAAATGCTGGTGACTACTGCACGATCATGACAATAATAAGTTATAAATGATGTTACAGAAACTAGCTGCAAATGTCTCAAAGGAGAAAATTGATGATACAATTGCAAGAAAACTAGACGTGAAATCTATATTGTCTTCTCCATACCCAACAAACACAATTCGCCTTGTAGATTGCGGTTGTGCAGTTGGACCAAATACATTCAATACCATGCAAGATTTAATAGAAACCATTAAGCAGAAGTACAAATCCCAGTGCCCTGATTCTGAAATGCCCGATTTTCAAGTCTTCTTCAACGATCAATCCTACAATGATTTCAACACTCTCTTTACCTCTNTATTCTTTATTTTTGATGCATTTACCCAGCTCACATCTCATTGTTTTATTAGATAATTAATGCAGAAAATTACTACATACTCTATTTTGAACTTGAACCTATCTAATATTGAAACCCTAATACATAGTTTTATATAAGTCTGGTTGAAAGCCTAATGATCGAAGCCATTAAGCAAAGAAATTCAGCATCGTAGTTACTATTAAGTTTGAATCCCAAAACGATGATGAATCACTTCTTTTGCATATTAGCTAGCCATCAATGTATATGTAAATAGAGAGCTAAGTGGTCTATAAATATACAAAGACAAAGACTAGTATATATTCTGATGGGTGGAGCACTAGGTCCAAAAATTAAAAAGGTTGTAAGTATGCCTTTGAGATATATAAAAAAAAAATAAAAAAATGGAAAATTTAAATTAATACGATTGATAAAACCCATAAGCATAATATTATTATATAATTTTGACGTGAAAGACCTATCATCATCTTGATTGTGGTCCTCTCCTCGTTTTGAGATGGCTATGGCTATGACATGTTGGGAAAATGAAATAGTTAAATGGTGTGTGACAAGCTGTTTGAAATGAATGAAACGTTTGTATAATTCGATGCAAATGAAAAGAATATAGATTTAGTCAAAAGACAGCAGCAACATAACATGTAGTAGCTAGGTTTTTTTTTTTTTCCTCAAGTTCTATAGAAAAGCTAGCTAGAACGGACCACAAGGACCACAATTAGCTAGAGTCAGATTGCACCCACAATCTATATATAAATCCATACATATCTTTTTCTTTCGAGAAAACAACAATTAATTAACCTCATATATGTATATAATGTCATTGTTAATAGATTATATATTGATTTCCTTTAGATAATATATTATGTGGTTCACATTTCGTTATCTTGGTGTTGATAAGATGGAAGAAACTAGAAAGGCATAATAAATATTGACTACAACAAAAATTGCCGAAAGTTCAGTATGACACAGTAGGGTTGTTTTCTTTTATTTTTAATCAATATTATGGTCTTTGCGAAATTGATAATTTATAGGTTAAGAAACTATGTGATAAGGGAAAGGATTTGAAATTAAGATGCCTCCAATCTTTCAAATTAAAAAATTAACTTCTTCGATAATTTATAATATCATGGTAATTGATTGATTAGAGAGAGTTAAGATAGACGAAACGAGCCACAGGTGTTGAATTTCACATCTTTATTATCCCATGGTGTGATTAGAGAAAATTGTTAATTGCATTATAAACATTTGTTTGTTTTTTAAAACAACTTTAACCTAACAACATTTCAAGGGATTAAGATATTTTAACAATTCAACTTTAATCTTGAATTAAAACTTACAATTTTAATTCACCTATTCATTCAGAAATACTTTAACAATTCTCCATTTCTGCAATTGTTTACTAGATAGATTTACAAAAACGACATAGATTCCATAGTCTTTAATATCAGCAGACAGTGGGGAACGGTAAAGTGATTTCAATTTTCAAATACATTTGTTGCTTAGCGAAAGAAATTGTATTAAGAAAACATTTCGTGATGTAAACCATTTTGCATGGAAACAGATGGACCGACCCATTTCATAACTCAACCACACACACACACACACACACACAGATATATATATATATATATATATATATAAATAATTTAAATTGAAATATATAAAACAAAACACCAAAAGACCTATGAAGTCAGCCCTGGATCCATGCATTATTCTAGCTAGCAAAAAATAATTGACCAATGTTCAAATTTTATATTGCTATATATAATTGACATATATAGCTAGGCATGCAGTGGTGATTATTGTACCAATGATGCCTAATTTGTTTCCTTCATATTTTTTATAAATTGCAGAAGTACTTGCAAAGACTACTTCTCACCTTAATTTGCTAGCTCTTTATTTATCTTCATCAGTAGAAATAAAAAATTATTTGGGCAAAGAAGAGATGGCAACAATGGTATCGGAGACGTCCTTAATCTCCAAAAAGGCGGAGGATGAGAAAAGAACTTTGCGGGATTTATCATCAATCCAGGTGATCGGAGGACATGGGACGCACAGCTACTTCAAAAACTCCTCTTACCAGGTCTATTTCTTGAACTTAATTAATATATATATTGCTTAAGGGTTGGATTATTTTTCTTAATTTGAATCAGCCAAGTACTGAAAGTTTTATATATGATAAAAGAGTATGATGGCGTGCCAACAGTTCATATTGCTAAGACTTCATATCTGATGAAAATGATAAAGTATCGATCTTTACAAAGATTTAAAATGCATATATGTCGGTATGGTGGGATTTTTGTAACCATAAATTTTCACTTTTTATCTTAATACTAACTGATAGTAAATTTTCAGTTTTTCATATTACCAATAGAGTTATAGTTGACTTGCTTCTCTACAGCTTTCCTAATTGGTAGCACAACTAATATATATATTTACACACATTCATTCGTTTATTTTGTACGACTTAATTTTACGTAATACTATATTACGTATTTGCTTTGTTTAACCGTTCATCTTGTTTTTAGTCAATCAAGAAGATTCTCTCTAACGTAAATATGATCTCGTTTTTGAGTCAATCAAGAGGATTCTCTCTAGCGTGAATGTGTAAATGAAAAGTTGATGTAATAAGTGATATGCCGATACCCAGGAATGGACCAAAAATTAAATTTGAGGGGATGTTCAAAATGAAAAATGTAAAATATGAAGGAAAAAAAAAAAAAAGAATGGGATCAAATCTAAAAACGTTAACAAAATCTTGTCCAATCAAAGATAAAAAGCAAACCAAATTAAGAAAAGTTTTTGAGCGGGGTCAAGAGCCCCACTCATTTGCATGTAAGGCTGTCCAGTCAAACATGTAAGATGTCACATCTCTTACAATTTTCCATTAAGAAATTTAGGTTCTATTTTGTGATAATAACTTTTACACATTACATTCAATTTAAGAGCTAAAGTCTCATGTAAGATCTAAGCCTAACCGCGGCAATTAATTTAAATCGCGCATATGTCAATTCTGACATCCATTACATATGAAAACTCGCTTTAACATAATATAGTCATTTTTTTTTTTTTTTTTTTTGCTTGGAAGTACCTTATGTAATTTTCTTTCGAAACGAAATTGGTAGATATATCCCATTATCCCTCTCAAAAGGCGACGTAGAATATAAAACTCATCCTAATTTGTCTTATGTCAATATACCATTTTATGCTATGCGTCGAGAGTATTTTGAATATTTGTGGTTACAATGCCAAAGCAAGAACTCTATATAAAAGAATTCACATAAATGCTAAACAAAAGAAATTAATATTTGTAATTTATGATTCATTGTTTTAATTAATATACAAAATGCATGAATTTCGTCAATTTCAACTGTTTACCATAAGATCTTTCAGAATGACTTCTAATCCCCATTTTAAACAAATTAAGTGAATCATATAGAACTAATGTTCAATTAGGGTACTTATACAATACTAAAGAAAGTTTCTCCTCTCCTTAAAAAGAAGACGCCATTTCAATACGCACTTTTCATTTTTTTTTTTGTTTATTATATTTCCTATTCAGTGAATCATCACAATATGTTAGTTTTTTATAAATAATATATAGAGGTAAAAATCTAAATTTTAAAATTTTATTTCTAATAAATGTGTACTGAAAAATGAGTCTTAAATGATAATTTTTTTTGGTTTAAATAATCTCAGCATACAAGTATATATCATATGGAATCCATGCCTAAAAATATAATAATGGCATGAAAAGTAGGTTATTTTCATTGTCATCAATAATGAGATGATGGCCAAATTCCAACACCAAGAGTCTCGGACCTCCTCATTATAGAATCTAATTAAGGTGTTACCAAACCAAACAACTGCCAGCAAGAGAGAAGAATAGAAATTTATAAATGCGCAAGTATTACACATGGTCCCTTAACTTATACTAGCTAGTTGACTTGTTACATGAACAGCTTTTCTTTTGGATACGGGTTGACTTCTGCTCTTCTCTAGTCCGGATGCTTCTTAACTATTTCATGGGTCCAGATTTATGGTAAGATCATATATTAGCTGAACTGTTCAATTAATTAATTAAGCCTACAATAAGCATACGACATATAGTAAATTACAATTCATTTTTATTGTATATACACGCAACGGCATCATGGCGTCAGCGTATTGCAACTGCATTAACCTCAAGTACCCGCATCAGGTTGGCACAGGTGCATATAGCCAATTTTTATGTAGTATGACATAGGCAAATTCCTATAGTATAAGAATCGTGTGTGCACATATATAGAGCATTTTCTAGTCGTAACGACCCAAAACTATGTTAAAATACATTGATTCATCAATAGTGAACTGAATTGATTTAATGTTATTTAAGTACGGTCCTGAAAAAACTAAGTTAAGATGTCTTGCTTGTTGCGTTTATGGTATTGGATTGTTCTGGGCCATTCTTCTAGGTTTAATTGATGTTGATTGTTATTTTTAGAAAAATTATTGAACCTTTAATAGGTTCAAATATGCTGTAATTTATCTTCTTTGAGAGTAATACTGTTAACAAATACAAATTACAAATGCTGGTGACTATGCACGATCATGACAATAATAAGTTATAAATGATGTTACAGAAACTAGCTGCAAATGTCCAAAGGAGAAAATTGATGATACAATGCAAGAAAACTAGACGTGAAATCTATATTGTCTTCTCCATACCCAACAAAACACAATTGCCTTGTAGATTGCGGTTGTGCAGTGGACCAAATACATTCAATACCATGCAAGATTTAATAGAAACCATTAAGCAGAAGTACAAATCCCAGTGCCCTGATTTGAAATGCCCGATTTCAAGTCTTCTTCAACGATCAATTACAATGATTTCAACACCTCTTTACTCTCGTCCCCCAGAAACACAATACTTGTAGCTGGAGTTCCAGGCTCTTTCCACAACGGTTGTTTCCAGAATTATTTCTCATGTAGTGCATGTCTCTCATGCCTCCATTGGCTGTCGAAGGCGCCGGAAGAGTTGCTAGACAGGATTTCGCTGCGTGGAACAAAGGCAGGGTTCACTATGCTTTGCTCCGAAAGAAGTTGTGAATGCGTATGCAAATCAGTTTGCCAGAGATTTGGAGAGCTTTTGAAAGCTAGAGCTAAAGAAATTGTGTCTGGAGGCATCTAGTTATCAGCAATCCAAGTATCCCGGATGGAATGCCTTCTCTCCAGATCGCAAATGGTTGAGTGATTGTATGGGTGCCATCTTCTACGATATGGTAAAAGAGGTAAGTTCAGTTTTAATGGATTCACTTTTTTTTCTTTCTAATAATGTTTTCCCTTTTTTTTTTTCTCCTGACGAGATAGCTAGAACTTAAAAAACTCAACAATCTCTCCTTAAATGAGATCTGACACAAAGAGAAAAGATTAATCCAAGTAGAAATTATCTGTATAGGATCAGGTTTGCGTTTGAGTTTTACGTGAGTTTCTTTCGCGTATAAAGTGTCTACTTAATTAAGGGGATCAAAGTCTTATAAACTGAATATGAAACTCATTTACTAGCAGATGTTGAATATGACAAACTCCCCACTTTATGAGCGTCACACCATTCTCATCGGATAACGAATCCCTTCTAATATTAATTGTCATATTTTGAACCTAAGGGTTAGATGAAATGATTATATATTTTAATGAAACCCAATAGCCTTCTCTAATAATCCAATATGAGACTTGTAGGATTCAACAAGTAGGACACATGGTTGTATATAATTGAGGAAAAAAATTGTAAACAATTGAGTCAATGTTATCAAGAGCATAACATTAAGTTTTTAAACAAACATATGACTTAACATGCTGAACCATGACGCCAATATACCCAAACTTTACAGGGACTAATTTCAGAAGCTCAAGTTGATGCTTTCAACTTACCGATATATTCTTGCCCTCCTGGAGAATTTACAGGAGTGGTAGAAAGAAATGGCAATTTCAGCATTGAGGCGATTGGATTAACAAACCCATCACCCTGGTTGAAAGGTCGAATAAACATGCAGGAATTTGTAAAGCATCTAAGGGCTGCATTCGAGGGAATGTTCAGCAAACATTTCCCATTGGAGATTAGCGATGAAATGTACAGACGATTAGTGGAAAGGCTTGATGAGATTAATGACGAGATGACTGCATGTTACAGAGATGGAATTCAATTATATGCAGTGTTGCGACGTATATAATTCAATCTTTCAAGCTTGTGCAAGGATTAGTTGTGTTCAAGAAGATTAAGTGTGTGATCGATGTATTTGTGTATTTACTTGATGAACCGTGGACTTAGGTAAAATTTAACTGACTGGAAAATGGAAAAAATAAAAGAGATGAGACTGAGAAGTTCTCGTTTATTTTCAGAATTTGCTTAAAATAAATTTAATTAAATACATTTATTGGATGGTAAAACTGTGATTTGTTTCTTAAGATTTTCCTTGTGTTGATACAAAAATCTGTACCAATTAGAGTGATCCGATCGACCTTGGCGGGATCAGAACTGGTGTGTGCGTGATTACGGATAATCAGCGATGAATGAATTATAAATGCAATAAAACTAATGGCAGAGAGATTTTTAAAGTGGAAAATGTTGATATATAAATTTGCACAAACCAGAGAATTTCGATTGACCTTGCCAGAACCGGAATGGATATGTGTGTGATTTAATGAAAATCAGCAATGAACAAAAAAGAAAGAATCATAAATTAAAACACAAGACAATTTTTAAAGTGGTTCGGCAAGTTAGAATTGGAGCCTACATCCACTGTTATCTTTTTGCTTTTGAGAGCTTACAAAGTACAGTATAATTCCTAGGAAAATTTACTTAGAACAATTACCTAGCCCCCTAAAAACAAGTTTTGATGGGTTTATATAACACCCATTTACATGACAACGTTGAAGTAAGATTCAAATTCGTAGGATTAGGAAGTTGCATGATCTTTGGCTACCTTAGTTGTAATCCAAGTCAATCTGAATATCTTCCTTCTAAATTGAGCCAATCTAAATATCTTCTCTCCTAATAGGGAATTATCCTCTCCGGATTGCCCTCACAAGAATAGCCCCCCAGTTTTTGGAGTGTGAGTTCAGACTTGAAAAACTCATGTCTTTGATATGAATTGATGTCGCACTATAGGCTGTAGTCTTGAACTGAAGAGCTCGAATTATGCCTGGCGTGATCTGAGAGATCTTGAACACGTGATCTCAAGCGAATGAGCGAGCTTATGAGCTCAATTAGAGAGCATAAAGCGCTCAATCAAAAAGCATGGAGAGCTTGATTTGAGAGCATAACTCGATCAGAAAGCATGGAGAGCTTGATCTGAGAGCATAGCTCGATCAAAAAGCATGGAGAGCATGATCTGAGAGCACAACTCGATCTTGATATGAGAGAATAGCTCGATCAGAAAGCATGGAGAGCTTGATCTGAGAGAATAGCTCGATCAGAAAGCATGGAGAGCTTGATTTGAGAGCATAGCTCGATCAGAAAGCATGGAGAGCTTGATTTGAGAGCATAGCTCGATCAGAAAGAATGGAGAGCTTGATTTGAGAGCATAGCTCGATCAAAAAGAATGGAGAGCTTGATTTGAGAGCATAGCTCGATCAGAAAGCATGGAGAGCTTAATGATCCGATTGACCTTAGCAGGATCGGAACTGATGTGTGCGTGATTACAGATAATCAGCGATGGATGAATTATAAATGCAATAAAACAAATGGTAGAGAGATTTTTAAAGTGGTTCGGCGAAATAAACTCTTGAGCCTACGTCCACTGTTCTTGTATTTGCTGTGCGATCTTTCAATAAGAATTCTATTGAAATTTTGTAACCCCATTTTCTTCATTCGAGGGGGTTTTATATACCAGGTTTGTACAAAGGAAATAGCGAAAATAAAGGGATTACAATTGATCTTAACTGCAACTCTGATATTCTTGCGATTGGGCACTGTGATTGCATAGAGATTGCTGTTAATCTAGTCATTCCTGCAATATATGGGATCTAAAGTTATTTGGGAATTGATTGAATGATCATTCGGGACGTTCGTGACTAGCTTGTACTGGGTCGAGCTATATGTCGGCGAGCTTATGTTGGGTCAGACAATCGTTGCAGTCGAGTTGATTATGGATCGAGCTACATCCTCACAGTAGCCCGAGCTTGGTGGAAAAATCACACACAACATCTGGCCCCTAGTGTTCGATGCTCGTTTCGAGCTTCGAAGACTATTGCTCGATTTGATATCAAGCTTGACATTGTCAGTGGATCACTGGATGCAAGTTTAGTCGAGCTAAGGGTCGACCTCATGCTTGGTCGATGTATTTCACACTTAGGATTTTCATCCCCTGCGGTACCTGACAAACTCAGAATATGAAAAGTTAGGGCAGTTATGTAATTTCAATGCGGTCATCTCGCATTAAATGTGGTAGCCTTTCTCAGTCACGTTTCGTAGAGCATGGGCAACTACAGTTGTTCATGCGCAAAGTTGAGGCGACGTGCAGCGACAGTTATCAATGTAATAGTCTGACAGTTCGTTGCTCTTCGCAGATGGTCGACACGTGGCCATGTCTAAGGGCTGAAATTGTTCGACGAATGAAGAGTCGAAATTTATTGTAACTCGACGGCTACGATTAAACCCCGACCTTTCGTCTTTCATGCAAACCACTATAAAAGGTGGTAAAGTTGTCAGAATGCTTATTCAGTCCATGAAAGTTTTCTAGCGTTCTTGTGCATTTTGTTGCTGTTTCATCATCGTCATGGTGCCCTTTTTGGCGAGTTCTTGTACTCCTTTTACTCCAGTAAAGTTCTTTTCCCTTTTTTTATCTGTTTTTCTGATTTTCGCGTCAAAGAGTGGCCAGTGTAGTGACCACATTGAATGTTCTACGGCTTTAGTAGGGTTTTTGAATGGGTCTCCGGTGGTCTTGGGTTTAAGGAGGGTTTAATGTGGTGACCGTCAAAACCCTAGATAGGTCCTGTACGTTCGTCGTGTTGCGCGAGCTATCTCGGGTGCCTAAACTGGAAGCAAGTGTGAAATGGTTGCCAAATTTTTTGAGCTCTAACACATGTTTTCTTCTGTTTCAGGTATCTAGGAGCAAGCTATAATCATGTCTTCTTCCAGTAATCATACAATTGATCGCATGTTTGATTCACCGGCGGGCTTGGCAGTCCTTGGAGATTCAAACCCCAAGGTCTCCAAGGAAATCATCACGCGAAGCTTGTATCCCGACGCGGTGGGTGTAATGGTTTCTCTCTCTAGCTAGTATGCTAGTAAAATAAACAGTAAAACTCATATAGATAGGAAAATTATACATTTAAATCAGTATACAAAAATATGGGCCCATTTATATACAAAAACTATACATTAGCAAATAAAGTACTCAAAATAAACTTGACAGTGGTTGCCAGACCCTTCTGCTCATAATGTTCCTTCCGACCACACCTTACCTCCTACCTGCAAAAACATTGAAAACAATAGGGTGAGCACTAATTGCTCAGTATGTAAACCCGCTAAGCTACTCCTCTCTTTCCGTTGTTCAGATTATGAAATTATTTCCTTACAAACATTTCTCTCTTCTTCTCTGTTTTTTTTTCTTTTCTTTCTCTATTCTTTTTCAGTTCTTTCTCTCAGTTCTTGTTTCTCACTTACTGTCATGTAAGCACGACTAGAGAAACTAATTATGAATAATATAAATGATATGATGCATGAGCATAAATGCAAACAAGAATGGATTCTTTTTTTGTTTTTTGTTTTTTGTTCTTTCTTTCTGTTATTTATGTGTTCTATGCTTTTATGTATTCTATTCTTTCTTTCTTTCTGTTTTTTCTTTCTATTCTTTCTATTCTTTCTTTGCTGATCGGACTTGGTTGAAGCATGGATTCGGAACCCTGGCCATGTGAGTGGTACAGTCCTCATCTACATGCACTTCTAATGGACTGTACACTTCTTTTTGCTATTCTGTAGTCGCTTGTTGAAAGTGACATGCATGTTGGTCTATTTTGTTGGTACAGTTCTCATCCACATGCACTTCTAACGAACTGTACACTTTCTGATTTCTAATTCTGAGGCTGCTCATTGAAGGCGGCATGCATGTGGGGCTATTCTCTTCTGTTAGTCATAGGTTCCCCATCGCAACAACCTGTTCTTTTCTTCTTTTAAAGCATCTTTAATAATCTTTCTTTTTTATTCTTTAAGTTCTCATACATATGTATATGTATGCATATAGATGGCTCATGCTTATTATTCTTTCTAAATGCAAATGTTTAAATGCAAGGATGCCATGCAACATAAAATAAGTTATTCTCTACCATCTACAAGCTCATGATAAAATCACAAGTAAATAACTCATGCATACACTTCTCTTAGACATTTCATCAAACATTTTGCATGCACACTCAAACTCTAATTTGGCTACACTTTTACTTCTTTCTTAAGCCACCAATATTTGGAGTACAATCCCCTTAAAGCAATACTAAACCCACCAGGAAAATAAACTCCATAAATTCTACTCAAACTCTTTCTAAAATCAACCAAACCTCCATCAAACACCAAAAAACAAATTCCACTTCTCATGGCTAAATTCTACTCATCAATAACATCAATCTCATTAACAATCCTCAAAATCATAAGCACATCCATACATATAAAAATTCTCTACTCAATTGATTTCTCAAATCATAATTTGAGTTGGATTTACTTACTTGAAAGTGAACAACACTGCACTCTAATCTTCTCTTGACACCATAACTTCCTTGCTCTTACACCCTATAAACAACAACCATAAGGATTCACTAGTTAACAAAAATTGTAACTCAAATCTTGGTGCAAGAGTCTTACCTTGAAGCTTAGGATTGAAAATTTACCCAACTTAGACCAAAATCTATGAAATTCCCTTGAAAATTGATTGAAGGAAATTGAGAGAACTTGGGTAGAAGGTGGCGTGAAGGACAAAGAAAATGGCTAGGGTTTAAGCTTTATCTCTTAATATAACAACATTTAACCCATAGCTTCCCATCTTACCCTTGCATTTTCCATGAAATTTCATCTATGTCCTTTAGTCAATTACCAAAATGTCCTCATTCCATTACATTCTCCATTACATTCTATCTCTTTTCACTCCCCACATTTTCAACTAATTGTGGGTGGAATGACCATTTTGCCCTTGAGCAAGATTTTCCCCAAAATCACTAAAAATTCCAAGGAGTTTGTCGCCCCGGCGAAGCTCTTTCTTCGCCCTGACGAAACTGCCCTTTTTCAGCCATGAGTTGGGTAGAGTATATAATGCCGTGGCGAAGTTTGCAACATTTTTCTTCAACAGGTTTTCATGCAATCAACTTGGAATAAAGACATAAAGACTTTAAGACATAAATAAAATTTCATACCTCACTGTGGGTGTTACAGTGTGCTTTTCTGATCGTGCCTCGACACAATTGGCTTAATCTAAATGGTCTCTAGTCCATAGGTTGCGAAGGGAACCAAAATCCTTGATTACCGTCGGGGACCTGGGACACATAAGAGCGACCTATGTGTTGCAGCTTAATTTGATGGTTCCAGGGCATATTCTCGAAAGAATCCCCCACTCGGATGGGTAGCGACTCTAAGACCCTCTTGAGGTACGGGGTATCCATTCCCCCTCACTATTTTATCGACGGCGTGCTGAAGCGGTTTAATTGTTCCTCTCTAGCTATCCACAAATTCGTATGTCATTATCATCAGTCTATACATCGTGTACATGATCGTAGAATTGGGCGAGCCATCCGTCGAGGAGCTTGCCCATCTGTATAGGCTCAAGAAAGGGTAAGACAAAATGTACTACCTTTCCAAGGCGAGGAAAGTATGTTTCAATGGGTTGGTCGACGTTCCGAAGAAGGCCTTGTATTAGGACTTGAAATTTTTCTTCTATGAAGTCCGAGTGTTTGGTGTCTTCACTTGGGAAGCGAGTAAGGCTTCGATTTCCCGCGTGCGCGAGGGTCACTTTCGAGCTTTGTGTTTGAGCTAATTGAGTGGTTTTGTTTTGCAATTAACATCGAGCAGAACTATCTTCTTGTCACAAGCTTGCAGAGGCTCTAGCATTTCAGTGACCTTCTTGACAACAAGCGCAACATGAACAAGATTCTTATGCTTCCTCACTTGATAGCGTACGACTTTTATTGGGACGAGGCCATGTTTCCTACCATTTTAAAAAAAGGTTAAGTTATCACTCACTCGTGCTCATTTTTCCTACGCAGATAGGTCGCTTACTGTTTGCTTCCTTTTTGTAGAAATGTGGGCCAAGAAACCGAAGGGCCTTAAGAAGAAGGCAGCAGCTTCAACGGCTACTAAGAAGGCCTCAGTTGCTTTGGCGACAAAATAGTCTATTGATAATGCCAGCATGAAGTGTGCTGGTGGCGAGCTTGGGGAAGGCCCAAGGGTGAAAAAGCCTACGACTTCCCCAAAGGAAGTTGGCAGGAAGGGAGTCTCTGAGCCCCAAAAGGGCCAGCGAAGAAGACTCTCGAGCTGACTGGAATCTCGGGGAAATAGAAGGCGTCCAAGTAGCACGATGGCACGGGTAAGAAGAAAGTAATCGAGCTTCTAGAGGGCTTGGGCAAACAAAAGGTGGCCGAGCAGCAGGTTGGCTCAAGCAAAGAGGTCCCCGTGCAAGCTGATGGCCTAAAGAAACAACGGCCAAGGACTTGGACAAGAAGAAGTCCGCTCTTGTGGGTGAGGTTGGAGCTGCTAGGGGGAGTAAATCTAGCTCATCTCGATCGAAGAGCAAGAAAATGGATGAACAGGCACAAGTTACGGTCAACACGTTGATCAATCAACTCCCTGACTATATCGGTGTTGGGGCCACAGTGGCCAGGATTGTGTCACCCCGCGAACATTCGCAGCCATCGAGGACTCGCCTTCTACCTAGATGTTGGCTTTAATGTGCAACTATGCGGCGAAGGTACTGGTAGT
Organism: Pistacia vera; assembly: GCF_008641045.1. Classification (NCBI taxonomy): domain Eukaryota; kingdom Viridiplantae; phylum Streptophyta; class Magnoliopsida; order Sapindales; family Anacardiaceae; genus Pistacia; species Pistacia vera. Next base: position 558,798 of record NW_022196599.1, on the reverse strand, counting down.
TCGTTCTTTTTTTTTTTTCTTTTATTTGCATGCTATCATCGTTTTTTGCTGACTTTTCATCTTGTCTTTTTAGGTTGCCATGGTGAGCAGGCTTCTGCATGAGAAGTGCCATGCCACCTTGGAGGGCACTCACAAAGGGTGGATGCTGGTGGAGATAGTGAAGGAGAATGCTCTAGCCAAGGTCGAGGTTGCGGAGAAAGAGAAAAGGGCTAAGTAGGTTGAGCTCGAACGACTCAAGGAGGAAGTGGCAACCTTTGGGGCCAAAGAAAGGGAGTTCCTTGACAAGCTTAATGCGAGTGAGGCCGTGCGAGCTAAAGTTGTAGCCAAGGCAACAGAGGTTGAGAAGAATTTGGCACAGTAGCGTAATGCCAACCAGTTAAATTTGGAGCTTTCTTCGGCTCAAAATGCTACCTCGAAGTGGGAGGCTAAGCTCAAACAGTCCTTGCTCGACCTTGCCCAGGAGGCGAAAGGTCGACGAAAGGTCGAAGCCGAGGTCGGGTAACTCAGACACCAAATAGAGGAGTTGAACAAAGCCATCACTACTCGAGCCTAGCAGACGTTCGTCTTCCTCGTACAGAAGCTATGGGAAGCCCATCCTTCGATCGACTTCTCTTTCCTCGCAGGAGCTTACTAGAAGGAAGTTGAGAGGATGAAGGTTGAAGCCCAATGAATGACCTATGTCTACTCAGATGACTCCAAGGATGATGGCGAGGGTTAGGAAGAGGTCGAGGAAGGTGAAGAGGAGGCCGAGCTCAAGTTGGAAGTTCAGGATCCGGCTCCCCTAACTACACTTCCCCCGAGCGAGGCTCCCAACCTTAGAGAAAATGCTACTGTTCCTCCTGTCGAAGAACCGTCTCTTCCCCTTGGCGACGAGCTCCCTGGACTGGTCGCCCTGCTCCCCCAACTGCCTGAAACAACATTTTGTTTTTGTTTTTGTTGTTTTTTTCTTTTTTAGAATATAATAGAATTCTATCAGTAAAAAGAAAATTTTTCAACATGTCTTTATCGAACAAAAGTTATTATATTTCTACGGAATCATTTCATTGGTCCTAGTTGGAGTGGTAATAAAAGATCCGAATTTGCTCTAAGTTATGCGTAGCTTGCTTCTTGAAGAGCTTTTTTGGATGTGCACAAGGAAATCTTTTGCGACAAGCAACTCCAATTCTAGATCAATTGTCCGTTTTGGGTTTTGGTTGCCAGCTTAAGGCTGATTTCCTTTTGATGTGTATTTTCTTGAATTTTTTTTTCCAAGTTTAATTTCATCGATTTAGGGTGTTTCACCCTTAAAGAGTTGGATTTTGGTGTGGCTTTTGCGATAAGCTGCCTTTTTTCGACTGAGTTTTCTTTATGGAATACCGTCGCATAGGTCGCGATCTTTGAAGCGTTAAGTAAATGTTAAACAAGCTAAGAACATTGACATAGAAAAATCATGAATAATACATTTTTTATTGATCAAGCGCTTTGGCCGTGAGTAGCCTTACAACGAATTTAAAGAGAAAGAAAAGTGGAACTCAAGCTGCTTATTGCATCCATAGACCTTCTTTTTTGCCTTATCGACTAAGCTTTAGGGTCGAGATTCAACCTGTGGCACATTACCTCAAGGTTGATCCCCACTATGTCCGCATGTACCCATGCGAATATATCAAGGTTCTTTTTCAGGAAACCTTCCAAATTATCAGCCATTTCGCCACTCAAGCTACTGTCGACTTTCAGTATGCGAGTTGGTCTTTCTCGCTAACAGTTATTTCTCATAGCTCTTCCGTCGGCCTTGGTATTGGCTCTTTTCTATGGGTGTGAAGATTTATGGTATTTTCGTGTGGTCTGGGGTTCGGCTTAGATTTTGGAATAACCATTGTTCTCAGGAGCGTCCATTTCTGTGCAGCATTTATAGCTCAGTTGTAACATTTTTGAGATCCTTTGGTATAACTCCTGATCGTTGCGATTCCCTTGAGAGTCGAAAACCTTATTGCTTGGCAACGCACTGATATGACTGCGCTCAAATCATCCAAGATCGGCCTTCCGAGGACGACATTGTATGTGGTCAGACAGTCTACCACTAAGAATTCGGCCATCACTATTCTGACCTTGGGTTTTGCCCCCAGAGTTATGGGGAGGTCGATAGTCCCTTGGGGAACTACACTGTCCCTGGTAAACCCATAGAGCGGCAAAGGGCACGCTTTCAGGTCTCTCTCTGTGAACCTCATTCCTCGAAAAGTTCCCAAGAAAATGATGTTTGCTGCACTCACATTATCGACCATTACCCTTAACACTTTAGCATTACCGATTCTGGCCACATTATGATTGCATCATGATTGTGGCGAGAGGATTCTTCACATTTTTCAACAGTGAATCTTACTACCTCGCTCTCTTTCCTGGGCCGCTTGGACGGCTTCTGTTCATAGCTCATTACCTAGGGGATCGAGTCTATTTTGGCCTCTTGAGCATATTGCTCGTGAGCACGCCTTGAGTTCCCTACTACATCAAGCCTCCCGTAAATCATGCCTACTAGGACATCGTTAGGGTTTGGCAGAGTTTGTTAGACCTGGTTCTGGGCTTGAGTTAGGGCTTGGTTATTTTGCTCGCTAGGATTTTCGCAAGCTGGTGCCGTCTTAACAAATTCCTTTAGCTCCAAAAACTTGATGCGATGTTACTACAACATGCAAAATGTAGCAAGCATACTAGTCGCTCAAGTAATAGAGTAATGAGTGAGTATCGTTCCACGAGGATTGTTCGCTAAGCACTAAGTTTCTTACTGTTTCAAGTTGGAGCAATCGAATTCTTTTGGATTAATGGGAGCAATTTAAACTAAGACTAAAACAAAATTTACTAAACTAAAATTTAACTATGAACGCAAGATGTAAAACACAGATAAAATCAATTCAAACAAACGGGTAGGGTTTTGACTTCATTCGGACTCTATAGGTTAAACCTAAAGAATTAAACTAAATTCATATTCACATGCATTGGTTGTAAATCGAACTCCCTAAAGTGTCAAACATACCTTCTCAGGCTATGTTTTCCTACTCTTCCCTATTAACCTTCCGCACCCAACAAATTGAAAGTTAATAAATCTAAGCTCATTAAGCACAAGAATCCTAGAATGATTTCATTGGTTCTTGAATCTATCTCTAGCATCCAATACTACAATGGTGATTACCCCAGAAGCCTAACATGATTCATTTCTCAATCTCATCATGTTCATCACATATAAACAGTAAATTCAGAGTAAACACACAATCAAAGCAAAATCATATGAAAAGAAAACAATCTATTACTTAACCCATAAAATTCTGAATTACAATCAAAACCCTAACCGAAATTAGGTTAGTTCATGGCTAAATCAATAAGACAAATATAAGAAACAAAAATACCAAAGTTCAACATAGTGTAAACAAGAGAAAAGAAAAGAAATCTCCCCAATTGACGAATCCACTGGTTTAATCTCGAATCTTCACCCTCTTTCAATCTAAATTCGCCCAAAAATGAATCTAAGAAAAAATGTAAACAACTGCTAACCCTACTTGACTTCGAACCCTTGGCAAAAAGACTAAGTTTTTCTTTTATACCTCGCCCAAAATACTAAGAAAACACTAAAAAGTAAAACTGTGCATTTTAAAAAAACTGGAAAATGCAGACTTCGCTGCGGCGAAGAAGGAATCTCGCCGCAACGATAAAAGAAGCTGAATCTAGTGCGTGACTGGCTCATTTCGCCGCGGCGAAGATTCCTGAAGAATTCTGAAATTACAATTCTACCCTTCGCTTGCTTCTTTGCTTGAATCTTCGATCTTCGGTGCTCTCCCTTGGGAACAAGCTTCATCGTGCTTGACTCTGCTTCAGAACTCTCCAAACTTCTGAGATCCACTTACTTCTGAGTCCAGAAATTCCAATTCTGTCTTTATTCACTCAAATTGCCCATTTTAACCTGAAACACGAAATGTAAGGAATTAAGTAGCAATTTAGGCAAAAATGAACTAAGAAGTATCTAAAATCTGGCCTAAAAGCTTAAATAAACTAGTATAATCCTCGGATTATCAGTGACCCCTCCTTATTAGGTCTTCAATGGCGTCTTTCAAAGCTCAATACACATTTGTGTTATGCCCGATGTCCCGATGATATCGGCAATACTTTTTCCAAACTCTTCTGTTTAGAGCCCCTTCATTCTTTCTGGAGCGGGCAGTCTCTTCTCCTCACGGGAGACTTCGTAGATGTGGGCGATGTTTAGAGTGAGGGGAGTATATTCTGCATATCGCAGGAAGGGTTGCATGTCCCTACGGGTATCTGTTCTCTATCTTTTTTGGAACTTGTTGCAATCCCTATCATTGCGATCTCGGCCCCCGCGCTTGTCCGATGGGTGATCTTGTTGCCTGTTCGAGACTCCTCGCGTCAAACTTCTGGCCAATGCTGCTAGCAAGCTTTCTACCCACTGGTGTTTTATAGCCATTTGGTAGAATTTAGCTAGGCTCACGTGATCTTCACTTTGGAGCTCCTATCATAGCTTTGTATTCAGTCTGACCCTTGCAATTAGCAAAGTTCGAATGGACTCGCAACCTTTGCTTGTTCATTCTGGAACCTCGTTAGGTACGAGGTTAATGTTTCATCTCTCTCCTAACAAATGTTGCTCAAGTAGCTGAGTGACATTGCGAACTGTCTCCTCGCTTGGAATTATTGTAAGTACAGCAAAGAGAATTGTTGCCAAGAGTTGATGGAGTTCGCCTTGAGCCTCTTATACCATTTGACACAACCCGTCCCGAATTTCCTCATCCCGTAGGATCCGGGCGATCCCACAAGACTCGGCTATCCGAGACGTGCCATGTAGAAAAACTGCGAAACCTGTTTAAAGACATACTTTTCCTGAATAACATCATAGTATTTCCATCTCCAAACATCTCAAAAAGACATGCATCATCTTTCGTTTTACAAAAGAAAATAGTTAGGGAAACTTTTGGTATCAGGTTTTCCACTTATACTACACATTCCAAAATATGAAACAAAAGGAAATACATCATGGAAAACATGAGTTCTTGAAACGAAAGTCCAGATTTACAATGCGACATAAATATAAGACCCACATAAAAGATGTCAACGCGTGGCACAACCCTGAGCGGAGGCTCACTGCTCGGCACGATCTCCGGAAGGTCCTGGTGGGGGGAAAAACATTTAAAAAGGGGTGAGCTAAAAATACTCAGTGAGTGGGGAAAAAGGGGGAGGTTTATAAAAGTTTTAAAAAAAAGAATAATGCTAACATACAACAATTTTCAAGCAAATCATGGCAACAATGTAACTTTATGAATATGCAATAGAACAACCACCCCGTTCTCGCATACAATATATAATTTATTTCTAATCATCCTGCACTCAGTAAACTGTACTCTGACTTACTTCCTTTAACTGTATCGGATTCTGTATAAAACCTCAACATTTATTATTAAAACTCTCACCACAACTAGTACCCTGGGGGAAATCTGTCATACCTGGTGGGCGTCCCACACGCAGGCAGAGCGAGGGACGTACCTGTCATACCCGGCAAGGTCTATCATCGCGCGGGCAGAGCCTCAAAAACTGTCATACCTGGCGGACCACTCAACGCCCAGGCAGAGCCAATAAAATCTGTCATACGCATGCGCAGAGCCAAAATCTGAAACTGTCATACCCGGCGGAATCCTGCATCACTCGGGCAGAGCCAAAAATCTGTATCTCTGGGGGATGGGTACTTCGTAGGGTGGTTTTAGCACCACAACAATCTCATGCATAATCTCAAGTAACATGCAAGTCAAGAGTAGATTTCGTATATGCTTATAAATCATACATATATGACATAATATTCAAAAGTCACATATAGGGGTGAAACTGCAATTTTCTAAACATGTTTCAGAAACTGACGGTTTAACCCAGATTGAAAATTATTACTAACCTCACAAATCTGAGTCTTTTCCTTAACATTTTAACAGCCAAAAATCCCTCAACTCCCAGCATTTTAAAACACCATTCAATCAATTATCCAAAGGTATTCCAACTAAGAGCATGCAATGTATTACCCAGAAAACATTTCAATTAAAACACAATCCAAGCACAATTCCCGCATACTGTCCAGCCCAATACATGTGATAATTTACCCAAAATAAAAAGACAGCCGAGCCACACAACCCATGTTAAATCACCATTATTCACTTCAAATTTTATGGCACTTTAGGCACAATGCAGCAAGTTCCCATATATATATATAAAGCATGCAACATGGAAGGTTCCTCATTTGACTAAATCTAGTGTTGTCTCACTCAAATATTGTACAGCGGAACATACAATGGCTATATGGATAATCTTAATCAACATGCAGCATGAAACATATTACTTTGGAACAAGATCTAATTCATTATCACCCAAAAATTTGCTCAGCCGAAACATGCAAGATAAGTTTTAGCAAATAAAACACTTAACTCAAGATTTTGCACCCAAAACATTATAATAGAAATAGATAACTTGACATGCAAACCGGAATTAAGTTTTTTTTTTAAAAACACTTTTTGGTTAAACCACTCACTCTTCTATCCTATAATTGGCTGCCTATTACAGTGCTTAGATTTCGATCTCCACCGTTCAGAATGTAGAGCTGTGTTTCATGAACAACATATCCGAAAATCAGCACGATCGGACGGCGAATGAGCTCCAGATCACGATTTGATGATGCACTGTTCACAGACTTAAAACTAATATACTCTCCCTTTCTCTTTGTTCTTCTCTTCTTCTCTCACTCTATCTCTCGGCCAAACCACTCTTTCTTCTCTTCTCTCCCTTTTTTTTTTTCTTTTCTTTCTCCTTTCTCTCCTCTCTTCTTTCTTTCTCTTCTTTCTTCTGCTCTCGTTTTCTCCTTCTTCCTTTGGGCGAACTGCCCAGTTCCTTCCTTTAAATAAAAACAGTTTTTCTAAAATTATTTCTGCCCCCCATTTTCTCTAATTTCCAGTTTAACCCCGCCACATAAGCTTTCCCTAGCAAAAATGTCCAAATTTTTCCCTCTTGATACATGCAAACCCATCAGGATTTATTTCTTCGATTTCACCCCCTTAACACAGCTTTAAAAACTGACAGAAATACCCCTATCTTACCACAATACCAAAAATCAAATTAAAAAAAAAGAATTAATTAACTTAAATACAATTCATGATCTAACTAAAATCAGGAATGGGGTTTTACACCATTTCTTAGCATCCCCTACTAATGTGACTGACTATCAAGCATTGACATTTGGCTAAGTCACAGAACTGGTGTAGCTCCATCAGGTCATTGAAATTGTAGAGGTGGTCTCTGGGGTCCACTCTCCCGTTGAACTTGCTCCCTGGTGCCCTAAACCCTTGTGGAAGTGGGAACTTACTATTTCCTTCGCCGTGCCATTCTGGTGGGCTTTTAGATCGTCGAGCATTTTCTACACGCGATCTAAGTCTTCATCATGGTTGCCTTGGTTGGCTTTGTTCAACCTCACTTCGAGCAAATGAGTTTGTAAGTCTATTACTTATGAAGTCCCTCCAGTATGCGCGTTGATGCGCGAGGTCGAGTCATGATGGCTAAGCTGATAAGTGCTGTCATGCTTGTCAGTGCATTGCTCGCGACGTCGGTTATAACGAGAATGTTAGTCGTTGCTAGACTGACGCATGTGCTCGTCTTGTGAGCTTGTGAAGATCGATTTTGTCTTGGGCATGGGTTAATACTGGCATGCTGATGCTGGGGATATCGTTGAACCTCTCAAAGGTGTCCGTTACCTTCGTTTTCTCCTAATGGTTGCTTCCTTGGTCGCCTTCCAAGGTTAGTTTACCTGCAGGACTCACACTCGTAAGTAGAGTGCGGTTTGTGATGTCAGGGGCATTGGTCACCTCTTGGCGCCGATGAAATAGACCGTCTACCTGCATAATTCATACCTATTGGGGTGGCGTTGGTGAAGCATGGCTGGTTGAAGTTTTGGGCAGTTGGTTGCTGGTTTCTCAACTCAACCACGTTTTGTTGCACTACCTGTGCAACCATTGTTCTGATCATCTCCACCAGTTGGCCGTTCTCGAGGTTTAACATCCCTGCCCCCTAGTTATTCGTGACGTGTTGAGTTGGCGGCACATGTGGTCGACGTCCAACGACATCCTGTTGCACCTCTTGGTGGGTGGCTTCAACATTTTCAAGGTTCTTGGTAGTGGTCTTTGATCTGGTGTGCACCATTGTGGGCCTGGATTGGGTAGGTTGTTGTGACTATTCACTGGAATTCCTGAGATGTTGGTAGAGGCCCTTCCTTCTAGCGCCAAAATGTTGATACAAAAATCTGTACCAACTAGAGTGATCTGATCAACCTTGGCAGGATCGAAACTGATGTGTGCATGATTATGGATAATCAGTGATGGATGAATTATAAATGCAATAAAACAAATGGCAGAGAGATTTTTAAATTGGTTCAGCGAGATAAACTCTTGAGCCTACATCCACTGTTCTTGTATTTGTTGTGAGATCTTACAATAAGAATTCTATCGAAGTTTTGTTACCTTTTTTTATCATTCGAAGGGGTTTATATACAAGGTTTGTACAAAGGAAAAAGCGAAAATAAAAGGATTACAATTGATTTGAACTGTAGCTTCGATATTCTCGCGATTGGGCGCTATGATTGTGAAGAGATTGTTGTTGATCTAGTCATTTCCACAATATCTAGGTTCTGAAATTATTTGGGAATTGATTGAATGACCATTCGAGTTGTTCGTGACTAGCTTGTACTGGGTCGAGCTATATGTCGATGAGCTTATGCTGGGTCAGACAATCGTCGCAGTCGAGCTAATTATGGATCGAGCTACATCCTCGCGGTAGCCCGAGGTTGGTGGAAAAATCACACACAACACCTTGTAAATTGACTGAAAAGTGACACTAAAGGATGTTTAAGGTGTTGGAGAATGATAGTGAGGGCAAAAGATTCCACTGCTTCGGGTAGCCATGGACAATTGCATCTATTTGGGCAGGGATGATTTTAGTATTCTCCGGTCCCAATTAACCTGCTATTCTCATTATAAAATTAAATATAAAATTTATTTATTTATGATATACAATTAATTTATTATTATACGTAATAATATAATACTAACTAAGTTAAAATAAAAATAATTATAAATAGTATTAATATTTATTGAATAAAAATGACTAAAATATTATATCATTTTATTAGAAAAAAAAACTAAATAAAAATTAATATAACCACATCCTATTAATTGAGGAATGGAATGGATTGAGGGCAGCCCTCCCCATGTGAGAATGCTCATTGCTATTGGTGTGTAAACATTTATTTGATGTATAACATAAATGTTGATTTTGTTTGTAGTGAAAACCCAGTAATAAATTGCTTTTATGGAGCTTGTAAAAGAGGAACATTTATCTTGGGGAAATGACCCCATAAAAACATTTTTACCATATTTAAAATAAATTCTATTCAAATCCCATTTAATACCGAAAATATCAATATTTAACTAGGGTTTTTATTTGTGCTAATTTTCCTCAATTTCAATGTAATAAGGGTTTTTGTTACACCACTTCTCCCCAATTTCAAACTTAATTAGGGTTTTTGTTCATACCATTTTTCTCCAATTTCTTCATTAGGTGTTTTTTTTTATAACATTTTTTTTCCTATTTTCAAATTCGAAATTTACTTTTTCTTCTTCAAATTCATATTTATCTTGTTATGTGATTATTTTCTTTATAACTTTAGTAATATATTTTTATCAAGCAAAAAAAAAAAAAAAAAAAAAAAAAAAAAAAAAAAAAAATTGAAATAGAAAAAAATGTTTCAATGATATAAAAGATTTAAAGTTAGGGTTTATGATTAAGAATTAAAATAAAATTAAAATAGAGTATGATTACATTTTGCAAATTATTATTGTTGAAGTGCAAAATAGAATACAAATAATATGTTTCCTTAATTGTGAAACAATATGATGTTTCCTTATTCTAGGAGATTTTAGATATTATTACAATATTATATTTCCTTATTCTAAGCGATTTTAGATATTATTACACTATTATGTTTTCTTATTATATAGCTTATTTTTTGTATAAATAGGCAATGTTGATTTAATTATAATCAATTCAACAACAATTTAATTCATTAAATTATCTCCTTAAGTCTTCTTTGCTCATAATTTCGACATAGACATAGTATCAGAGCTTCCAAGTTGAATCAGCTTCCACCAGTTAGCCTCTCTTTTCATCCTTGCAATTTAAACAGATACTCAGTTAGATTTTCCAATGACAAACAACCAAAGCTCAAACTTTGACATAATCACCAAAATTTGCATCTTTTACGATAAACCACAAGCTTGAGGGAGAATGTTAAAGTGCAAAAGGGAATGCGAATAATATGTTTCCTTAATTCTGAAACAAAATTATGTTTCCTTATCTAGGAGATTTTAGATATTATTTAAATATTATGTTTCCTTAATTCTGAAACAAAATTATGTTTCCTTAATTCTGAAACAAAATTATGTTTCCTTATCTAGGAGATTTTATATATTATTTAAATATTATGTTTCCTTATTCTAAGAGATTTTAGATATTATTACAATATTATGTTTCCTTATTTTAAAAGATTTTGGATATTATTATAATATTATGTTTTCTTATTATATAGCTTAATTTTTGTATAAATATGCAATGTTGATTCAGTTATAATCAATTCAGTAGCAACTGAATTCACTAAATTATCTCCTTAAGTTTCCTTTGCTCATAATTATGACAATTATTTCATTTTTTAATTAATTTTATTAAGGTTAAAATTATTAAAATAAAAAAGCATTTAAAAGTGGAGGATATTGATCAATTTGATAGGAGCTTAAAATCAATTCCCCTTTGTCTTCGCAAATTAGAAAGGTGTTCAATTGGCCCAAACCCAAATACTTGGATTGCGATGCAAAATTTAATATTTAGAAGCCATCAAAGCCCAACTTCTCAAATGCCTGAATTCAAAAGTTATCTATAACGATTTCAATACCTTCTTTCAATCTCTTCCCCAAGAAATGCAACACTCTGCTGCTGGTATTCCAGGTTCTAATTTCGACAAAGGGTTATATCCCAAGTCAAGGCTTATTCCAGTCAATTTGGTAAGACAAGAAGTTTTCATAGACATTAACATTTTTGCATTTATTAGTTTCATGCTAAGCCCTGCAAATCCTTTTTGACAGAAAGATCAACTGGAGTCCTTCAACTTGCCATATTATGGTAGCTCTTACAGCCTTGAGGCTTGAGGGAATGCAGCCATTTATTGACAGAAAGAAACGTTTGTTAATTAACTCAAATCCACTTCTATTGACTACACACCTTAACAATTGTCCTGAAACTACAAAATGTAACTGACCAATTTCTAGAATCCACTTGCCTTTTTTACCTGATAGTATATTTTAGTCTCAACAAACACAAAACAATCATATGAGAACAAGGAGCCATGAACTTAGAAGGATGAAATCATGTACTTTTTACAGCAATCCAGTTCAGTTTCAATTTTGATTATGATACATTTATACTTTATAATACAGAAGTACAGTTGTTAGTCCGACTGTTCCCACAAATATATACAAGATACCACGCATATTTATAAGCATTGTAAAAGAAAACAACACAAGCATAATTTCTAAATGCAAAGGCAATCCATGACTAAGCGAGTGTTGAAGAGATGAGAGGCTTAGAGCATTTCTCAGACTTGTTTTGTCCCTCTTGATCTCTATCAGCTTGTCATAAACACACCACGCAAAGCTAAGAAAATGTTGCCGATTCAGGCCTACATTATAGCTGCCCCAATAGTTAGGATGATATGTGACACGGTACCAAGCCGATGCTTTTGCATACACATCATCTTCAAAATCAGACCCACTTCCCTTCTCATTGAACCAGGCTCTAGCTTCTTTCCTCAAGGCGCTGACTGCCATACCAATTGCTTATGCATCTCTTCTCTGTGAAAGATTTGGACATTTTCAGGACACCACCACTGAGTATTTCCGCTTCAGTTCTGATGCCATAGTAATCCATCAAATTCCCTAGTTTGTAGTCATAATTTCTTTTGTAATAGAAAGCATCTTCAATGTGATCCTCAAATCCATCAACTTCCATGTCACGGTCATAAGACCTTCTCGCTACTTCCTCAGTGAACGACTTAATAAGGCTTGTATCTGGTGCTATGTCCCTCACCTCTCGGAAAAGCTTTCCAATCACATTGCGTGACTCGTAGGTGGGTTTTTCTAGTTTTTCCATGAAATCAGGATATTCTTTGACATGTAAATGAGGTGGTATTTCAGCAGGAACACCAGTTTTTGGAAAGTCAACCGCAATCGAGAATTTTTTCGCTAGTTCTATGCATGGGTTGCTCATTGCTTTGTCAGGCTCCTTATCTGCAAAAGCAGTGTGAACGTTCGCAATAATTCCCAAACTGTCATTCACTATGTAGTTGGTGAAATACTCCTGAACTTCCTGCACGGCAGAAATTAACACCCTTATATGCAAATCACTGAATAAAAACATTGTGTGCAGTTGTGTACTTGTGCGGCAGAAGAAAGAAGAGTAAAGGAAAAAATTAGATGAATGTATGAATGCAGCCCAGTCATCATTTGCTTTGAAGGATTTCCAAATGTCAGATGTCTTTTTGGCAGTATACTGCACATAGCATGAGGCAATGAAAGCTAGAAGAATCATGACTTTGGTCATATGCAAATTGGATAAAAGAAAATCACAAATTTTTTGAATACTTCAGGGTCTAAAAGAATAACAACTCGATTGTAACATCATGATCTAACTGAATACTTGGTTCTGGGGTATAATCCATCGGTGAGATTTGCTGTGGCGGAATCAATTCAGGATCCTAACAGACAAAGTAGATATCTCCATCCAAATCACTTCCCGAACATTTATTCGTGTGAGGTCTAGGAATATAAATCAGTTTTGAATGTCAGTCAAATGCAAAATTTCTAGCAGTTCATTAATTTGTCTCGTTAATCTCTTATTAATAAACAGCAGAAAGACATAGTATTACCATTCAGAAAAATAAATCGTGCCAAATTTGAACGTTACAATAAAAGTAAATCCTAAGTTTCCCAAATAAAGGCATTTGTGGTTATTGACTATAATTTTTCTTGCATTAAATTAGGTGGACTCAGTGTCACATATTCATAACCCAGGAAAGCAAAAACGTAAAAGAGCAGAAATAAAAAAGTACAAAAATTGATTCAAGTGTGTGCCAAATTCCACATGGCATAGCTTGTAAGACTTGACAGACTGATACAATCAGAAGGGATGCCAGCAGTTTCAAAGTTTAATCTATTATAAACATGTTAAGTAAAGTCATTCACAAGGTTGACTGAAGATGCTTTCATTTTTGTTTAGTTGACAATGGGCATATGATAAGGATACACCAGTTGTATAACAAGGATATCTATATAATTATTTGAAATAAATTCCAGTACACACCGCAACACTCTAAACCATGAAGTTGAAAGTTATACCTCATTCCTTTCTGTGGGAATACAACACAATCCACCATATGATACAAAGCTGGCACATTCACCGCCCTTAAAACACGAACATCGCCTGGGTGCAAGCAAGGGTTTTTTGCAACAACGACCTCTCCCTCAATAAAATAACGCTGCTGAGAAGCAGCTTTAGAGAATTGCACAAACACCTGCCCATAATCTAAGGTTCGGGTTTCGTCCAGACATCCCATCATAGATCCATCATAGATCTTCCATTTTGAACAAATATCCTTGTTTTAGTCCGCAACTCCAGCAACTTTGATGCCCGGAATGTTTGTAGCATCATAGAAAGGAAGGGTTCAGCATCTGGCTTATAACCGCACAAGAACATTTCCTTGAGAATGTTAGTATTTTCTCCAGGCGACATCAACTCAAAAGCCTCCTGTGCTCGTAGCGGATCTGTTAAGATAGCATTCAGTTGATCTACAGCTTCTCTTTGTTTCTTCTCAAAAACTTTATCATGAACACCAAGGGTAGAGAAAAGAGTAATCAGCTGACGATTCAGAAAACAAGGCTGATATTTGCTCCATGCCAAAACATCCAGTTTCATGATGTCTGATTGATACTTGCGCATACTTCTCCTCATTGATATTTTTTTTGTTGAAGTTGGGTCAACGGCCACCACGCCTTTGTGTCCACCAAATCGAATCTGAAAGGCAGATGGAGGACGATCTTTAATACCACATTTGTGGGCCACTCTCCTTGCAAACTCAACAGAAATTTTCCCAATACCATCGGAAAATACATATTCAGTTCCACCTGTTGTAACCTCTACATCAGGAATGACCTCATATTCATCCTCACGAACACTAAGAGTTTCAGTTGATGAACCAAAGGATTGACCAAGTCTGGCAGCATACTTCGCCACATTCCTTATTTGACGAAAATTTCCCATCCACTCCCTTATATGTGCAGCAGTGACCCCATCTGTGAAGCAAACATCCAAGCAGAGTTTTCTCGCAATTGACTAGATGAAAAAGCAAGAAATTCAAATTTCTTATCACCAATAACTACACCATTTTGTCGGGTTGGAAGGATCCTTGTGTAAAGTCCAGTTCTCCTATGCTCATTTGCAGAAGATGAACGTGGAGCTACAGCTATTGAATGGATTTTATCTAAATCCTCATCAATGAAAGAAATACGAAGAAAATTGTCAATATAATCTCTGTAGTGACGAAGTACACGATTCAAGACATTAACCTCTGGACCACAAAAATAAACTTTACAAGGTGTTACTGGGATTCTGTGTACATATACCAAACTGCCATCCAAAGTTATAGCAGGTGATCTTGGCCTATTCCTGGTTGTGAGGTATTTTTGGTACTGTTCAATGAGCCACCTTGAAGGTTCATAGCAACATTCTTTTATTTGATAAAGTTTATCAAGAGCATGTTCTATACAGACCTTGTTGATTCTACTTGGATCAACCAACCGATAAAAATCAGAATCCAGTGCTAGCCCGGCAAGACACCCATTTTGAACCAACAAATTGATCTTAAACAAGATCTCATATGGCAAGTAAATTCCAAAGGGAGGACCAACAATTGGAACCAAACTCCGATTGCAAGAATACGCAGAACCTATTTCCAAATCAAACCTGCCATCACTTTCTTTATAGTAACCAAAGTTTTCCTTAAAGTTTGGAAGTTCAAGGCAATAAGGAAGCTCTAAACATAATCCAGTAGACTGCCCAATACAGCTTGAGGGGGTGAAATCTGTTGCCCTGACCCATTTATCATCAGGGTCATCCTCAAAGGAGTTAAATAAAGGGTCTTCAAATTCATCATCAGGAAAGCGTGTTTCTTTCTTAAAAATCAGAAGACTAGTAAGAATTTTATTTAAAAAGTGCAGTACCATAGCCAGAAGTATTGAAATACAAATGTCAAAAAAGCATTGAGACAGTTCATATAAAAGAACTTCTATTCAATAAGAAAAAGAAAATGTAGATGACTATCACCAATTGCTTGCAAATTAGAAAATAGAAATCAACAGAATGTCTACATTCATATAAAAGAACTTTCATTCTTCTTCAATACAAGCAATGAAGCTGCATTTTGCTGCATGAAAAATAAAAGAATATAAAGTACCAATGAATTATCGTCAATGATCAAAATTAGAAAAGCAACCTGAATCAGAAGATACTTTGCTCTTTGATGGCATGGACGATGGAGTTCTATCTGCCAAATATTTTCATAAGCGAGCTCAAGCCCGTATTCCACTCGTTGATAAGACAAATAAAAATTTAATTTTCGCATTCCGATACCAAAATTCACAGAAACATTAACCCCTCTCCAGAGAACAGCAAATGTTTCATTTTAGATCTGACAGCCAAAATGCAGCATTATTTTTTCCATGCTGTGCATAAAGGTTCTCGGTTTCGACTCAATATCATGCTCCATTTGCCAAGCATTGAGATATGAACTCCCATACCATAGGCGTTGTCTGTAGAAATTCTGAAACAAACCAATTTTACATATAAGTTTTGCATCCAAAACCCCAACTTCCCAAATTAATATCGGTAAACACTATTTCCGAATAAAGAAGGAATCTTGCAGGGGTACAGGAGCAACACCTGCAATGGTATTTGCAACATGTTAACACTTTAAATCCCACTATCCCCAGTCTTCTCAATGTAATATAAGTATTCGAAAACAACAAAGATAGTTGTTGCGAAACATAGCAATATCAGCAAAACGAAATACTGTTGACCTTAACATTCTCGAGGAGCTACAAAGATCCATATGTCAAACTTTTAGTTACTTATTTGTGGAAGCACCGATTAAAAATAAGATCTCAAATCTAGCCATGCTTTAACTTCAATCATTCCGCAGAAAAAGAAACGTATAAAAAATAACAGAAGGTAGTCTTTTGTGTGTGTATTAACATGAACAGCAATCTTATATGAATTCATGTTCTACTCAGAAGGAAAATCAAATTGATGCTGATGTGTCTGCATTTCTCATCAGTAGTGATTTCGAAAAGATAAGCTTGCAATTAATCAAAACAAGAAATTTACCATAAAAGTGGGCACAGATAAAATTATATACCATGAAATTAAAAATCTACATTCCTCACTAATCCAAGCAAAAATGTTACATCCATCGTGGGTTCAGTAAATTTGGTTATCTTATGTAACAAAACAAACACTCCTGAAACAAATAAAAGAAAAGAAAAGAACAGAAACTAGAAAAAAATAAAATAGTAACATTAAACATCAAATTAACAACAAAATATGAATTCTAAAATATGGCATTCTGTTAATACACAATACATAACTTGTAATTATTATCATTTTTCTTTTATAGATAGTCGAGTAACATCATCGAGCCAGTCTATAATAACACTCCCTCTCATTCATGAATCATGCACACAGCAAAAGAATTTTTCTGTGTTACAATGCCGGTAACATTATCGAGACTTGTACCATTAAACCAAGATGCTAATATAATACTAGAGGTTACGTTACCCCAGTAACATAGCATAAACGTCACTAAACCTTTATTACCTAAGCCCATCTATTCCCTTTTTTTTAAAAAAAAAAAAATCCGAAAATCCCTCTACATAAGACTTGTCATACTAAAAGGAACGATCATAAATTTCATTCCTTTTTTCTTTATTCTTTTTAGATTTACATGGTCTCTACTGTAAAACCCAGAAGCCGAGAAGATGAAGAGTGCTGTGGATAAAGAATGAAGAGTAAGTTGATCGTCTTCGTCAAAGCCAACTTATTTCTTTAAATAACAAAAAGAAATGAACTTTGAGTGAAAACTAAAACAAGAAAAGAAGAAGAAGAAGAAGACTCACCAGAGAAAAAACCCAGAAGCCAAGAAGATGAAGAGTGCCGTAAGTAAAGAATGAAAAGTAAGTTGATCGTCTTCGTCAAAGAAAACTGGTTTCTTTAAATAACAAAAAGAAATAAACTTTGAGTGATAACAAAAACAAGAAAAGAAGAAGAAGAAGACTCACCAGTTTTAGGAAGTTTTAATTTTAGAAATATGTTCTAATTCGCAATTGTTTTGCTTTTTTTTAGTGAGCATTTTTTACTTGAACTTTTAAGTTATTATGTTTAAATTTGTAAAAAAGTAAAGTCTGTTATTCATTCAAAATTAATAAATCTAATATCCAAAACTTGCTAACAATGTTAATTCTTCCTTAAGAAGGGGTGAGTTTTACTATTTACTACAATATGGCTGCACGTGTTCTGAACCATCAATATTTAAAAATGAAAAAGAACCACATATAAAAATAAATAAATAATTAGAATAAAAAAGTGAAAATGTTGTCCGTACATAATAAGACAATGGGAAGGTGGGGTCTTTTGCTCCCCATTTTGGAGTATCATCCCTTTCTTCCTTAAGTTGCTTGTAGGAGCAGGACTCCACAAGCATATTTTATTTTGACCTTCTTTTTCTATTATTTAATTTAATTTTTAATTAATTAACATTGTTAAGGAAAATAACATTCAGCTCCAAACTTTAGTTGACAATTCTTATTAATTATCAAACCAAAAGATTATAGAATGCTTTTTAAACTATGGTTTTGTGAACAAATACATTACAAATATTAAGTATGTTTAAAATAGTTGTAGTAATAAATAATATCTTAATAAGAGTTTATTATTTTAACCCACATTAATTAAGAAAGCTCTTTAAAATATTTATTGCTACATGCATATTGAATATAATGTTTCTTCTGTAATTATGTATTTTTATTGTTCTAATTATTGGAAGATATTTTTAAAATATGTGACAAAGCTCTTTCTAGAAATAGTTTTTCAAAAATAAATTTCCAAAATGTTTAACCAATAATATTATCCATTAGAAATAAAGTAAGTTTTGGTAATTAAAAGTTGATATTTACTAATACGAATTCAAATACAAGCACACCCTTGTACAAAAATCGAGACAGGCCAAAATGTTACATACATTTGTGGATCATACAAAATCCTTGAAACAAGAGAGAAAGTTTTTTGTGTATCTGTTGCACATACAACAAGTCAATAAAAGTAGTGCAAATAGCACACACGTGATTCATAATTGGGTGGTAACAAGTGCAACGGATTCACCAAAGTGTTTTTCCTTGAAGAAGGCCATGTATTTAAATTTGCAGCAGAATTTTAAGGCAACCCAACAAACCACAGATTTATTGAATAACAAATAGTAAGATACAAGAAGTTTTGAGACACTTACAATATTAACAAACACACAACAATCAACACAATATAAAGTTGACTCTCAAACTGAATAACTGTACAAATAAACATATATGTTCACATAATGAAGTACTCTTGTCAAGGCATCTCTCTTCAAATGATATCAAGCGACAAACAGGAACTTCATATGAAGAACTAGGCCTGTAATGAAGAATGATGCAAAGCACTTAAGATTCTCTGCCTGTCTCTCTTGATCTCAAGAAGTTTATCATGAACACACCAAGGAAAACTAAGGAAATGGTCGCGATTTAGTCCTTCATTGTATCGACCCCAAAAACTTGGATGATATGTAACATAATACCAAGCTGATGCTTTGATGAATACTTTCTCAGTACCATCAGATTCATTTTCCTTCTTGTTGAACCATTCCCTGGTTTCCCTTATCAATGACTTCACAGCCAATTTGATTCCTTCCAAATCCCTTTTCTTACTAAAAGATTTTGCCATTTTCATTATTTGACCACTGAGTATTTCACCCTCAGTTGATATCCCGAAATAGTCCATCAAATTTCCCAATCTATAATCATACTCATGTTTGTAATAAAAAGCATCATCAATGTAGTCCTTGAAGCCCTCCACTTCCATGTCAAGGTCATAAAATTGCCTCCCCTCATTTGAGGTGAAGGATTTGATGGTACCCATCTTTGGCACAAGATCTTTTACCTCATGATAAAGTTTCCCAATCATAGTTCTTGATTCATAGGATTCTCTTTTGTGCTTTTCCATGTAATTCGGAAAACTTCTAACTTGTAAACGTTGAGGGATTTTAGCATGTACTCCGATTTTTGAGAAGTCAGCAGCAATGGAGGCTAGCTTTGCAAGCTGAATACATTGCCAACACATTGCCTTGTAAGGACTAATATCTGCAAATGCAACATGGGCATTACAGATTACTCCCAAGTTTTCATTGACCATGTAATCTGCAAAAAACTCCTCCACATTCTGTACCACAATAGTGTCTATGTTAAGGCATTAGAAAAAAAAAAAAAAATATGCGCTCATTAGAATTCAAAAGAAAATGAACTAATGCAATAAGCCATGAACAATTCTTGGCAGGCTAGATTGAGTAATACCTCAATTGTAACTTCATTATCAAGAATCTTAGGTGGTGGTGAAGCATAATCCATAGGTGGATACTGGCGAGGAGGAATAAGATCACGATCCCAACAAACAAAGTAGATATCTCCATCCAAATCACTCCCCGAACATTCATTAGGATGAGGTCTAGTTGACAATGTAAATAATGTCACTATAAATATGCTTTATAGAGAAATTATGCTTAAGAAAACAAAATATTAGTGCACAAGAAGAATGTAATGTGATCTTTAAGAGGATGGTGACCAATTTAGAAATTTTCTGAGTTCGATATTAAAATTGCATGCAAGCAAAAAATATATAATATGTAATAAGATAGCCTATGTTTTGTGCATACGTGTGTATGCTATGTGGTGTATATGACAGGCTTACCTCTTTCCTTTAGTTGGAAATACTATGCAATCCACCATGTGGTGCAAGGTTGGAACATTGATAGCATTTAGAACACGAACATCTCCAGGATGTAGACATGGATTTTTCTCAACAGTTACCTTTCCCCTTACAATTTTGCTTTGATTTGATACTTTGCCACTTAACAAAGCTGAGGAATTGGTCGATAACTCAGTCTGGCGACTTGAACATTGCACGAACACCTGACCATATTCCAAGATTCCTGTCTCATCTAGACACCCCATCATTACTCGTCCCTTTGGGATAAAGATTTTTTTTTCGTTTTCAAGTCTTTCAATGTTGACAAGCGAAATATTTGTAACATCATTGAAAGAAATGGTTCTTCATGTGGCTTAGAATAATAGTTAACCATATCTTTCAGTACATGTGTGATCGCTCCTGAAGACATCAAGTTAAGTGTTTCCTGTGCCTTTAATGGATCTATTAAAATATTATCTAGTTGAGAAATCACATATTTCTGCTTCGTCTCAAACACATAATCCTTGACATCGAGAGTCGACAAAAGTATCACCAACTAGCGATTAAGATAACACGACTGATACTTGATCCATTCCAAAATATCAAGACTAACATTATCTGATTTGTATTTGGACATACTTGGTCTCATTGATAACTTTATTGATGAAGTTGGATCAACCGCTACGACACCTTTGTACTCGGCATATCAAATCTGAAAGGCGGATGGAACAGTTCTAAAGCCACACTTTCCAGCCACCATATGAGCCAATGTAGTTGATATTTTCCCAATGCCATCAGAGAAATTATATTTGACTCCCCCCTTTTCAACTTCTATATCAGGAATTTCTTCAATTTCATTCTTATCAACATTCACACCTTCCTTGGAGGAGCTGAATGATTGACCGAGTCTAGCAGAATATTTTGCCACAATCCTTATTCCACTAAAATCACCCAACCTCTCTCTAATTTCACTTGCAATTAGCCTTGGTCCAGATGGAAACATCCACACAGAATTATCTTTCAATTGACTATGAGAAAAGGCCAGAAATTCAAACTTTTTATCAGCAATAACAATGCCATTTCTCAAAGTTGACAATATCCTTTGATAAACTCTAGTATACCTTTCAATATTCGCCAAAGATGCTTGAGGAGATAAATCTGTTAGATGTATTTTTCCAAGATCCTCATTAACAAAAGAAACACGAATAAAGTTCTCACTATCATCAGAATATATGCGTAACACATTACTGGATTGAACAACCTCTGGACCAAAGAAATATACTTTAGATGGGGTGACTAGAACCCTATGCATATATACCAATCCGTGAATTAAACTGATGGCAGGCGACATAAGAGGTCTTGTAGCCAAGCTGTACTTTTGGTATTCTTCTCTAAGCCACTGCCGAGGTTCAAAGCAACATTGTTTTGAATAAATCAGTTTCTCAAGAGCATGTTCTACAAATGCTACATTACTTCTATGCGGTTCAACCATCCGAAAGAATTTATCATCTACTGCTAGCCTAGGAATACAACCACATTGAACCAAGATATTAATCTTAAACAAAATTTGAAATGGCAAGTTAAATCCTTGGGGTGGACTTATAATGGGGACATGATCGGAGTGGCAAGACGAAGTTGAACCTCTCTCCACAACGAGTTTCCCTGTGGTTTCTTTGTAGTAAGCGAATTCTTTTTGAAAAGCTGAAAGATAACCAGTGGTTGGGAGTTCCAAACATAAAGCAATGGATTGGCCAATGCATGAGGATGGAGTAAAATCAACTTCATGAACCCACTGAACATCAGTGTCATCTCTAAAAAAGGTTTGATCAGGCACATCTTTGGAATATATCCGAGGTACACCGAATAACTAACAATAGTAACACAGAAAGATGAAAAAGAAGAACATGTTAAGAATTGTCCTCGGTTGTCACATAGATTAAAACGTATTATTGCTAGTAATTTTAAGGACTAGAACAAGTTTTAACTATAGCCTTAAGTACCAAATTATCCACTAGCAATTGAAATAAAATCTTAAATAATGCAAACTATGTAGCAACAGAGTACAATAAGAAGCAATTCTATACTGCAGAAATAAAGGAAAATACAATACAAATTAGTTTAAACAGCACACCTGAATGATGATAAACCTCTTGTCTTGTAGACGGTGCAAATCAACTAGCCCAATGCTCTCGTACTGGAGCTGAAGCTTATATTCCACAGAATTATGAGATAGAAAAAAGATAAATTTTCTTAGTCCCGATCCAAACTTGACAGAAACATTTTCCTGAGTCCATAGTGATGAAAACTTTTTGTCTGACAATTGAAAACCAAAGTGCAACTTTACATCCTTAATCCTATGCTGAATGTGACCTAGTTTTGGTCCCTTGCCCATAACTTGAGCTTTCAAGCAAGAATTCCCATACCAAAGGCGTTCGTCAGCCAAGGACTTGATCGTATTTGCAGCTTCAGTTGCTGTGAAGTGTACAATTGCATAGCCCCTTAAATATTTCTGTTGTTGAACTCCCACATTAGTGACAGTCCCTTCACCAAAATTTTCTCCAGAAATTGTTTTATGGCCTCTGGTTGCTCAACCGCAGCAAATCCATACAATATGATTGACTTACCCATTTAGTCTAAACAATTTCAACTGTTGTTTCCTAATTAACACCAAATTGGTAACACTTAGCAAAATCTCATTTGATGCTTGAAAAGTAAAGAAATTTGAAACACATCAAGGCTTAGTTAATAAACTTGAAGAAATATTTATTAAATTATAAGCATTACATATTGAACAATCAGACCTCAAAAATGCTTACCCATTTCCGTTTTAATGGAAGTTGATTGATCCACATATTCAATAATCTAAAAGAATATATATAACAAACCATAGTACCATACGATGCATTGCTGAAAAGAATCCTTCTTTTCATGATTATAAGAATATATATAATCAAGGGGAAATAAGCTTGGCTGATAAAATCTCCAAATCACATAAAAGAAAATTTTCATTAATTGCCCTAATATCACACAAAATTGTCATAAATATTCCCTAAGACACAAGCCAATTTGTCTAAAGCTCTGTAGAGATGAACAAAAATTTTGGCACTCAAAGAAATGATAAACAATATCAAAACTTGGCCAGTCTAAACATGGGAACAATCAAAATTTAGAATATGTAAAGTTTAGTGTAAGGAGAAAATCAAAATCAGTAAGCAAACAAAAGAGCACACAGTTGAAAATCCTCCATAAAATTCAACTCTAAAGTGCATGCAATCTTAAACAATGGACTGCAACAAAGGAAATAAGTGAATGGTTGTAATTAAATAACTAAATAAGAGAAAGAAACTCACAAAGTGTATAGAGAGATAATTGCAAAGATATGAACAAGCAGATGGCAGTACGTGCGTAAGAAGAAACTAGCAAAATGCAGAAGAAGAAATGAAGGATTTGATTATATTTATAGAGAAGAAGGAAAAGAAAGACTATTAGTAGTCAATTTCTATACTTGCAAACCAATTCTCTTCATGGCGCCAACAAGTTCCATTCCAAGATTCTATACTTTCCCTGCAAATAATTTCTCTACTACTGTACCTAAATCTCAAGCATAAGCATTGCTTAATTATAGTACTAAGTACTTATAATTTTGATAATTAACATCACATTTGCTGGTGTTAAAAGTATTTATAGTTATCAAAAATTGACGTCATTTTTTTCCTATATAAACTAAATCCAGACTCCATTTTTAACCACATGGTATCAGAGGCGGAGCTAGGGATGCCTTCCCCGGGCTCCAGTCTTATAAAAGAAAATTTAAGTTTTTAAAATTATGTATATATAATTTGTTGACTATTATTATTTTAATTGCATATAAAAAAAATTACTCAGAATAAATGATTAATATTTTTTAATTCTCCAAATCTATTTTTATAAAATTCATCATATAACTCTATTTTCTCTTGTTTCTAGACCACTCTTCCTCTATATTTAAATATATTTTATTTATTTTCTTTACTTATTACTGCTACATTAGCAATCTCATATTAACATTATTCACACAGATATTGTAGTTATTAATTAGTTGAAATTATTAGATTGTTTTATTAAAAGTTTCAAAATCTTATAAACTCAAAGATTATTCATTACATAGTCATGCTCTATATTAAAATATATAAATAAATCTCTTGTTTGAAGTCGAAAATGATACTTTCTCAAAAATAAAAAGATATTTATTAAAAGTAGATAGGGTTATTATTGGTTAGGGGACTTTTTTATTATAAACTTACATAATAGAACACTTTTATCATAAAAGATAATGAAATAACATTTCACGGTTTAAAATTGTTAACTTCAACAGAAATTTTTTTGAATGACTAAAATATCCATGTGTAAGTGATTCTATTGTTTAAAAAAAAAAAAAAAAAATAGAAATAAAACAATACACACATCACT
Organism: Pistacia vera; assembly: GCF_008641045.1. Taxonomy (NCBI): domain Eukaryota; kingdom Viridiplantae; phylum Streptophyta; class Magnoliopsida; order Sapindales; family Anacardiaceae; genus Pistacia; species Pistacia vera. Next base: position 534,153 of record NW_022196599.1, on the reverse strand, counting down.
AAATTATTTGATATCCATGCACATATTGTTTTATTTCTATTATTCTTTCAAAACAATAAAATCACTAACACAAGGTATTTCAATCATTTAAAAAATTTCAATTAAAATTAGCGACTTTAAACTGTTAAGTATACCCTCCTTATCTTTTCTAATAAAAATGTCCAATGACTATAATTTTCCATAATACACCCAAACTAGTTATAAACTAATTCATTATATTTTTAATTGTGGATTAAACTAATTTTTCATAAATAATATTTTATAAAATATAGTTTTTTTTTTTTTTTTTTTTTTTTAGTTGTTTTACATGCTTTTTCTGAAATAGTAAAGTTAATATAATTTTGTGGTAATAAGAGCATGAGACTTGAAGCATAAAATTGATGGGGAATTATAAGATGCTTTAATTTCTCTCTTTTGCAAAGCAATGAATACATAACCTATATTACTTTTATTTTGAGAAATTGAAATTCTCTACTTGCTTTTTAAGGACAGACTGAATCTAATTTATGGATGAGTCTTTTACCCCATTTTATCCATCATCTTTATTTGTATACGTATTTCATTTGTTAAATTTTATTTTGTAATAATTTTAATGTGTACCTTTAAGGCATGGTTTTAATTGGTTAAAGTTAACAGCTTTAAACATTTAAGTATCATTTCATTATCTTTTCTAATAGAAAAGTCCTATAAGTCTATAACTATAAGTTTTCATAATACCTCCAAACAAGAAATTGGTTCTTCTATTAGGATGTTTAATTAGCTCCCCTTCAGCAATTAAGTTAATTAAAATCATTACTAATTCATTATATTTTTATTTGTTGATTAAACTAATTTTTCATTAATAATATTTCATAAAATATAGGTCTTTCAACAATTTATAATTAATATTTTATTTAAAATTTTTAAATTTCTTTTGCTGAAATAATAAAGTTAATATAATTTTTTAATAATAAGAGCATGAGACTTGAACAATAAAATTGATGGGGGAATTATAAGATGCTTTAATTTCTCTCTTTTGCCAAGCAATGAATGCATAACCTATATTACTTTTATTTTGGGAAATTGAAATTCTCTACTTGCTTTTTAAGGAGAGTTTGAATCTGATTCATGGATGATTCTTTTACCCTATTTTATCCGTCGTCTTTATTTATATATATTTCATTTGTTAACAATAATATATTTCTTTTATTTTGTAATTATTTTAAGGCATGAGACAATATATAAACTATATTTATTTTATTTTATATATTTTGTTTTAATAACATTATGTTTGTTCAAAATGATTTTAACATGTTTTTATTTTTTTTATTTTGTTAATTTTTAATGATTTTAACATGTGCCTCCTGTAAGAACAACCTCAATATTTATTTTTAAAGCTTAATTGGTTAAACTAACGTAATCCATCTGGTATTTTATGTAACCCTTTAATTAAAATTTGTTATTTAATGATATACGCTGTGAAGCTCTTAATTTATTAACATGCCATATAAAAATATCAAACATTATTTAATTATGAATTTTCATTTAAAAAAAAATTAAATAAGTAGAAGTATGGAAAAGAATGTTTGCTTTATAGACATAATATATTCTCCTAAAGAAAAGGGGAAGGAATTCTGAATAAATAAAAATTGTAAAGCCTTCCTTCTTTAGAATGCAACTTTGTAAAGGAATCTACTATTTTTCTTATTATTAAAACATTATAAATCAATTATTTTAACATGAGTAAAAGACATTTACCCACCGAAGGTTGGTGTCAAGTTCCGAACCATGGTTTCATAAGTTGCACATTTCCATCCAATTTTAAATTTCAAACATTAAATTTAACAGCTTAAAGGGTATTTAGATCTTTTTATTCAAAAAAAATAGTAAACCCTAATCTCCCTTACTTCCCAAGTTAGTAAAAAAAAAAAAATAATCCTCCACATCTCAAAATTTTCTCACAACCCAACCCTTCCTCTTTGCCTCTAGCTCCACCACAACCACCGACAGCCAGATCTGGACACCGTAGAGAAGAGTGTATAGGTGAAAACTCATGTTGGACTTCTGATAGCCCAACAATGCTTATCTCTGCTCTAGAGGACATCAACAACGGCCCCGTGCCTTGGCTCAACTTCGGTTGGTCCCACGTTATAGTCATGGCCCAATTCCACAACCCAACTCTTGTTGGTCTTACTTTAAAGTCCCATAGAAGGTTCACTTTACGAGTTGGTTCAATCTATAAGTTGATCCATTCTATGAGCTTGCCTACTCCACGAGTCGAACTACTCTACAAGCCAAGCCACTTCGCGATCTAGGCCGCTTTGTGAGCCGAATCTCTCTATGGATTGGGCATAATTATGAGTTGCACCACTAAAGGTTTGGCATTCATAAAACTTCGAGTTCCATGAGGATTCTAACATCCTAAGGACTCTGAGTTCCATGCGAATATTGGCTCTCCACATATTCCTATTCTTGCGAGAGTTTAACGCTCAAAGACTCCTAATCTTATGTGATTCCTACACTTAGTGAATTCCCACACCCATACAAAATCTAACACCTCACGAACCCTAAGTCCTACAGGGATTCCAATATCCCTGACGGTTCCAAGTCTACACAAATACTTCCTATTTCGAGTACTCCTAGTTTTGAAAGAACTAGTACTCCTAGCTTTACAAGCACTAGAACTCCGAGTTCTGCAAGGACTTGGACCACCAAGGCTTCCTATAAAAGCAGAGGTATGTCCTCTTGGAAATTCATCCTATCCATAATTTAGAATCCAAGCATTTAATACACAGTCTTTTGACTGAATAACACTCTTTTATTTGGTACACACAATCCCCCGCCAACTTTCTCTTTAGCCGCCGTCCATCACTGCAAAGCCGAGTTTCGACCACTCTATGACAATAGTTGCACCTTAGCTCCAAAACACAGTAAACCCTCTTTTGCCTTATTATGCTCTATTATGTCACGACGTTGCTAACTTGAGTTTCAGAGTGCATATGGTCGACACCACACCGGTGTCTCCTAAAATGCTTCACGGTCACTTTTTGAGTCTCTCCGCAGGTCCAGAAGATTATCGGTGGCTTAAAATCCCTGCAATATTTTTAGGTAGATTTTACCATCTACAATTTGGCACCCATCGTGGGGCCCTGACAATCATTGGCAAAAGATACAACTAACACTATGATGGGAAGCACAAAAATTCCCTTAGACCACATCTAGCACAAATCACCTTGCTCATTACTCAGGTACAAGAGAGCGTGAGTAGGTTTCAAGTGCTAAAAGATGAGAACATTGCCATTCAAGCAAAGAACCAGGATCTATAAGAGAGAGTCCAACAACTCTTTAGCTTCGAGTCTATGCCACATCAGCATGACACTAGACTCCGTATCCCGATCAACCCAACACAATTTTTCAGGACACCCTAGCACGGAGGATTGTTGAGCCAACCTCAACCCTCCCAATAAAAAATCACCAACGGTTTCACAATCATGCCAACGACTTCTTTCGAAGACTTCAACTTCATATTCCAAATCAAACAAATGGGACCACTCCGCTATACATAACGACAATCCCGATTGTCTAAACAACCCTGATTTCTCCATTCCATTAGATTGGACCTACTCCACAGGTGACAAGGCCAACTCGCTAGTGGTCTCACATGATCAGCTCAACTCAAACAATCATGACAAGCTGAAATCCTTTGTAGTTCGTGAAGACTAGTGTTGGCCTTTTTTTGACAATGGGAATGCCCCTATGACAAGTGATGGAAAAGAGGCTCGTAGAGTTGAAAGTGATGATCTAGTGGATCGCTAGAATGTCGACTCCACTTAAGAAGAGTCTACTGCAAAGCTACACTCTCCAATTGTCGACTCCATTTTCCTTCTCCAACATGAAGCCCTACGACAGGACAACATATCCTAATGACCACATTGCCTCCTACAAGTAGCATATGTTCACACTCACAAAATCTAAGAAGCTTGCATGAGCAAAAGCTTCGGATCCAAGCTAACAGACCTTGTTCTTCAATGGTACACCAACCTGCCAAACAATTCCATTGCGTCCTTCTTACAACTCATGGACACCTTTGTTAAGTAGTTTTCTAGTAGCAAGAACTAGCAAAACTCTCTAGTGACCTTTATAGAGTCTGCTACTGACATGGAGAACCACTCCGGGATTACGTTGGACATTTTAATTGGGAGAAAGTTTCCATCCTATTCTACAACTAGGAGACTACAATTGATGGCTTCAAGAAGGACATTCTTCTAGACCGCAAGCTATAAAAGGACTCACCAAGTTCAATTGCACAACCACGAAGGACATGCCTGCTAGAGCTTAGGACGAGATCAGATGGGAGGAAGACACTGTCGTGGATACACATCCTATAAGGGTTGAAAGGAAGATTGACGCCCCAACCGGTTCGACCGGTGCAATGACACGTGACTTGTTAAGCCGTATCCCACATCTTCAAGACGTGAACAAGCGTGAGATAATAGGCGTCCATTTGAACACTAGCTTGCCCACCTATCATCTTTCACCAACTGAGCTCGTGTGCCTGAGTACAACCTCAACATTAAGCTAGTGGAAGCTGTGGCAATAATTAAGGGAATGAGTAGTAACGTCAGATGGCCTCCTAACCCTAAGAACCCCACTATAAAGCATGACACAACTAAGTGGTGTGAGTTCCATAGCAACCACAGGCATAATACTACTGACTGTATAGCTCTATGACTCGAAGTTATAGAGCTACTCAAGAGGGGTCATCTTCACGATCTCCTGACAGACAAAGGGAAGACGATGCTTGTACAACAAGATAATAGAGCTACTTCCTAGCTAGAAGAGCCAGTCCCTAAGAGGACCATCAATTCATCATTAAGGGATTGAAGATTAGCGAAGCAAGCTATTCCACCACCAAGTGACATGCAAGAACCACGATCAATCCAAAAACGCACATCTCAGTCACCATTAGATGTGCCAACAGATCAATTGATTAGCTTCATCGACAATGAAGCTACAGGGCTCACTAATCCCTATCACGACGCCTTTGTCATCTCCATACAAATCGTGAACTACCTCACCAAGAGAGTTCTTATGGATAACGACTCCTCGTCCAACATTTTGTTTCTATTAATATGTATTTTGTTATTCTATTAATAAAAGGCATTATTTGTATTACATAAATCATATTCTATATGTAATAATATATGTCCTTAGAGTGGTGGAATCGTGGCGAATGAATCAAGTGGTTATAATTCTTAATTGTGAGATCCCTATGAGCACATATGGTAACCATTCTAGAAAAGTCCATAGCCCCAGTATTATTCTTACCTTGGGCATAGATAATATACTAAGGCTATCATAGTGTTGAACAACCCTACCGAAAGGTAGTGGTAGATCTCGCATGTCAAAGTTGTTTGGTGACAACTTGGTGCGACGCATGAGTGCTTTTTATTCACGAGTTCACTAGACTAGCACATATAAAGGATTCCATATAGATGGTAACCCAGTGTCTATGGAATACATCCTTTAACGGATGGTGATGCATGTGATCCTTAGACTTGAGATCACTAGAACGTCGTGTGTAAATATTGGTGTAGCTTGACGCTAGCTAAATGTAATCCTATTTAGGGTTATCAGTAGGGTAGTGATTGGCTACATTGAGAAGTACACTATGGCTAGGGTAGTTCGACACATGATTCATCACTCCTGTGTATTATTATTATTAAATATTAAATATTAATGTATTTTATATATATAATACATTAATATATATATAATACATTAATGGAAAATAATAATAATTAAAATAAAATAATAAATAGGCAAATAAAGGAAATTAATGCTATTCCAAATAGAATAGGATATTCCAATAAAGGAAAAGGGTTAATGCTATTCCAATTAAGAATACGGTTTTTATTTATTGCACTATATAAGTGCAACTTTAAAATAAAAACAAGGGATTTTTATTAAACACACAAGTGAGAAAAAAAAAAAAAAAAAACCCTAGCCACCCTCTCACTCTCCCAAAAACGTGAAAGAGAATTTTTCTCTTGGAAAAATTTTGCACTTTCAATTCTTAAACCAATTAATATTGTAGTAGCAAACAAATCAATTGGACTTCCTCCTGTCTATGTGTGGATCACGATTCGTGCATTCCTAACCTTGGAGTGAAATTGATTTAAGTTTTACAAAGAAAAAGAGCCATTAACGCAACTATAAAATAATCTCTAAATTTATTTTATGCAATTTAACATGTAAATAACGCAAATCAATACAAGGATTTATGGGCATTTAGGGTTTTTAATCGAAAATTTTAATTTTCTACTGCATATAACTCAATTAGAACCCAACTCTTCCTTTAGGTCGTTAGATTCCCTACCAAGTGGGGGGTCAAAGAGATAAAAGTCGAACAAGGTACATCAGGAGATTGCTACCGGAGTACCTTGAAAGTGAAAACTTCCACTTTGTAACAATTATAGTCAAAGTCGGCGGTCAAAATGGATTCATACAGATTCATTCCAACAAAAGCTCAACGACATACAAATTCATCCCGACTTTCCAGATCGCAAAGCAAAGATCAGGGCTCAATTGCAACCAAACATTCGAGAAAGGCTCATTAACTTCCTTAAGCAACATTATGACTACTTCGTGTGGTCTCACGCCAACATGACAATGACAATCCCTCAGGGTCATGGTCCATCGACTCCAAGTTGACCTAGACTACCCTTTGGTAAAACAGAAGCGTGACCAATTCGCTCCAGAGCATAATAGAATCATCAACGAGGAAGTACAAAAGTTGATCGACATAGGCTCAATTCTCAAGGTCCATTATCCAGATTGGCTCACTAACATTGTCATCGTATGAAAAAAGAATGGGAAATGGCGAGTTTGCATCTACTTCACCTACCTCAACAATGCATGTGCAAAGGATTCCTTTCCTTTACTCACATTGATATGCTGGTTGACACTGCCGTCTATCACGAGCTACTCAACTTCATGGATGCTATTAGAGTTAGTTAACTCCATTTGGTGTTAGGTTAGCCATTTTTAAGTGCAGCGGAATAGATTTACCAATTTGATTAAGAGAGTTCCGATTTGAACATATCAAACACAAATGCAAAAAATAGAAAACACAACCATATACATGGTTCGTCTAAAATCCACTTTTAGCCTACATCCATGGGGCCTTGTCCAGATCAAAGCTAATCCACTAAGTCAAAACATATTACAAGATATAGTTCAAAGTTGATCAAAGTTGTAGTAAAAGAACTCCTTGTTCTAGTTATACTAAGCACCACACTCTGAATCTTTAACTTATTAATGCTCCTTGGATCTTCTTCACATCAGGAGCACACCCAAACATAACTTGAGAGCTACCCAAGCTTCAAACACCAACGCTATGCACCAACATTAGTAAAGGAACCACATTCCAATAGCCATTAAGACAAGTATGAGGTATGGTAAGGGTTTGGCACAAGAACAATGAACCTTTGAACATTTAAAGAAAATACTCTAAAGAATTTCAGAGTACAAAGAAGAACAAAATGTCAAAAAGTTAGATTTGATAATGCAAGAGAAGATGTTAAAAAGAGAATGGTTTCTTGCTCAACAATTTGTGCCATGTCAGCCAAGAGGGGCTGATGCATATTTGTCCAAATAGGGAAAAGATTCCTTCTTTTGGTTTGGACCACAAACAAATTGGGAAGAAGCAACTCTATTCCCTAGGACCACAAATGGATATTTTGAAACTTGTAAAAGGTCCTAAAAAGCTAGCAAAAAGATAAACATATATCTTTGCTATTTTATCAGAAATGCAACTCGTGCAAGGTTACAAATATCTGAAGTAAGTGTGCAAGCACAAACTGTTGTGCACACACACTCGATATGAAAAAAGCCAAAACATAAGTTTGCCAACCTGTGTCCACATACAAGTCATAAGTTTGACAAAAATATTCTACATTCTCCCTCTTTGTCAAACTTATGAACAAAGAACCAAAGAGATCAAGAGCAAACCTATCTCAAACAAACAAACAAACCTGCAAACAAGAAAGATGCAAAATAGAAAAGAATTGAACGAAAGCAACACAAACACAATGTTAGCCAATAAAATCAACAAAGTGCAATAACAAAAATAAAAGCAAATCTGAAATCAAAGCTACTAGCAACAAAATAACTCCCCCATGGAGAGATAACAACACATCAAGTTTTAGCCATTCCAAAACCTAAAAATAAACTAAATAAACAAATTAAATAAAGTAAAGTAAAAAAAAAGTTCATCAAAATAACCCACATCAGGTAAGCTTTCTCTTATAGCTTACTCCCCCTCTTTGTTCATACGTTTGACTGAAGTCTCGACGATTTGCGAGAAGGAAGTAATGAATGCTGAGCTTTCCTCTTGACTCTTTTCTTGGGAGAAGCAGTGATGGTGACATGTGAGTCTTCAACTTGGACATTAAAAACTAAAGCAGATGAGGTCTCGACAACATCGTGGGACACTTCTTCTTAGACATGAGAGGCAACATTGTCTTTGGACTGCACATGGGAAGCATGTTCTTCTTCGGACTGATCATCAACTTCATGAGTAGCTTCATCTTCATGAACAGCTATAGCAAGAACACGGGAGGTAGAAGGAGCAATCTGAATAGGGGAAGTAGAATTTTTCTATACTTTCTTCATTGCATTCTCCATTTTGTCTAGCTGGTCATTGAAAGAGAAATGCATCTCTTTCACATGTTGGAGAACATTCTACATTGACATCTCCAATTCTTGCATGGCATCAAACAACTTGGATTGCCAAGTGTTAGCATGAACATGTTTAGTTGTTGAAGAAGAGGGGACATTCCCAGAGGGCTGCCTAAAAGACTTCTTATTCATAGTCTTGATTTTTAAAACAGGTTTCACTTCATGAAACTTTGGCTTCTAAGGAGCTATAATTCTGTGGATAGGGGATGGGAAAGGTAAAATCTGAAGTGCATGGGAGATTGTGCAGCCACTCTTAAACAACAATCGGTAGAGTGGTGTGAGGGAAGTAGGTTAGAGGAAACCAATTCTCGGCCACTTTGTAATATACCCTGTTTGCGACTAATCGGATATACGCGGTGGAAAAATCATATTTAAAAATAAACCAACAATTGCTTAATCCCAAAATCTGGGTATAGATTATAATGTTTACAAGTCAATTATAATAATCAATATAACAGTAAATCCACACAGATTCAGATTTACTTACATACATTTGGAGGCTCTTTCAAATGTCTCTGATTTGATTTCGCTTCTCAATTCAATGTAGAATTTCACTCACGTCATCCACACGAAGATAATCTGTAGAACCAAAAAGGGATTTGCTAGATCCACTTGATGGCTGCAAGAATCAAAAGAAAGAATTTTTCTTCTCCACTCAATGAAGAAAAACGTGAGAGAGAGAGGTAGGTGGCTAGGGTTATTTGTTTTAATTCAATGAATGAATTAAATCTCTTGATATGTTTCAATTAAGTTACACTTATATAGTGTTGCTTAATTAAAACACTAATCCCATTAGGAATAGCCATGGATTCTCAAGTTAATCCATCCTTGCAACCAAACACCCCTTTATGGTATTTTAATTTTATATAATTATTACTATTATCAAAATCAATTAATATATTAAAATATATTAACATTTAATTAATAATAATTCATTTAAATATATACACATACATATTTAAATATAATCTCACTAATTTTATTTTTAATATTAAAATTAAATACAGGCAACAACCTCAACAAATTTAATTGCACTGTGAGATTACCAAAATACCCTTTCATCCTAAAAGATGAAAATACCCCTTTTACAAACTAATTCTTAAATTATGTTCTAAGTGTTTGACCCGTAGGCTCCTTATCACATTGGTAGTGAGTAGTATCAAGATTAACACCAATTAATCGTCTTACTACACACAGACCAAGATTGGCCCCTAGCAAGGCATCATGACCACCCAATAAATTCCAATTAAGCAAAATAACTACCTATTAATGATATGGTTACCGTGCAATCAAATCATTTCATCATTTATTATCCCATCAAGGCTGAGGTGCAAAAATAGCGTCAACCTCAGATATCCTTGATATCTTTGTATACAGTTATGGACCAAAGACCAGAATAATAAATTGGATTGAGCAACAACTCAATCCCACTGTGGCCACAGATTTAGTGTCATTGCCATTTATCATGCCTCTCGTACCCAGAAGCGATGAATCTTCTACCGATCAACCATAGTCTTGATACACTTCTTGATGTAGCCAATCACTACCGTTTTGATAGTTCTGAATAGAACTACGTTGGGCTAGTGTCAAACTATACCAATCGATGCATAAGGCGCTCTGGTGATCTCAAGTCTAAGGATCACATACACCATCATTCGTTAGAGGACTTATTCCATAGACACTGGGGTTACCATTCATATGGAATCCTTTAGGGGGTCTGTCCAATGGACTTGCCTGCAGCAAGCACCCATGCGTTGTACCAAGTTGTCGGCAAACAACTTTAACAAGTAAGATCAGTTATTGTCTTTTGACAGGTCGTTCAATACTATGACAGCCTTTCCGTATTATTTGCGTCCTTGGTCAGAATAATATTGGGGCTATGGATATTTCTAGAATGGCCAACGTATGTGATCATTGTAATGCCCACATTGAGGTATGTAACTTATTTATGCTTTTATGCTCGTAGTTTTGCTTGTTTTAAGGTGGAAGATTGGAAAATTGGGAAGTGCAGACTTCGCAGTGGCAAAGGACTTTTGTTGGCGCGACAATGAACTCTCTACCCAAATCGAGTTCTTAAAATTGTAGGCTTCGCCGTGGCGACGAACTTTCTGGAATTCTTCACCGAGGCGAAGAAAAATTTTCACTGGGGCAAAGAACTGGTTGGAATTTTTGAGAAAATTCTAGAAAACTTCCCTAAGGGCAAAATGACCATTCTACCCCTTATTAGTTGTAAATGTGGGGAGTGAAAAGTAGTAAAATTTTATGGAGAATGCAATGAAGGTGAGGGTATTTTTGTAATTGACTAAAGGGCAAAGATGAAATTTCCTAGAAAGTGTAAAGGTAAAATGGGAAAGTATAAGCATTAATATGAGATATTAAGGGTTCAAGAAGGAAAACCCTATCATTCTCTACCCCTTACATGCCACCTTCGCCCCCAAATTCTCTCAATTTCTTCATCAAATTTTCAAGGCAATTTAGAGGACTTTTGGTTGGATGTTGGTAGAGATTCAATCCTAAGCATTCAAAGGTAAGAATTCTTGCAATAAGATGTGAGTTTAATTTTTAAAGTGTTGAATTCTTATAGTTTATATGCTTAGGGTTTTAGAGGAAGAGGAAGTCTACCAAAAAGAGGGATCCTAGTGTGGAAATACCCAAGTTCAAGGTAAGTAAATCCAACCCTACCCCTTGATTGAGCAATAAAGGTGTAGAGAATTTCTTATATGAGTTTATATGCTTGAGATTTGTTGATGGAATTGATGATGATTCATGGTTAGAATTCCATTATGAGGAGTGATGATTGTGTTGATAGAAATTGATGGAAGTTTGGATGAGTTAAGAAAGAATTTAAGTAGAGTTATGGAGTGTATTTCCCTGGCCAGGTTTGATATTGAATTAGGAAGCCTTGCTCCAAATTTTGGGTGGCTAGAGATTGTTATAGAGATGTAATCACCTTAGTGCCTTGTTTGTGCCTATAAAGTGTTTGATGAATTTTCAAAGTGGAAAGCATGTATGAGTATGTTAGTTTATTATTTTGATATAAGTTTGTAGATGGTAGAGAAAGTAAAGAATGACATGTTCCCATGCCATAGTGCATCCTTGCATTCAATCATTTGAGTTTAGGAAGAATACTAAGAAAAGCCATCTACATGTATACATGCATTCAAGAACATTAAGAATATTAAAGAAGAAAAAAAAGAAAGTTATTAAAGAAAAGAAAAGAAAATGAACATTAATTTCTAAAAGAATATAAAAGAAGAAGAGGTTGTTGCGATGGGGAACCTGTGAGTGATAAGAAGAATTTCCCCGCATGCACGCTGCCTTCATTGAGCGGCCTAAGAATAAGAAAGAAGAATTGGTACAATCTGTAAGAGTGCATGTGAATGAGGGCTGTACCCAAGAAAGAATTTGAGAATACACTCACACGGCCAGGGTTCCAAATCCATGCTTCAACTAAGTCCGATCGACAAAGAATAAGAAAGAAAAAGAAAGAAAGAAAAGAATAAGAAAGAATAAGAAAGAAAAGAAAGAATACAAAGAATAGAAAGAAAGAATAGAAAGAAAGAAAGAAAGAAAGAAAGAAGAGAAATAGTGAAAGAAAGAAACACATAAAAGAAAGAAAAACAGAATAAGAATAGAAAAACAGAAAAGAAAACGCATTGGTGCATTTGCATCATACTTATGCATGACACTATACCTACTACCGTGAGTAGTTAGAAATTGGAAATGGAGAAAGAACAGAGAGATTAGAAATAGAGAAAGAACAGAGAAAGAATAGAGAAGAATAGAAAAGTGTGATGTAAGGAAAGAAATTCAAAACATGAGCAACGGAGATAGAAAAGCACCATAGCGGATTTACTTACTGAGCAATTAGTGCTCATGTCATTGTTCTTAATGTTTTTGCAAGAAATAGGTGAGAAGTGGTCGGATGGACATCGAGAAGTGGAGGGAAATGGCATTACTATCCACTGTTTTTGAGTTTATGTATATGGTACCTTTGTTGTTGTAAAGAATGCAGTATATAAAAGTAAAGAAATTTTTGGGCCCATTATTTTGTACTTAAATACACATATATTTTCTATGATACATTTAGTGACTTCATATTATATTTTCCAAAGTATACTAGTTATAAAGAATTATTACATTTTTGGTATCAGAGCAAAGATTTTGGGATTTGACAGTGTGCCTCGCTTGCCACTTTGACGTCCTGTAGCCGATCGTAGTAAGTTATTTTTTTCCTTACTTATAGTAATAGATAAGTTATTTGAGTTGATTCAAGTGTTGTTGTTATGTAGATGAGACGTAGAACCCAAGCAGGTAGCAAGAATGCAATGAGTACGAGGGAACCTTCCAACCCACTAGAATCTACTCCCCTTGTCCTCGATGAGGTGAGGATTCGTAATATTATACAACAAGTGTTAGTAGAGAGTCAAGGAAGAGTAGTACTAGAGAGAGTTGAAACCCCCATGCATGTATCGACCACCAGAGAAGAAAGAGAAAGGCTGGTACCCCTAACAGTGCCAAATCGTATTGAGCCTATTTATGGATTGCCAAGCCAACACCAGCCGTCCGAATTAAGGGGTACAACAGACCCATTAGAGGCAAAGGAATGGTTTAGGTCCGTAGAACGTACAACGACACCTTTCCCCATGACGGATAGAGAAAAGATACGATATGTGAGCTTTTTGTTTCGGGGTGATGCCTCGAATTTGGTGGGAATTGATGGAAGATATCCATGATTTAGTTTTTATGACCTGGGGAGAGTTCAGGAGACTGTTTGAGGCTGAATATAGAACAGTTGATTGGGTTCATGAGAAGATCCAAGAATTTATCAGCTTACAGCAGGGGTCTAGTTCGGTGAAAGAGTATTCTGTGCAATTTAACTCCTTTACAAGGTTCGCACCCAGTATAGTGAATACATCGGAGTTGAGGAAAGACAAGTTTGTGCATGGGCTGAAACCGAAAATAACTCGTGATGTAATGGCAGGTGTCGAGCCCTCTTAGACCTATAGTGAGGCTCTAGAGTGAGCCTTACAGGCAAAAATATTTGTGAACAAGCTCACCCCAGGGGACCATCAACAACAGTACCAAGTGACCCATCTCCCGCTCCACTGAGAGAGAGAAATGATGTTTCAAGAAATAGAGAAGTGAGGAACAAGAAGAGATTCCAACCTAAGAAGAATAGAAGAGACTGGCAGAGTAAACGGCCAAGAGCTACTGCGTTTCCCCCATGTCCAAAGTGTGGGAGAAAGCACCCAGGGGAGTGTTTAAGAGAGTTAGGCCGGAACGTATGTTATAGATGCCGACAGTTGGGGCACTTGATGAAAGATTGCAAAGCCCCTCATACATCCACAGCACAAACTTCCAGAGGTACTAATGCTTGGGTGTTTACAGTGGCGCAGAGTGAAGCTGAGGCTAGCCCATCCGTAGTTACTGGTTAGTTATTATTTCATTCAGTTCCTTTTTATGCATTGATTGATTCTGGAGCTACACACTCTTTTATTACACATGGGATGACAGAAAGATTAGGTTTGAAACCTGTTGTAGTAAGCCAGCCTATTAAGATAGAATTACCGGATGGGGTTAATGTGGTGACCCATGAGATGCTTCTAGGCGAGTCTGTAGTGATCCATGGAAGGGAGTTACTAGTGGATTTGATAGTGTTCAATATGCCCGACTTTGATGTTATTTTGGGCATGGATTTCCTAGGGAGGTATGGAGTAGAAATTGATTATCGGAAGAAGAAAGCACGATTTAATCTTGATGATGGAGATAAGTTTAGTTTTGGAGAGGGCCATCAACTTAGTATGTTAATCAGTAGTATAAAGGCCAGAAAGATGTTAGGAAAAGGGTGTTCTGGGTATATTGCCCATGTGGTGCAAAGTAGTGATGTCCCGCAACCAGAGATTCAAAATGTGCCAGTAGCCGGAGAGTTTTTAGATGTATTTCCAAAAGATTTGCCAGGTTTACCTCCAGAAAGAGAAGTAGAATTTAGCATTGAATTGGCACCAGGGATAGCACCGATTTCCAGAGCACCTTACCGGATGGCCCCAGCCGAACTTCAAGAATTAAAGAAGTAGCTCCAAGAACTCCTAAACAAGGGCTTTATCCAACCCAATCATTCTCCCTGGGGAGCTCCAATGTTGTTTGTGAAGAAGAAAGATGGGTGGCTAAGGATGTGTATAAATTACAGAGAGTTGAATAAAGTGATAGTGAAGAATAAGTACCTTTTGCCTCGTATACATGACTTATTTGATCAGTTGAAAGGAGCATCAATATTTTCAAAGATTGATTTGAGGTCGGGTTATCATTAAGTAAGAGTGCCAGAACAAGATATTGCCAAGACTACTTTTCGGACTAGATATGTGCATTATGAGTTTGTGGTGATGCCTTTTGGGTTAACCAGTGCCTCATCAGTCTTTATGGACTTAATGAACCAAGTGTTTCATGACTGCCTTGATCAATTTATAGTGGTGTTCATTGATGACATCCTGGTTTATTCTAAGTCAAGAGAGGAGCATGAGGAACACTTAAGATTTGTGTTGCAGCAATTGAGAGATAAGAAACTGTTTGCCAAGTTTTCTAAGTGTGAGTTTTGGCTGGATCAAGTTATATTTATGGGCCATACTATCTCTAAAGAAGGTATATCGGTTGATCCTAGTAAAGTGAAGGCAATTCTTGAATGGCAAAAGCCAAAGACAGTAAAGGAAGTTAGAAGTTTCTTGGGACTAGCAGGCTATTATCAGCGGTTTGTAGCAAGATTTGCCCAGTTGGCTACGCTACTAACAGCTCTTACCAAACAAATAACTCCTTTTATATGGTCAGATGCTTGTGATGAGAGTTTTCAAGAGCTAAAGAAAAGATTAACCACTGCTCCCATTTTGGTGTTACCATAGGAGGGTATGGATTATGATATTTATACAGATGCCTCACTACAGGGACTTGGTGCTGTGTTGATGCAGTTGGGTAGGGTAATAGCTTATGCTTCTCAACAGTTGAAAGAGTACGAGATGAGATACCCTACACATGACTTAGAGTTGGCAGCTGTAGTCTTTGTATTAAAGATATGGAGACATTACCTATATGGAGCAAAGAGTAATATTTACACCGATTGTAAGAGTTTGAAGTACTTTTTCACTCAAAGGGAGCTGAATATGAGACAGAGGAGATGGTTAGAGCTGGTTACAGATTATGACCGTGAGATTAAATATCAGCCTGGAAAAACCAATGTAGTAGTTGATGCCTTGAGCAGGAAAGCCTATTTGTCTCGACTCACAAGGTAGAAAGAATTGTGCAGAGAATAGATTGAGGTGATACCGGGAAGGATTGCTAGGTTAGAAATTTAGTCCACTTTACTGGAAGAGATTAAAGAAAAGCAAGTTGCCGATGAGTGGTGTTAGAAAATAAGTCAGCAAGTGCTTGAGGGCGAGATATCAGAATTCCACCTATTAGACTGTGTCCTACGTTTCAGGAATCGCTTATGCATTCCCTAAGATGCTGAGTTGAAGAAGAGAATTCTCACGGAGGCTCATGACACACCATACACTGCTCATCCTAGAGCAACCAAGATATATCAAGATTTAAAGACGAGTTATTGGTGGTTAGGTATGAAGAGAGACATAAGAGATTACGTGGCTAAGTGTTTGATTTGTCAATAGGTGAAAGTAGAACACCAAAGGCCATCAGGATTGCTTCAGCCACTTAGCATTCCTGAATGGAAACGGGAGAGTATATTAATGGATTTTATTACAGGCCTTCCCAGAGTTCAGAAAGGGTTTAATGCCATATGGGTGATAGTAGATAGATTAACTAAATCAGTCCATTTTCTTCCAGTAAAGGAAAGCACTACCTCGGATCAGTTGGCCCAGATTTATATTAAGGAAATAGTTGGATTATATGGAGTGTCCAAGACAATAGTGTCGGATAGAGATTCCATATTTGTTTCAGCTTTCTGGACTAGTCTACAGAGAAACTTGGGTGCCAGATTAGCATTTAGTATATCATACCATCCTCAGACAGATGGCCAAATTGAGTGAACAAATCAAATACTTGAGGATATGTTAAGGGCATGCTGTATGGATTATAGAATGACTTGGCATGAGATGTTACCCCTGGTGGAGTTTGCCTATAATAATAGCTATCAGTCTATAATTAAGATGGCTCCATACGAAGCCTTGCACAGTAGACAACGTAGATCTCTACTACATTGGGATGAGATAGGAGAGAAAGATGTTTTGAATATAGCTCTTGGGCTAGAGATAACTCAGAAAATATAGAGGATATCAAGTTGATCAGAAGTAGAATGAAGCAAGCCCAAGACAGACAGAAAAGCTATGCAGATTTGAAGAGAAAAGATGTTGACTTCCAAGTGGGTGATAAAGTGTTTCTAAAAGTATCCCCCTATAAGCAGGTAATGCATTTTAGTGGCGAATGAAAGTTAGCACCAAGATATATTGGCCTATTTGAAGTGTTACAACGAGTGGGAAAGGTAGCTTATAAGTTGGCGCCACACCTAGTATGGACAGGGTACACAATGTGTTTCATGTCTCGATTGTCTCGATGCTTCGGAAGTATGTTAGCGATCCTTCCCATATACTAAAAATAGAAGAAGTGGACTTAGAAGAAAATCTTGTTTATGACGAGCGTCCAGTACAAATATTGGACATAAAGGTTAAAGAGCTTCGAAACAAGAGTATTCCTTTAGTGAAAGTCCTATGGAGAAATCACAAAGTCGAAAAAGCTACATGGGAGGTAGAGTAAGATATGCGGAACATTTACCTGGAGTTGTTCATTTAAATTTTGGGGACGAAATTCTTGGATGGGGGAGGGGAGAGAGAGAGAGAGAGAGAATTGTAACACCTGCATTGAGGTACGTAACTTATTTATGCTTTTATGCCATTAGTTTTGCTTGTTTTAAGGTGGAAGATTGGAAAATTGGGAAGTGCAGACTTCGCCGTGGCAAAGGACTTTTGTCGTTGTGGCAATGAACTCTCTGCCCAAATCGAGTTCTTAAAATTGTAGGCTTCCTCGCGACAAAGAAGAAATTTCGCCGCAGTGACTTTCTGGAATTCTTCACCGAGGCGAAGAAAAATTTTTGCCGGGGCAAAGAATTGTTTGGAATTTTTGAGAAAATTCTAGAGAACTTCCTTAAGGGCAAAATGACCATTCTACCCCTTATTAGTTGTAAATGTGGGGAGTGAAAAGTAGTAAAATTTTATGGAGAATGCAATGAAGGTGAGGGTATTTTTGTAATTGACTAAAGGGCAAAGATGAAATTTCCTAGAAAGTGTAAAGGTAAAATGGGAAAGTATAAGCATTAATATGAGATATTAAGGGTTCAAGAAGGAAAACCCTATCATTCTCTACCCCTTACATGCCACCTTCACCCCCAAATTCTCTCAATTTCTTCATCAAATTTTCAAGGCAATTTAGAGGAATTTTGGTTGGATTTTGGTAGAGATTCAATCCTAAGTATTCAAAGGTAAGAATTCTTACAATAAGATGTGAGTTTAATTTTTAAAGTGTTGAATTCTTATTGTCTATATGCTTAGGGTTTTAGAGGAAGAGGAAGTCTACCAAAAAGAGGGATCCTAGTGTGGAACTACCCAAGTTCAAGGTAAGTAAATCCAACCCTACCCCTTGATTGAGCAATAAAGGTGTAGAGAATTTCTTATATGAGTTTATTTGCTTGAGAATTGTTGATGGAATTGTTGATTGAATTGATGATGATTCATGGTTAGAATTCCACTATGAGGAGTGATGATTGTGTTGATAGAAATTGGTGAAAGTTTGGGTGAGTTAAGAAAGAATTCAAGTAGAGTTATGGAGTGTATTTCCCTGGCCAGGTTTGATATTGAATTAGGGAGCCTTGCTCCAAATTTTGGGTGGTTAGAGATTGTTATAGAGATGTAATCAACTTGGTGCCTTGTTTGTGCCTATAAAGTGTTTCATGAATTTTCAAAGTGGAAAGTGTGTATGAGTATGTTAGTTTATTATTTTGATATGAGTTTGTAGATGGTAGAGAAAGTAGAGAATGACATGTTCCAATGCCATATTGCATCCTTGCATTCAATTATTTGAGTTTAGAAAGAATACTAAGAAAAGCATCTACATGTATACATGCATTCAAGAAAATTAAGAATATTAAAGAAGAAAAAAAAAGAAAGTTATTAAAGAAAAGAAAGGAAAATGAACACTAATTTCTAAAAGAATATAAAAGAAGAAGAGGTTGTTGCGATGGGGAACCCGTGAGTAATAAGAAGAATTTCCCAGCATGCACGCCGCCTTCAGTGAGCGGCCTAAGAATAAGAAAGAAAAATTGGTACAATTCGTAAGAGTGCATGTGGATGAGGGTTGTACCCAAGAAAGAATTTGAGAATACACTCAGATGGTCAGGTTTCCGAATCCATGCTTCAACCGAGTCCAATCGGCAAAGAATAAGAAAGAAAAACAAAGAAAGAAAAGAATAAGAAAGAATAGAAAGAAAGAAAGAAGAGAAACAGTGAAAGAAAGAAACACAGAAAAGAAAGAAAAACAGAATAAGAATAGAAAAACTAAAAAGAAAATGCATTGGTGCATTTGCATCATACTTATGCATGACACTATACCTACTACCGTGAGTAGTGAGAAATTAGAAGTGGAGAAAGAACAGAGAGATTAGAAATAGAGAAAGAACAGAGAGATTTGAAATAGAGAAAGAACAGAGAAGAATAGAAAAGTGTGATGTAAGGAAAGAAATTCAAAACATGACCAACAGAGATAGAAAAGCACCATAGCAGATTTACTTACTAAGCAGTTAGTGCTCCCGTCGTTTTTCTTAATGTTTTTGCAGGAAATAGGTGAGAAGCGGAAGGAAATGGCACTACTTTCCACTGTTTTTGAGTTTATGTATATGGTACCTTTGTTGTTGTAAAGAATGCAGTATATAAAAGTAAAAAAAAATTTGGGCCCACTATTTTGTACTGAAATACACATATATTTTCTATGATATATTTAGTGACTTCATATTATCTTTCCCAAAGTATACTAATTAGAAAGAGTTATTACAATCATAGGGTTCTCACTATCAAGATTTGAAACACTTGATACCCTCGTCACGGTTCTACTATCCTAAAGACATATATCAATACACACAATTATGATTTACACGATATAGAAGAATATGCCTTTTATTAATAAATAAACAATATTACCAAGAGTTAATATTACAATAATTGATTGGCTTTTGGGCACCTACTCTGGCAATCTCCCACTTGTACTATAGCCAATCATTCATGTATTTAACATCGAATGACCTTAAGTGTTTTTCATGCTTCTGCTATGACTGAGGCTTCATCAGTGGATTGGTGAGATTGTCATCAGTATGCACTTTACTAATCTGCGCATCTTTCCTCTCAGCCATTTCTCTAATGAGATGATAACACCTAAGTATGTGTTTGGATCGCTGGTGAGATCGTGGCTCCTTTGCTTGAGCTAATGCTCCATTGTTGTCACAATAGACTTCTATTGGTTCAACAATTGTGGAGACCACACCAAGTTTAGTGACGAACTTCCTGATCCAAACTCCCTCTTTGGCTGCGTCAGATAATGCGATATACTCGGCTTCCGCTGTAGAATACACCACAGTGCTTTGCTTGGAGCTCTTCTAGCTCACTACACCCCCATTGAGACAAAATACAAATTTGGATTGTAAGTGATAATCATCTTTATCTGTTTGGAAACTAGCATCAATGTATCATCTTACAGTGAGCTCATTTCCCATCCATAAACCAAGAACATTTCCTTAGTCCTTTTCAGGTACTTAAGGATGTTCTTGATAGCTATCCAGTGATGCTCACCTAAATCCGATTGATATCTATTACAGGTGCTTAAGACATATGAGACATCAATCCGAGTACATAACATGACATACATAATGGATCCAATAGCTGACACATTTGAGATTCTCTTCATTCTATCTCTCTCATCGTGTGTTTTGGGACACATATCCTTACAGAGATAGACACCATCTAACATCGGAAGAAATCCCTTCTTGGATTTTTCCATGCTGAATCTCTTCAGTATATGTCTTTGTATGTACTTTGGCTTAGGCTAAGCAACTTATGCGATCTATCACGGGTGGATCTTTATTTCAAGGATGTAGGCTGCTTATCCTAAGTCTTCATGGAGAAACACTTGGATAACCAAGTCTTTATTGATTGTAAGTTCAGTATATCATTCTCGATTAAAGGTATGTCATCGACATACAACACCAAGAATGCCTCTACGCTTCTACTTACTTTCTTGTAAACACAGGGCTCATCTTCATGCTTGATAAAATTGAATTCTTTTATAGCTTCATCGAAACGAATGTTTCAGCTCCTTGAAGCTTGCTTGAGTCTATATATGTACCTCTGCAACTTGCATATCTTATCAGCTTGTTGATCAAGAATGAAACCATTGGGTTGTGTCATATACACCTCCTCTTTAAGGTTTCCATTCAGGAAAGTTATTTTGACATCCATTTGGCAAATCTCATAGTCATGATATACAGCAATCACAGGCATAATCCGAATGGACTTAATCACGGCAACCGGCAAAAAGGTTTCTTTAAAGTCAATACTATAAATTTGTTTGAAACCTTTGGAAACCAGTCATGCCTTATAGGTATGCACCTTGCCATCCATGTCAGCCTTCTTCTTGAAGACCCATTTACACCCTGTGGGTTTTACCCCTTCAGGTGGATCCATCAGAGACCATACCTGGTTGTATTACATGGAGTCCATCTCATATTCCATGGCTTCAAGCCATTTAACAGAATTTGGATCCGATATAGTGTCTTCGTAGGTTCTAGCTTTATTGTCTTGGTAGACCACTACGTCACAAGAAAATCATATCTCTCGGGCTCATGATGTACTCTTCCAGACCTATGTAGCTCCTGTGCTATTTGAGGTGGTTCACTTTGCTCCAGAGAGTGTGAAGTAGCCTCCTCACGATGTTCAACCACTTCTTGTGGCACATCATCCTGTCCTTCGTCTAATGCATCTTATGGTTCTAGAACTTCATCAAGTTCTACTTTTCTCCAACTAGTACATCGTAGAAAAAACTCTTTCTTTAAGAAGACACCAATACGAATGACAAAAATTTTGTGCTCTTCTAGGTGGTAGAAATAGTATCCTTTGGTCTCTTTAAGATACCCCACAAATACGCATTTGTAAGATTTCAGGCCTAGTTTGTTTGAAGTCAATTTCTTGACATAAGCTTCACAACCCCAAATCCCCAGATAAGACAAGTTGGGCTTTCGCCCATTTCATAGTTTATATGGAGTCTTATCTACAGACTTTGACATGGTTCAGTATGTGAGTTGCAACCTCTAAAGCATAACGCCAGAATGATGAAGGTAGATCACTAAAAGTCATCATGGACTTAAGCTATGTCAAGTAATGTCATATTCCTCCTCTTAAACACTCCATTGTGTTAGGGTGTATGCGGAGGGGTGAGTTGTGATACTATCCCACACTCCTTCAGGTATTCAGAAAACCCCAAGCTCAAGTATTCACCTACTCGATCCGATCAAAAAGCTTTAATACATTTGCCCAACATATTCTATACTTCATTCTTAAATTCTTTGAATTTATCAAAGGCTTCAAATTTGTGTCTCATAAGGTAGACATAATCATATCTACTGAAATCATCAGTAAATGTGATGAAGTGTGAATATCTCCAGCTCTGGCTTCAACTATTAGTGGATCTTATACATCACTATGGATGATGCCTAATAGTTCAGTAGCCTTTTCACTTTGTCCTGTGAAAGGCAACTTGGTCATCTTGCCTAAAAGGCATGACTCTCAAACCTCAAATGACTGGAAGTCAAAATGGTCCAAAACTCCATCCCTATGAAGTTTTGCTATTCGGCTCTGATTAACATGACCCAATCTACAGTGCCAGAGGTATGTTTGGTTTTGATCACTATGTTTAGCTTTCTTAGTTTCAACATTAAGAATATCTTTACTGTTTAGATCAAGAACATAGAAGCTGTTATATAACCTTGCAATTCTAAATAGAATACAATTCAAACTAAAGGACAACAATCCATTAGAAATCTCAAAATGATATACTATATTATCCAAAGCGGATACTGAAATAATATTTCTGGAAATCGAAGGTACAAAATAACAATCATGAAGTTCCAATAGTAAGCCCGTAGGCAAAGATATACAATAAGTCCCTACAGCTAATGAAGCCACATGTGCTCCATTTCCAAGTCATAGGTCCACTTCTCCCTTGGCAAGCAATCTACTATGCCTTAGTCCCTGCACATTAGTACAAATGTGAGTACCACATCCTGTATCAATAACCCAAGATGTTGAAGGAGAGAAGTTAACTCAATCATGTACATACCTAAAGTCAAAGCGTTTAACTTCTTCTTGTTTGTGAGAAAAGCCTTGCAGTGTTTCCTCCAGTGGCCAAGCTTGCCACAATAAAAGAAAATTACCTTCCCACCATTCCTAATGCCACCCTCAAGCTTAAAAGCATCTTGTCCTTTGGGCTTCAGCTTGGGATAGGACTTGGCCTTTCCTTTGCCCTTGCCTTTGCCCTTTCGTTTACTGGCAACAACCAGTAAAATAGGCTTGGACTTTTTCATGTCCTACTTAGCAATCCTAAGCTTGTTCAAAAGCCTTGACAGAGATTTCTCCATCGTGTTCATATTGAAATTCATTATGAACGGTGAAAAAGAACCAGCTACTGATTGCAGAATTAAATCCACTTTTAAGTCTGCATCCAAACCAAACCCCAAAGTCTCAAGCCTTTCTATGTACCTAATCATCTTGAGTACATGGGGACCAACTTGGGCTCCCTCAGTCAAATGACTCCTAAATAGTGCACTCGACACCTTATACCTCTCATGCTAGCATTTCCTTGGAAAAGCTCCTTGAGGTGTAGAATTATGGCAGCAGCGTCCATATTCTCATGTTGCTTTTGTAGCTCAGGTGTCATTGATGCTAACATAATGCATTGAACATTATCAGCATCATCAAGGAACTTTTGATAAGTATCCTTTATTTCCTGAGTGGAATCAAGATCAAGCTCAACCATATAAGACTTGTCAAAGATATACAATTTTTTTGGGACTTCAGTACAATTCGAAGATTTCAATACTAGTCCAAGAAATTGGATCCATCTATCCTATTTTCTTTTTCGATTATCGATCACAAGTTGGTATTGCTCATTTTGGTGAATCTACAAATGTAGAAAAGTAAAAGTTATTATAATGTTTATTATTATTTAATAAGGTCTTTCAATAAAATCCCTCCCACTATTTTTCTCAAGCCAATAGCCCTCACTATTAACTCGAGAAAGCTTGTTGGCTTTCCTAGTGGACTGAGATCCCATCAAGCCCATTTCAAACATTTGCTTTCGCGAACAAGTCGAAATGGGTTGATTAGATAGGCCAACAAACTTAATCCACACCAGTTGATAGCTCCCACTATTAACCTCAAATGTGAAGTAAACCAAAAAACCAATCACACAATACAAGTGAGGTTCTCAATATCAATAAAGTGGACACTACATGTTAGCACATATACACAAGTGTACTTCTCTACTATGCCTATGATATGCTTATCAACCTTTGCTTTGGTGAACAAGCAAAACATATCATTTAAGTCAACCCATCACCATTAAGGAAAACTCCAATAAGCTTTAACCTCCCACAGGTAGAATGTACCCTTCGTTTTGGCGAATAAGGTTCCAACGAATAGTGGTTTGATTAAAGTCACGGTGATGGAAGGCGTTTTAATTACTGACTTAATATCCTTTATTTGAGGGGTTTTTATTTTACGTCTCACCAATTTATTACCTTTGTTAGAATGACATTGATCAGCATGTTATTAAACATTCAACCTTAGTATGCATTCTAAGCAAAATATAAACGTGCCAGAACATGGCCCACTAAAATCGATTCCTCGAGCCTAGAGGAATCGGTAGGCCAACCTAGGGTTAAAAAGTAAAACTTGGGTCTTCAAGTTTTTCCTCTTCATTGCTCTTTCGTTTCTTCATCACAATTGTTAAAGTCATGAAAGTGACTCTATTTTGATGATTAAAAGACCATATGTGTAATTATATTGAGACAATTGAAGAAATTATGGAATTTTTTGATGGAATATCACATTTTAATTTTTCCTTACAGTTTGTGCAAGTTTGAAATGATTTTTGAGATGTTGTGAGTCGATATTAGGTTGTGATTTATTGATTTGGTCTGAATTTGTCTCATTTATTTTGTTCAGGGGGTAAATTGTCATATTTTTGGGGGTTGATTTTGTCAATTTTCATTCATGTAGCGATTGAACAAAATTCTCCAGATTTTGTATAAAAGAAGATGAATAGTTCCAGAACAAACCAGCCAGCCCTTCATCCTTATTCTAGCCACTCTCAACCATTTTTTGACGAGTTCCAACAACGATTCACCTCCCAAGAGTGCCGCTTCACCTTCCCTCGTCATCTCCTCCACGTTTCCACGCTTTTCCGGTGATGCTTCATCTTCCATCGTGCAACTCTTCATCTTCTGACCACTTTCCTCCATTTTCTGGTGATGATTCACCTACCCAAGAGCCAATCGACCTTCCACAAGGTTCGATCTATCCTTTCCAAACTTCGGTTGCCGCCAAACTCGCCGGAATCACACCGCGTCCACCACGCCTCTTCAACTTCCCATAGCATTTTTGCTCCCTTTCTAGTGATGTCTCGGCTCCTTAGATACATTTTTGGACTCCCCAGCACTTGATCTATCTTCCTTCATGTTTGCTCGTCATTCTGCCACGGGTCACCGTTGACACCCATGAGTGACTGAGCTCCTAGTTGCCCATTACAGTCTAGGCGAGACCTAGATCGACACCATGATTCCTCTTCATGACACCTCTTGACTAGTTGGATCGAATCCAGACATTGGATAATTGGTTAATGTTTTGTATTCAGTATATTTGTTTTCATTTGTTGATTGCGATACTTTAATATAATTTGGATACATAACTTGTTTGAATTGATATGTCCATTGGGTTTATATGTCAATATTAAACTGATTGCATAATGAATATTGGTTAGAGAATGCTAAATGTTTATTAATGCTTGTCAGTGCTCCGTTTCATATTGCAATCTAGTATATTTACATTTGGTAGAATGCTTGATTGAAATTCATTTGCTGTGTGATTCGTTGACTAGATTATACTTATTGATGGATTGTGTTTGTTAGAGTTGTACCAACTAGTGGTATTAATTTGTAGAGCTTTTGGTTAACTGATGATCGCCTTTAGCTAATCAATTCTTATTGAGTCATTAGAGAGACATGATAGATTATACTTAGATATAGTCTTTAACCAATCAATCTGTGATTAAATTAGTAGAGAGACAGGATAGCTTACACCTAGATTGCTGAAAGATCTTTTTATGATTTGTCTAGCCTTGTAGGTTAGGTAGTCTAAGAGTTAGAGGAGAGGAATTGTGGGTGCCAGTCTTGGGTCGAACCGAATCTGTAAGAGCAATGCCTTTATTATAGAGTCTTAATTAGTCTCTTTAATTACTTGTTATTAACTAGTTTCCTTAGTTGTTTATTAATCAAATTGTCAATTTTCCCTTTCATTAACCCAAATTTGCATTAGGTCATTAGTCTTGCTCCTTGTGGATTCGACTCTGCTTGCCGCTAACTACGGTATTTATGTTTAATTTTGTGGCTGTGATGACTGGTTTGACAAAATTTTGGCACCGTTGCCAGGGAGCAACCTGTTTTTGATCTTATGTGTTTTTGAGTTGTGAATTGTTCTTTTTACTTTTAAGTTTTCTACATTTTTTTTTATCTTCTATTTTTTTACTTCATTTCATTTTCATCTTAGTTTCAATCGAATAGATTCATTTGTGTTTATTTTGTGTTTGTAGGAAGTTTGCAATTGGGGAAACACTGCAGCGTGTCATGTGAAGTGAAGTGTTGGCTTGAACCGATTGTGAAATTCTTTCATCTTTTTAGCTTTATGTTTTGTTTTATTTTTGGTTAATCATTTGTGTGATTGATTGCATGTTTATAGTATTAGTTGGGTAATTGTTAGTTTTCCTATTGTCTTGGCATATTTGTTTTTATTCCTAGGATTTAATTTTGTTCTTAGTATAAATTTCTTTTAGGTTGCATTGATAGCTTTAGTTTTGATTAAGCATATTTGTTTGTATGAATTTTTGTTGGGCAAAGTTTTATTAAATTTTAGATTTGTTTTAGTTTCGTTTTGTGTGCTTATTGAATTTGCTTCTTAGGATTTGCATATAGTTATTTATTTATTTATTATTATTTTTTTTGAAATGGTTGTTACGGTTGTTTGTTGAGCCTCTTGTGTGTTTAATTGATGAATGCAAACTAGAAGGTCTTGTAATGAAGAGTTATTACCTTTAAATGTTGAAATTGTAAGAGGAATCGAAAACAAGCATGTAGGATGGCCAACCAGGATGCACCAGCACATGTGACCCTTAGCCAACATTTCGCACCCACCACCTACACTTCAGCCTCATGTATCTGTATTCCCAGTGTTTAAACACAACATTATGAGATCAAAACTAGTGTCATCCAATTGCTGCCAATTTATTATGAGAATTTAAATGAGGAGCCATACAAACACTTAGATGAAATTTTAGAGGTTTGCTCAATAGTTAGACTTCAAAATGTGAATGAGGATGTTGTGTGCTTAATTTTATTCCCATTCTCACTCAAGGATCGAGCCAAACAGTGGCTCAATTCTTTGGCAGCAAGGCCCATTACCTTTTGGGCCCAAATGCAGCAAGGATTCCTCAAAAAGTATTATTTCATTGGTAAAACCAACAGCATAAGGGGAGCCATCACTAGCTTCACTCAACTAGATGATGAGGAATTTTATGAGAATTGGGAACATTTGAAGAAAATGATTAGGAAGTGTCCCCATCATCCAGTCCTTAGGTGGCAATTAGTTCGTAGTTTTTATGATGGACTGACAGAGAGGCAGAGGAATATGGTAGATACCTCTTGTGGGGGAACATTTATGCACAGTGATGAGAATAAGTTATGGCAAGTCTTTAAGACCTTAAATGAAAATTCAATGCACCACATTTCTGCATCTAAAATGCCTATCGTAGGGTAGCCATCCAAGAAGGGTGGCGTGTATGAGGTGTCATGGTTAGATGACATTAGTTCAAAGCTAGAGGTGTTGGCCTACTGGTTTGACCAGTTTGTATCTATGCAAGGGCAGCCCTTTACACAATCATCTTAGAATAGGGCAAACCAAGATGTTTTCACCATGCACTCCAATCTTGACCATCCAATTAAGGAACCTGTCCCCGACTCTTTTGAGGAGCAAGTGTAGGTTGCACAAGGCTTCCAGAGACGGAACAATCCGTACTTGAACATGTATAATCCTAGGTGGCGTAACCACCCTAATTTTTCATGAAAGCCACAATCACCTCAGAATGCCCCCAATAATATGCCATACAAGAACAATCCTTCCAATCAACAAGGCAATTATAGGGAGCAACTTTCAAGCCAATCCCCCACCCAACCTAGGATCCCACCTCCCGTTTAGTAGCCCACTCTAGTGTCTAGTTCACTGGAATCAATGATAGCTCAAATTCTCCAAACCATACAAGAACAAAAAGCTGAACTGAATGCTAGGTTCCAAGATTTAGAGCAAAATACCCAACTACTACATTCTCATTCCTAATCCATTAGTAAGCTAGAGACCTAGATTGGTCAAATAGCCGAAGTAGTCAATAGGGGGGAGCCAGGCCAACTACCTACTCAAGTTTTTAGTAACCCCAATGGTGTCCATCATCAAAGTAGGTATCATGAACAAGCTGATGTCATGATGACCCTAAAGAGCAGTCGAGAGTTGGTTAGGCCTGAGAGAGAATTAGATGTCAAGGTTGGAGAGAACTTGAATTTAGATAGAAACCACAGTAAGAGGGTTGAGAGAGAACCAACCTTAGAGTCAATTGTGCATAGACTGCGTAAGGAGAAAGTTGGGGAGAAGGAACCATCTTCTGCATCTTACATTCCTAGAGCACCATTTCCTTAGTGTTTAGAGTCTCACAATGTACCTAATTCTAAGAAAAATACTAGGATGGAGGAAATGGTTGAGCTATTCAAACAAGTAAAAATTAAGATTCCATTGTTAGAAGCCATTAAGCAAGTTCCTGCCTATGCTATGTTCCTAAAAGACTTGTGCACACAAAAGAGAAGCATTAATTCTCACACACCTAAGACTATCCATTTACCAGAAAATGTAAGTGTGATTGTATCAAACTGCCTTCCCTCGAAATTAAAGGATCCTAGTGCGCCTATTATTTCTTGTGTAATAGGTAACATCACTATTGAGAGAGCACTCCTTGACATAGGAGCCAATGTGAATTTATTGCGCAATTCAATCTAGGTGAACTTAAGTCTACTAAAATCATCCTTCAGTTAGTTGATCGTTTAGTTAAGATGCCGAAGGGCCTTATTGAATACGTGTTAGTAAAGGTTGAAGACTTATATTTTTTGGTGGATTTCCTTATCGTAGACATGGAATATCCCAATAGTTGTAGCGTGCCACCAATTATCTTAAGGAGACATTTTCTAGCAACTGCTAATACCTATATTAATTGCAAGTCGGGTGAGATAGAGGTGTCATTCGGGAATAGGAAGCTTAGGCTTAATGTGTTTCACTCTGGCTTAGGACCAGTGCATGAGGATGTTAATGAGTGTTTCATGGTTGAGTACATTGACTGTCTAGTGGAGACTCATACTCCACTGTTGTTGCCTAAGGACATTGCTTACACTTGTTTGAAGCCATCTATTGAGGATGTAGTAAGTCTGAGTGCTTTATCTGGAATTCGAGGGGTTGGTGTGGATTTAGATGGCCTGTCCACTTCAATAGGTAGACCATGTCTGAGCATTTGTCATCTTTGTCTAGGATACAAAGCTGTGGTCAATTGAATCACCACCAGTATCAAAACCTTTTTCTGATTTGCAAGGGTTATGTAATGCATTGCTAACATTTCAACCACCGTAGTCATTTAAGCACCAAGTCTGGCTGAAAACTTTAAACTTAGCACTTGGGGGAGGCAACCCACCTTTTTAAATACTTCTTTATTGCTTTAATGTTTTTGTTGTTCTTGTCATTGCAAGATTTTCCATACTTGTGTTGTGTTGAGTGCTCATGTGGTCTGGTCATGGAATGGTTCTCAACATGCTTAGTAGCCCTCGTTGGTGACGACCCGTCATTGTCACTCAGTTTGTATCTCTCCACCCTATATGTCGTTATTATTGGATATGTTCTCAAATTTGTTGGACTATTTTAATTGTTATTGATTTTATTGCCATTTGAGATAATTTCATGTTAAGTTGGGGAGAATATTTGTTGTTGTGAGTCATTAAGGACAATGACATTTGAAGTTGGGGAGAAGTGTTGATTGTTTGTGTATTGAGTTGAAGAATGTGTGTTGATTGATTATGCGTTGAGTTGTTGTACTTAAATTTTTGTGGCTTGATTATGTTTTTTTAGGAAATATTTTGAATCTTACTCTTGTAAGTCCAAAAGTAGAAAAAGTAAACTAAAGTGAGCTATTTTCTAAAAACATTTCATAAATTCATGCATAATCACCATTTTATAAGCAATTGAGGTGCTAGTTAAACAGTTTTGTGAGGTTTTTGAAAATGGTTTGTTGCAACATGGTTTTAAACATTGAATTATTGTTTTTGTTATGTGCTAGGTTTATTCATAGTTGTGGTTAGACATTGTTTAGTGTGAATGTCATGTGTTTTAGTTTTTGAGAAAGTCTCCCACAATCTTTACATGCCCATGGAGCAAATTTTCATTTATTATCTTGCATGTATTAAAAATGCTAATCTTTGTCTTTGGAAGTGCTTAAATGTTGCTTGATGATTTGCTTTTGATTTGTATCCTAGTTGACTCGAGTAAGTAAGCCGAGGGGTGTTCTACACCTAACCCCCTAAAGTTATCTAACTTGGGAGCGGTTGGCCTAAAGCTCGTTACGTGGGTCCTTTAGAAAGCTTAATAGGTCATTACACAGATCATGAGTTTTAAATTAAAAAAAAAAAAAATCTTGACTTGTAGCCTAGTTGGTTCAGGTTAGTAAGTCCGAGGGGTGTTCTACACTTAGTGCCCTATAGTCATCTAGTTTGGGAGTCATTGACCTAAAGCCCATTACACAGACCTTCTACAAAGCTTAAGAAATTAAGACAAGAAAAGGAAGAAAAAGAAAAGAAATCAAGTGATGAATGAAAAAGATATTATATGTTAAAATCTTGTGTAAAAAATGAGCATTTTGTTGCATACATAAGTTGGGGAGTTTTGCATGGCATTTTGGCATTATGATATGAACATGAGATGTGTGTTTAGGAAGCTTGAATGGAGATAGGAAAATCTTGACAGAAACTTTAGTTCTGTATTTAGGATTGTGTTGTTTACTTGTTATGCTCAAATTCTTCAATTTACTTTTTGATGAATGTCTTGGTTGTTGCTGAATATGGTTGTCTATGGTTTTGTGAGAATGTTGAAAAATTTATTTTATTTTACTTGAGGACGAGCAAGGAGTAAGTTGGGGAGTGTGTTAGAGTCATGAAAGTGACTCTATTTTGATGATAAAAAGACCCTATGTGTAATTAAATTGAAGTTATGTTGAGAAAATTGAAAAACTTAGAGAATTATTAATGGAAAATCACATTTTAATTTTTCCTTACAATTTGTGTATGTTTGGAATGATTTTTGAGATGTTGTGAGTTGATATTAGGTTGTGATTTATTGATTAGGTATGAATTTGCCTCATTTATTTTGTTCAGCGGGTAAATTGTCATATTTTGGGGGGTTGATTTTGTAAGTTTTCATTCATGCAGCGACTAAACAAAATTTTCTAGATTTTGTATAAAAGAACATGAATAGTTCTAGAACAAACCAGCCAGCCCTCCACCCTCATTCCGGCAACTCTCAACCATTTTCCAACAAGTTCCAACGATGATTCACCTCCCAAGAGTGCCGCTTCACCTTCCCTCATCATCTCCTCCACATTTCCACGCTCTTTCGGTGACGCTTCATCTTCCATCATGCAACTCTTCATCTTCCGACCACTTTCCTCCATTTTTTGGTGATGATTCATCTGCCCAAGAGCCAATCCACCTTCCCCAAGGTCCAATCTATCCTTTCCAAGCTTCAGTTGCCGCAAAACTCGTTGAAATCACACCACTTCCACCACGCCTCTTCAACTTCCCAGAGCGTTTTTTCTCCTTTTCTGGTGACGTCTTGACTCCTCAGATACATTTTTGGACTCCCCAACACCTGATCTATTTGCCCTCGTGTTTGCTTGTCATTCTGCCATGGGTCACCGTCAGCACCCCATGAGTGGCTGAGCTCCTAGTTGCCAGTTATGGTCTCGGCGAGACCTGGATCGACACTATGATTCCTCTTCATGACACCTCTCGACTAGTTGGATTGAATCTAGATATTGGATAATTGGTTAATGTTTTGTATTCAGTATATTTGTTTTCGTTTGTTGATTGCGATACTTTAATATAATTTGGATAAGTAACTTGTTTGAATTGATATGTCCATTAGGTTTATATGTTGATATTAAACTGATTGCATACTGAATGTTGGTTAGAGAATACTAAATGTTTATTAATGCTTCTAATTGCTCCGATTTGGTAGAATGCCTGATTGAAATTCATTTGTTGTCTGATTAGTTGATTGAATTATACACGTTGATGGATTGTGTTCATTAGCATTGTACCAACTAGTGGTATTAATTTGTAGAGCTTTTGGTTAATCGATGATAGTCTTTAGCCAATCAATGTTTGATTGAGTCATTAGAGAGACATGATAGATTATACTTAGATATAGTCTTTGACCAATCAATCTGTGATTAAATTAGTGGAGAGACAGGATAGATTCTACCTAGATTGCTGAAAGACCTTTTTTATGATTTGTTTGGCCTTGTAGGTTAGGTAGTCTAAGAGTTAGAAGAGAGGAATTGTTGGTGTCAGTCTTGGGTCGGACTGAATCCATAAGGGCAATGCCTTTAGAGTTTTTATTAGTCTCTTTAATTACTTGTTATTAGTTAGTTTCCTTAGTTGTTTATTAATCAAATTGTCAATTTTCCCTTTCGTTAACCCAAATTTGCATTAGGTCATTAGTCTTGCTCCCTATGGATTTGACTCTGCTTACCGCTAACTACAGTATTTAGGTTTAATTTTGTGGCCGTGACGACCGGTTCAACAACAATCATTACAAAGATTTTACAAAACAAAATCCTATTTTGATTTACATCAATAAAATAGAATCCTCACGTTACATACGAGGGGAGTGAGATGAGAAGAAGAAATACATAGAGATATTAAAGAGAGGCAAGACACATAGGTCCTATTTATTTAAAAAAATTACAAACAAACCCAAAAATTAAATAAACAAACCAAAGGTCTAAGGCTCATATACCAGGCACCATCCAATTTTCAAACAAGAACATTGCATACATTCAGAACAATCAATTTTGAATTAAGTGGGTGAAATTATTAAATTACCCTTTTAAATGTGTAGAATAATTATTGGCTTTAAAAGTTCTAAAAAAAAAAAAAAACTATAGTTTGGTCCTTGTGCGAAAAACACAAAATCAGGGGAGAAAATTCTTTGCTGCGACAAAGTTCAAATACCTCATAGTCACCATGACAAAGTTTTATTTCGCCATGGAAAGATTGAAGCTCCAGAAAGCTCCAAAATTCCATAATGTATCTTCCCTATTTTGTTGCGGTGAAGTTTTATTTCGCCATAGTAAGATTCAATTGCTCACATCTTGCCACGACAAAGTGTTATTTCGTTGCAGTGAATGCTATAGATCAATGAATCGTACAATCCACGTTTTTTTAATTTTTTGCATAATGACACGGATCCAAATCGAAACGAATGCACAAGCATTTGACCAAGACACTAACCAACCAATATAAAATTCAATCAACACATTATTTAATAATTTGATCATACAAATCATACATTAAACACTGAATTTTACAGATTTAAAAAATCAGCCTATACAATAACATGTTATCAAACAAATCTCATGTTATCAATCAATGTTTAAACATTATAATCTAGTACCCAAGGTTCTAATACCATTGTTTACAACTAATCGGATATACGCAGCAAAAAAATCAGATTTAAAAATAAACCGATCAACTGCTTAATCCCAAAATTTGGGTATAGATTATAATGTTTACAAATCAATTATAATAATCAATATAATAGTAAATCCATACAAGTTCAGATTTACTTACGTACATTTGGAGGCTCCTTCAAATGTCTCTGATTTGATTTTGCTTCCCGATTCAATGTAGAATCGCACCCATGTCATGTACATGCAGATAATCCGTAGAACCAAAAAAGGATTTGCTAGATCCATTAGATGGCTTCAAATTTGTTTCTAGTTCAATGTCCACATCATAGATATCCTTTAGAGTTCCTGAACCAATTTTTCTATGATGGACTGACACAGGCTTGTCAAGCCATGGTTGATAATGCTACAGGTGGTACTATAGGGGAAAAGACTACATAAGAGACGAATGTGTTATATGAGATGCTTGAAGTCAACTCGTAGTGGAAAAGTGTTAGAGGAAAATCAAGAGAGATGTATGAAGTAAATACTAACATTGAGTTGGCGATGGAGGTTTCAAAGTTAGCCAAGCAGATGAAAACTATGTGCAATATGATGATGGGGCAAGGACAAAGTATTGCCAAAGAGGTATGTGTTATTTGTGGCAATGTTGGTCATGAAACTAACTCTTGTCCTTCTAGGGGTAATTTTTTAGAGTATTTAGAGCAAGCTAATATGATGAACTTTTACAACCTGAGTCCAAAATATGATCCATTTTCAAATACGTACAACCCGGGTTGGAAGAGTCATCCTAATTTTTTACGGAATAACAGTCATCAATAGTCTGGTCAAATGATCAATCAAGGATATCTTCACTAGAAGAGACATTGAATAACTTCGTCAAAGTGTCTCAGCAGAACCAACAGAATTTTGAACAAAGGTTTCAGCAGCAAGAGGCGTCCGTTAGAAAGCTAGAAGTTCAGATAGGATAGATAGCAAAGGCAACACAAGGCCATGTTTCTGGGAAATTAGCAAGCCAACCTGAGCAAGCAAAATCAGTCATAGTGCTTCGAAATGGTAATGCAATTAAGAAGGAAATTAATTCTGAATCTAATAAGCCTTTAATTGATCATGTAGGGGAAGATAAAGCTAAGGAGAAGCAACCAAGTGAATCCATTAAGAATAAGGAGATTAGTCCCATCGTTGCTCCACCAAAGCCTTATGTTCCAACTATTCCTTTTCCGAGCCAATTTAAGGAAAGCAAATGGGATAAGTCATTCTCTAAAATTTATGATATTTTATCTAGAGTTAATGTGAATTTACCCTTGCTTGCTGTGATAAGTAATATGACAGCTTATGCAAAGATCTTGAAGGATTTGATTACTCACAAGTGTAAGTTTGAACCTAATGAAAAGTAATGGTTCCTAAAAAGGTTAGTGTTGTACTTCAAAGGAATTTGCCACACAAATTGGAAGATCCAGGTCATCAACTTCACCATGGGTGATAAAAATGAAGAACGAGCAATGCTAGATTTTGGGGCAAGCATTAATCTCATGCCTTACTCCACTTATCTGCGATTAGGGTTAGGGGAATTAAAGCCCTCTACAACTGGCTGACAATTCAATTAAATATCCAAGAGGTATTGTAGATAATGTTTTGGTTAAAGTTGATAAACTAATAATTCCTATTGATTTTGTAGTCTTAGATATGGAAAAGTCGTCAACTCATGATAGAGATTTGCCCATTTTGTTCGGCGCCTATTTATTGCTACAACTAAGACAGTGATTGATCTTCAGAATGGCAAGCTCACTATGATAGTTTTGGATGAACCAGTGGAGTTCTTAGTTTTCAATTCCTTAGCATTTCCTTCAGATTCCAATGATTGAGCCTGATAGATCACGCATTCCGTCTAGCCTAGACGTTAAATAAAGTGCTTCTTAGGAGGCAACCCAACTTTTTACTTTGAATTTTATGTCAATTTCATTTATGATTTTATTTTCTTTAGTTTTTCAAGTGTTTTTAGTGTTTTCCTTCTTTTGTTTTAGGTTATTTCATTGTATTTTATGGTTTAATTGTTTTGTAGGAAAAGAGCTTCATGCTGCAGCGTAACATATTTATGAAATGATAGAGCAAGGATGAAAATGGCAGTGCGACACGACATAGGTTTTGATGATGTCTTTAAAGGGGGGTGACTTTCTCTTTTCCTTTCTATTTTTCCTTTCTAATTGTTATATTGAGCACAGTGTAGGTTTTAGGTTGGGGGTGGGGAAGTTAGTTCCCTTTTCCTGAATTTTCTTAATTTTCGTGATTTTTTTATTTTTCTATAATTTTCATGAGATTTGGTGTGTTTTGAGTGCGTTTTAGCTTTTCTAGATTAATTTATATGTCAATGATAATGGCATGATTGCAATGACATGAGCATTTAGAATAAGTCAAATTTTACTTAAGTTTAGGAATAATTCTGGATGTTGCTTTTGCTAAAGTTTTAGATTCTCATGAATGTGGTTTGTAAACAGTGGGTTAGTTCTAGTAGTTAGGGATGTTTTATGTGTGACTATCGTATGACATTTGTTAGATCCCCAAATTCTAGAACCTATTTGATGACCAGTTGAGGCAAAATCCTAGATGACACATGACTTAAGAAATGATTTAGGCCATCTTTGGACGGTTTGTGCCTTTCAAGCCAACCCTATATTTTATTATCTCTTGTCACCGTATTGTGCTGATATTGAATTTATATTAGCCTTGATTGTCTTTCATTTATCCCACAATTTTAAGAGGATTTAATCTCAATTTAAGCAAAGTGAGAATGTTTGTGTAGGTTGGGGGGTTGTGGTGTATTGTGAATATCAAGGTAATAAGGGAATGATTGTAATATCCATGCTTCTTAACTATAGTTTCATTTGATAACAAAAATGAAAAAAAAAATGAATGAATGAATCAAGGAAGTATGGAAAGTGTGTAAATGCAAATGCGGTTGGGAAGAGAGACATAACAAAGGCTTAGAGAGAATGTGATATGCTTTGAGAGATGTTGCAAATAAGTAAGATTAATCCTCTTATTTTGTTTTATTCCTTTCCATTCTTTCATAACCCAATACCTTAGCCTAAACATTACAAGTTTAATAAAGTCCTAATGATCTAAAGTTGTGTGATTGTTCTATGTTAGTGGAGAGTGGTTTGAAAAGTAGGACTATGGAGTTTGTAGTTACAGAATTTTATTCATATTTCATAATTATTGGGATCAATTTTTTGTCTATGGATGTTTCATATGGATTTATTTCTAGTGTTACGATTGATAGATTATGGATTGATAAATGTTCGAGAGTTGAGAACGAAGGTGAGATTGATGTTTAGGATGTTCCTAGATTTGAGATAATGTTTGATTATTCTCTATGTTGTGTGTGGATGCGATTTTTGAGACACTTATATGAATTAGTTTGGAAACTTTTGTTTTGTTTTAATTTTATGTGTGAATGTTTGTGTGTTAGTTAGGATTTGTTGGATGTTTGTGGGTAACATCGCTGTAAACCCTCACAAGACTATAACTCATCCACTAGGGGGATCTAGGGGTTTAAAGGCTTATTACATACACTAAATGTAATCGTGTTAACTGACGGAAGTGGTTTAGTTTAAAGTCATCATAATAGGTTTAGGTTATTGTCGATTGCTTTGATTGGTAGAGACTAGCAAAATGGTAGTTAGGGGTTGTGATGAGTGGTGAAATGATATATATAACTCGTGATTTTATGGATAGATTGTAAGGAATTTAGGACATTAATGGATTATTTTTACGCAAGTTGCTTTATATATTTCTATTTTCAAGAATCAAAGTGTATGAGTTTCAGGTTTTTAGGTGGAAAAGTGATGATTATATGCTTGGAGGCTTTGTACGTGCTAAAAAGAAAGACCAGATCATCAAGCAGAAGAGAGAATGTGAAATTACTAGATGGCGCTACGGCATGGGTTTTCTGTGCCCCAGCGCAAAAAGCTGATTTGGGCAAAATGTTTGTGCCCTGGCATGAAGAAGTTGGCACTATGGTGTAACAAGGTTTTAAAGTTTGTTGGAGAAGTCAACGCCATGGCGTGGATCAAGAGAAAAAGAAAAATCTTACCTTTTCCAACTCCGATTTGAACTTGTACTTTCCCAAAAACACCCCTTGCAAAGAAAAAGTATAAATAGGGCATTGTAATTTATTTTAGGGAGATTCTCTTTGACCTAAATTGAGAGCTACTTTGTAGCAAGAAAGAGAAGGAGATTCTTTCTAGGGTTTTGGATTATTCAGGCCTTTGGGGGAATTGAGGTTTGTTTTTTTTTTTTTTTTTTTTTTGTCAATGTGTAACTAAATTCTTCTCTAGGGATCTAATGTAGCCTACTTGGAAGGCTTTGTATTAACCATATGTTATTATTATCAATTTAATGGAAATCTTGATTCATTCATGTTATTAATTTAATCTTTAATTTTCATTATTGTGTGAGGACACTTAGTGTGAATGATTAAGTTGTATGAGTTAAGATTGGACATATAGTATGTTTTAGTCTTGAAAAACTCATGTGAATGAATGATTAGTATTTTGTGCATACACTCTGATAGAGTATTAGTGGGTTCATGATTTCCTTCTTTGTTTTGTGGTCCAAACCAAAAAGAAGGAATACTTTCCTTATTTGGACAAACATTGGTCAGCCCCTTGTTGGCTAATGTGGCACTATATTGTTAAGCAAGAAATCCTTCATTATATTATACTCTTTTTTGCATAAATGAATCTAACATTTTGATCTTTTATTTCATTCTCACTCTGAATTTCTTAGAATATTCTTTCTCTTAAGGTTCAAGGTTCATTTTCCATTTTGTGCCAAAACCTCACCATATCAAACATAGACTTGATGGCTCTTGGAACGTGGTTCCATTACTGATACTGATGGGTGGCATTGGTGCTTGAAGCTTGTGGTTTACAAGCTGTTCTCGGGTGTGTTCCTGGCGAGAAGAATCTCCAAGGAGTTGCTACAAGTTAAGGATTCAGAGTGTGGTGCTAAGCGTAAAGTTGAACAGGGAGTTCTTTTTACTGTAACTTAGATTAGCTTTGAAATATATCTTGTAATGTGTTTTTAACTTAGTGGATTGCTTCGATTTGGACAAGGTCCCATGGATGTAGGCTAAAAGTGGATTTAGCCGAACCATGTATATGGTTGTGTTCTTTACTCTCTGCACTTGTGTTTGATGTGGTTAAAAACTGGAAATCTTTTAATCAACTTGGTAATTTCCGCTACACTTTAAAATGGGTAATCCAAAACCAAAGTTGTTTAACCAATCCCCAACAAGTGGTATCAGAGCGACTTCGGATAAGTTACTTCAGTAAATTCTTACCCATTTTATTAGTTACTTCAGTAAATCCTTATCCATTTTATTTTTTTTCATTTGCATCTGAGTGATTTGGCTAGTGGACGAAGTCTGTTCTGTATTACGTTTTTTCTTTAGATCTGTTGTTTGTCTGTGTGTACAATTCCATTTATGTGTTAGCATCTATCTAATTATTTTTGGTCATAAGTCTCTTTACTAAAGGTGGATCTACTCATAGACCTCCTCTGTTAGAAGGTCTAACTACTATACATGGAGACCTTTGCTTTTCTAAAATTTATAGATCAAAGAGTCAGGTCCACAGTTGTGAATGGTTTGACAGCCCTAGTTATTATTGAAAATGAAGTGTCTAGACCAAAACTTGCTGATAGTTAGACTACTGATGAAATTATTCTCTCTAATTATAACTCTAGAGCCCTTCATGCACTTTTTAATACTATTAATGTGAACCAAATGAAAGTCATAGCTAATTGTGAACCTGCCAAAGATGTTGTGGATAGACTCCAAGTCAAGAATGAGGAACTAGTACCATGAAACAAAATACGCTTAGAAGGCTTGTAACTGATTTTGTGAATTTGAACATGGAAGAGGATGAGACTATAACTGATTTTTATGGTAGAGTTTGTGATATTTCTAATGAATGTTTTGCTTTGGGAAGAGCATATACTAATGTTGAACTTGTCAGGAAAGTGCTTTGCTCTTTGCCCTGGAGATTTATGTCAAATGTCACCACCATTGAAGAATGCTAAGATTTGGATGCTATGGACATTGACGAACTCATTGGCTCTCTCCAAACCTATGAGCTGAATTTGCAACAATGGGAAAAACAGAAACTGAGCAAAGGTTTGGCTTTCAAACATGAGGTTGATTCTAATCCTTTTGATGATTGTGATATAAGTTCCTTGGATGATGAAAATTGTGCTTTAGTTACAAAGAATTTTGCAAATTTTTTAAATAAAAACATGAAAAAGCCTCATAATAGTGGTTTTAGCCAAAAACCTTCTGTGAAAAATGTAATGACTGCTTTCTACTCGTATTCTCATAAAATACGCATAGTAAAATACATGTAAAATTGCATAGTAAAATACATGTAAAATAGCATAAAAAGTTGGGCCCAAATTTTTCTTTTATTAAACATATACATTCTTTGTACAAAACTCATATCATATACAAAACTATGAACAATAAGGTGGACAGTGTAGACATTTCCCCTCGCTTGCCGACATCTATCCGACCGTGTCCTCACCTAGATCCTACAAAAACGTAGGAAACAACGGGGTGAGCACAAAACAATGCTCAGTAAGTCAATCCTCTACTCATTTATCCCTGTAACTCTTTCTCCTCAATTCTTTCTTTACGATTCTCGTTTACCCTCTCTGCTTTCTCTATCTCTATTTCTCTTTCTTAAAACTCTTTCTACAAACTCCCTTTAGGAAGTCACGGCCCCATCTTACCGGAGGCACGGTTGGGACTCGCTCCCACTCTCCGTGACTTTTACTCATTCTAGCCGATCGGACTCGGTTATGCATGGATTCGAAACCCTTGGCCAAGTGAGTACATAATCTCTCTCTTGGGTAAACTCGGGTATAGCCCTCATCCGCATGCACTCTTACGGGCTACACCACTTCTTTCTCATACTCATGCCACTCTCTCAATGCGGCGTACATGCGGGAATACTCTACCCATTACTCACGGGTTCCCCATCGCACAACCTACTCTATTCTCTTGTCTAGCACTACTTTCTCTTTGATTTCTAGTGCTCATTCTCTCATTTTCTCTACTCTTTCTCTACTATCTTCTCTCTTCTCTAGTGCATAATTAATGCATAATTAATGCATATAGATGACTCATGCTCATTAGTGCACTTATGAGATGCAATTATGCCATGTAGCAAAATTAAGGCTTTCTAGTCTTACTCATGCTTCTCTTGAGCATTTCATCATACAATTCATGTGCATATAAAGCTCTAATTTAACTATAACTTTTCTCTTTTCTTTAATCATCCAAAATGGGAAAGAGGCTCCCTTATACTCTCTAATTTCCCTGTCAAAGGAAAACACTTCTATAAGTTTGCTCAAAACTTCATTCCACTTCAATCAAACTCAACCCAACATCAAGCAATCTCAACACTTCTCATAATTAAGTATATGCAACAACAACATCAATAGCATCCACCTCATCTCAATTGATATAATGAATACACATTCATACATAAATCTCCACTTAAAGGAGTTCTTAAATCTCGGGTTGGATTTACTTACTTTGTGAGGAAAATGGCTTCTTTAGCACTTTTCCTTCCCTTTTGAATCTTGTCTCCTCTCTACAACTTTAAACAACACAACAACATAAGACTCTAGCCAAAACATAAGAAAATTCTAATCTAAAGCAAGAATCCTTACCTTAGGATGCTTTAGATTAAACTTCTACAAAAAAAAAAAACTACTCAAAAAGTCCTTAGAAATCCTTGGAAGATTGAAGGAAATTTGAGAGGAAAATAAAGAATGGAAGAGGCGGTGGAAATGGATGAAATGAAGGGTTCTCTATACTTAACCCTTTTTAGCTCAACTTATACACAAACATCCCCATTTTGCCCTTGCTATTTCTTGGAAATTCCATCCATATCCTTTGATTCCTTACAATCACACCCCTATACTAACATATTCTCCATAAAATTTCCTTACATTTTACTCCCCACTTTTCCTGCTAATTAGGGATAGAATGGTCAAATTGCCCTTAAGGAAAAAAATATCTAAAACTTAAGAAAACTTTTTAGCCAACCCGTTGCCGCGGCGAAGACAAATCCATCGCCGCGGCGAAACACTTCAGCAGCTACTCCATGGGCTGCAGCACCTCTTCGCCGCAGCGAAGCTTATTCTTTGCCCCGGCGAAGCCTGTAACCCCAAAATTTCGCCAAGTCTTCATAATTTTCAGGGCAACCACTCAACCAAACCAATGCATCCATTCAACCAAGGACCAACCAAACAAAAATAACCACATATAAACTTACTTGAAGCTGAACCAATACACGTTTAAGCAATACAGTGAATCTTAACTACGTACCTCAAGTGGGGCGTTACAAAAAAGCCTTATGACCATCAAAACCCTGGTGCCTATACAAAGAAATTTTCAAAAGATAAAGAAAAGAAAAAAGGTATCAAGTGTTTTGAATGCAAGGATTTCAGGCACATACAATCTGAGTGTGCTAACACCCTGAAAAAGAAGAAATATAAAGTCGTGGCTGCCACTTTGAGTGAGAGTGAGCATGATGAGAGTGATGATGATGATTTGGGTGATGATGAGAATGTTTTAGCCTTCACTGTGAATCAAGAAGATGGTAAGAGTGAAGTTTCAGATGACATTGGAGATATCTATGCTGAGCAACAAGAAGCATATGATAAGATGTATGACCAATAGCTAAAGGCTGTGAAAAAGTTGCAATCTCTTGGTATTGAGAATGCTTCCTTGTTGTAACAAAAGAAAACCTTGTCAGAAAAAATTGTTGTCTTCACTACTGAACTAACTAAGGCT
The DNA here is from genome assembly GCF_008641045.1 of Pistacia vera. NCBI lineage: Eukaryota > Viridiplantae > Streptophyta > Magnoliopsida > Sapindales > Anacardiaceae > Pistacia > Pistacia vera. The sequence continues at coordinate 491,435 of NW_022196599.1, read as the reverse complement.
AAAGCCATCATTGATAAGTTGAATGTAGGTTCTCTTAAGCTTGATGAAGTGCTTGGTCAAGGAAAATCCTTTAGAGATCAATGTCGTTTGGGCTTCAGTCATGGTGCTAGCACATCAAAGCTGGTGCTAACATGTTTGTGAAAGCCACCAAAACTCCTGCTGAAAGAACTATTGTGAGATAGGTTACAAAGGTATCAAAATTCATTCATATTTGTCATTTTTGTAAAAGGAAAGGTCACATCAGACCCAAATGCTTTAGATTCATTGCTTATTTGAAGAAAGTTTTTAAAAACCATAGTTTTATTGCTAATGTAAATCATAATACTGACAATGGTTTTTCTTCCAAGAGAGTTTGGAAACCTAAGGTTGATGTGAACTGTTTTGTGTCTCATACTTCTTTGCTTGCATTTAAAAATGATCATTGGTATCTAGACATTGGTTGTTCAAGGCATATGACAGATAATAAATCTCTCTTGACTGAACTTGAATTGGTTGATAATGGACATGTCAGTTATGGAGATGGGAAGAAAGGTTCTTGGCAAAGGATCAATTGTGCTTCCTGATTTTCCAATTTTGAAAGATGTCTTACTTGTTAATGGTTTGAAAACTAATTTGATAAGTATTAGTCAAATTTGTGTCAAAGATTTTGTGGTTTAATTCTCAAAGAACAAGTGCCAAATCTTGAATGGTAACGGTGTTTCTTTACTTGAGAGAAAAAGGTCAAATGACAATTGTTACTTGCTTTCTAATCGTGTGTCATGTTTTAGTTCAAAAACATATTCCACTAACTTGTGGCATGAGAAGCTTGGTCACATGAACTTCAAGGACTAGGTAAGACTCTCAAGGAAGGAAATAGTTAAAGGACTACCAAAGGACTACCAAAACTTGAACTTCCAAAAGGTAATGTATGTGGTCCATGTCAACATGGTAAGCAAACCAGGATATCCCATAAAACTTTGTCTAATCTCAATACCTTATGCATTTTGGAATTGCTCTGTATAGATCTAATGGGTCCTATGCAAACCGAGAGTTTGGGAGGTAAGAGGTAAGTGTTTGCTTGTCTTGATGATTTTTCAAGGTATGCTTTGTAATAACCACATTCAGAAATATGGTAGGGATTATTATATAGTCATAGTGAATATATTTAACTAGTTTTAAAGTGGAATTCCATAAAAGTATCGATAGGGGCAAAATGGTCATTTCACATAGAATCACGTGCTCAAGTGGAAAGTGAGTATGATAAGTATAATGTATTAAGTGTGCTAGCCATGAGAATAGAGTGGTAGAAAGATTATAGAAAATACGCGTGGTGGGATGCCGAGATAAATATGTGTTTGTAAAATAATAGGAAGAAACTAAAGAATAAGGGTAAAATGGTCTTTTCACTCATAATTAGAGTTTATGATAGGAAGTGAAAATGACCAAGAACATGTGTTAAATCCATTGAAAGTGAGGGTACATCGGTAAATGCATGTATGACATAATTGGAATTATTATAAAAGTACAAGAGTAAAATGGGTTAGCATATATATATATATATATATATATTATTAATATATATCTCTGTGTGTGTGTGTGCGCGTGTGTGTGTGTGTATTTAGTTATAAGGTTTCAATAAACTAAACCCTAGCCCATTCCCACCCCTGGTGCACGCCACCCCTCATCCAAGTTCTCTCAAATTTCTTCACCAAATGTCAAAGAGAATTCATAGGATTTGACTTAAATGTTTGTAGATTTTCAATCCTAAAGCATCCAAAGGTCCAAGAGGAAGAGAATCTTAGCAAAAGGAGGTTATATTATTAGTGTTGGACAAATTCAAGGTAAGTAAATCCAATTTTAGTTTTGATTTGAGCAATAATTGTGTAGATAAATTCTTGTATGTTTGTATGTGATTGTATGGTGAAAATTATAGGCTGTTTTGATGTTGAATGATGTGTAAAATTCCAGCCATGAGGAGTAGTTCATGTGTATGTGGTGATTTGGTGGAATTATAGAGAAAATATGGAAGAATTGTTGATGAAATTTTGAAGTGTTGAATCCAGCCATATTAAAAAGTTAAATTTAGTGAGTTTTTGTTCAAATTTCGGTTGATTTGGAGTGATGTAGAAGTGTGACCAACTAAATATTTGCATGTGCATGTGAATTGTTTGATGAAAATTCAAAGAGAAATGCATGCATGAGTTTGTTAAATCTTATTGAAGAAAAAGTTAGAGAAAGGAAAGAATTGGAGTTGAAAAGTTATGTTAGGCTTAACCAAGCGTAGATTTTAGTATTCAAGAGTGCATTTTGTTATGCCAAAATTTAGAATATCACTTGGTCATGTTAGTTCAATGAGATAAATGACTTTTAGTGCATGGTTCAAGTTACTTGAACCCTTAGTATTTCTTTAATAGCACATTTTATTTAGTTATTGAATTAGAAATTGTGAAACTTATGACTTTGGGAAAGTGTTAAAAGGGATTTACGTGTTAAATTGTTATTTTGACATGGCATTGTTGATAGTAAGAATGGTAGATTATATCATGACATATCAATATGCCATAATAAATTCTCAAGTTTGGGTGCTTGAATTTAGAAAGATCATCCAAATAATGATTTGGCCAAATGAGTAGAATGTTGTTTCTTGTTATGAGATTAATTACAAACAATATGTAATAAGTGATTTTATTGTATAAAGAATAGAAAAACATTCCCAAGTATAAATATCAAAGAAACATCAAAGAAATAGAAGTTTAGTTTATGTATTAAATACATGACCATTTTAGAAATTGATTGGTATGAGTATAGTTTTCATGCCTTATTATATATTACAAGCTATATATTTGTGCTAGAAGATCTTGAGAATATGTTGTATTGCTCCAAAAGTTTAGTTGAGAGTGTTAGAAAGAAATTAAAATTTAGCCAAAGTACGTATTTTGTGCCATATGTTAGATTGAATTTACAATGATTAATATGGCAATACAGATTAATGTATAGATTGTAGCCAAAAGAAAAGAAGAAAGAAGGGCATGTATAACAATGTTGATGGTCATGTTAAGAGAATGAAAATTTATTGCATTAGGATTTGTATTTAGAAAGTTGTACAAGGCATGCTTGTTATATTAGAAAATGTTAGAGAGTAGAATTTGTAAGAGCTAATGTAATTGTGTAAGTGTACATTTTACATAGCATGATAGAATTGAAGAATTACATGATTAAGTAGAAATTATAGAATCGTGTACGTGCACACAATGCATGGAATTCAGAAATGAAAAATAAAATAGAAAATGTTTAATTTAAGCATGTTAAGAATAGAACTTTGGGCTTTCCAGAAAAGTAAAGAAATAAAAGCCTTAGAATTAATAGAATACATGCCAGAGTCAGATACATAGTTTGGAATTATGCATAGACAGCATATAAATGCATGACATAGAATAGCATATGTTTCAGAAATTTTAAAATTATGGGAAAATGTCTAGCTAGTTATTTTGCAAATTTACAGAGCACGTTTTTCATAGGGTTGTAGCGATGGGGAACCTGTGAGCATTAGTTGCATTAGCTAGCGCCAACAGAGATGTAGAAATTTCCCACATGCACGCCGCCATCAGCTGTGAGCAGCCTCAGAATAGAAAATAGAATTGTATAGTCTACTAGAAGTGCATGTGGATGAAAACTATACCCAGAAAGAATTTAAGAATATGCTTACATGGCCAGGGTTCCAAATCCATGCCTCAGCCTGGTCTGATCGGCAAATCAGAACACAATACATAAAGAATTTGAGAAAAAGAAAGAAAATAGAATAATAAATAGAAAACAAAAAGAATTTTAGAAAGAAAGGAAAAGAATGTCAGAAATGTTAGAGTAGGTGCCCTAGAGCCAATCAATTATTGTAGAATTGACTCTTTGTAATAATGTTCATTGATCAATAAAAAGGCATTTTATTCTATATCGCATAAATCATCATTGTATGTATTGATATATGCTCTTAGAATGGTAGAACCGTGACAAAGGTATCAGGTGCTTCAAATCTTGATAGTGAGAACCCTATGAGCACATATGATGGCCATTCTAGAAATGTCCGTAGCCCCAGTATTGTTCTGAAGTAAAGGCACAGACAATACGGTAAGGCTATCATAGTGTTGAACGACCCTGTCGAAAGGTAGTGACTGATCTCACTTGTCAAAGTTGTTTGGTGACAACTTGGTGCAACACATGGGTGCTTGTTGTAGGCAAGTTCACTGGATTGACCTACCAGAGGATTCCATATGGATGGTAACCTCAGTGTCTATGGATCAAATCCTCTAACGAATGGTGGTGCATGTGATCCTTAGACTTGAGATCATCGGAGCGCCTTGTGCACCGATTGGTGTAGTTTGACACTAGCCCAACACAGTTCTATTCAGAGCTGTCAATACAGTAATGATTGGCTGCATCAAGGAGTGTATCAAGACTATGGTGGATCAACAGAGGATTCATCACTCCCGGGTATGGGGGAAGTTATCTCACAGTGCAATTCAGTAAATGGCAATGACACTAAAACTGTTGCCATAGTGGGATTGAGTTGTTGCTCTATCCAGTCTATAATTCTGGTCATTGGTCCAGTAACTAAATACACACATATCGAGAGTAACTGAGGTTGACACTATTTCTATGCCTCGATCTCGTTGAGATAACGGATGATGAAAGGATTGGATTATACGGTAACCATATCGTTGACAGGTAGCTGTTTCGCTGAATCCGAATCTATCGGGTGGCCATGATGCCTTGCTAGGGGCTAATCTTGGTATGTGTGTAGTGAGATGATTAATTGGTGTTAATCACGATACTACACACGATCGGTATGATAAGGAGTCTACGGGTCACACACATAGAAGATAATTTAAGAACTAGTTTATAAGAAGGGCGTTTTCGTCTTTTTAGGCAAAAGGGTATTTTGGTAATCTCACAGAGCGATTAAATTTGCTGAGGTTGTAGCCTTTATTTAACTTCGATATTTAAATTAAATAAGTGAGATTACGTTTAAAATGTGTTCGCATATATTAAATAAATTATCATTATTATTAAATGTCAATATTATATAATATATATATATTAATATAGATATATAATATATATATATATATAGTTAAAAATAAAATTATCATTATTATTAAATGTCAATATTTTATATATATATATTTAACTTGATATATATTAATTGAATTTAATTGAGATAATGATAATTAAAATTAAAATATCTAAATAGGGGCTGTTTGGATACAAGGGGTGTTTAGGTTGGAGCCCAAGCCTATTCCATCATGGAATAGGGCAAAGTGTGCACTATATAAGTGCAACACTTTGTGAAATTAAAAAATTAATTTCATTTCGTTCAATTGAAAAATTCTAGCCCCTTTATCTCTCTTCCCACGCCAGTTTGCTCTTGGTTGAATCAAACATTTCATTTAATTTTTGTTCTTGGTTCTTAAGGCTAAAGAGGATCTAGCAAATCCCTCTTTAGTTCATTGGGATTATCTTCATGTGGACTACATTGGTTGGATCCTACTCTTGAGTCAGTAGTAAAATCCATTTAGAGACAAATTGGAGGAGCCTCCAAACTTGCGTATGATTTCTTAAACTCTAAACTGATTTTTCTGCAGATTCTAATATTATGTATAAACTGTAAATTTGTGCCCTGATCTTGGTTCTAAGGAACGATCTGTGATGTAAATAATTTTGTTTTTCCGCTGCCATGTATGATCGTTTCCTAACGAGAAAGAATTAGAAAAGAATTTTCAAAAAGAATACAAACATGATCATTTGCATATGCATCAGACATTTTATATGCATTGCATCTCATGCATTTATGCATAGATTAAACAGTTTGTTTTATTATTATTGCGTGTCTAACTAGCCAAGAAAAGAAAATAGAAGCCCATGAAAATAGAGAAGAAAAGAAAATAGAAGTCTACGAGAATAGAGAAGAAATTAGAGATATGCAAGAAAAGAACAGAAATTAGATACATGCTAGAAAGGAACATAAATTAGAAATTAGAAATGTGACAAACAGCAAGGAAACTTAGCTATTTGTTGAGTAGAGAAAGAAACAAAAAGCTATAATCTAGTAGAAATAAAATGATAAAGAATAGCATAGCACTAGAAGGATTTAAAAAGATCTGAAAAAAAAAAAATAGAAGATTGCTAAGTAGCACGCCTGAGAATAAAGAGAGAAAGCAAGTAGAAATTAGAAATTTAGAAGCAGTACAGTGAAAACGAGGACAGTAGAGTAAGAACATAGTTAGATTTGGTTTACTTACTAGGCATTTATAGCTCACCCCGTTGCTTTTCTTATTTTTGTAGGTATTAGATTATAGTGGTCGGGAGACGTCCAGCTGGCGAGAGGATTGCACACACTGTCTCAGTGAAGAATTTTAATGTGGATTGTTATATGTGAGAAATAGTCATTGTATAATAGTATTTTATAACTGGATTAAGGATAAAAATTTTAGACGAACACCCTTTTTAAGTTAGCAATTCTCTAGATTCTCTCTATAAGATATTCAGTGAATACTTGCCTAGTGAGATATTACATTTTTGGTATCAGAGCAAGATTTTGGAGACCTTAAGATGTTTTTTGAAAGAAATTTAGATCAGAAGCTGGTTAAGAAAAGTGACAGTGTGCCTTTCAAGCCACGATTATGTGCTCTGTAAGCTGACCGCTGTAAGTAATTTTCTTTTTACTTGTGTGGGTTGATTGTTATTGATGATTAATAGTAGTTGTGTTATGTGATCTAATAGTAAGAATCAGTAGAGAATGTGGGTGAGATACCTAATCCCGCCAGGTTTGTACATAGGGGTTTAGACAAAGCAGAGTTGCAGTCTCATATATTTAGTAGCGGGAGAGTAAGCCTCTAAGTTAGCAAGATCAGATTTGAATCCTATGACTGCAAACCCATTGGGAAGTTAACCTTAGAAAGAAAAACTTGAAGGTAAGTGGGTGCAAGGCCTGCACAGTGGTTCAAAGAGAATGGTAGCCTACTAGAGATGTGGTACAGTAAGAGAATCACACTTGAGAATGGTACCGTGCTAGCCACAAATATTAGTTACAAATCCATGGGGTTCTAGAGAGCCATGGTTAGTTAACAGATCCACATAGAGTTGTTAAAACGGGGAGAGGTAAGTATGAATCTAATTATATTAAGTATCCCAGTTAAGAGGATTATTTTGGATATAAATTTCCTAGGGAGGCATAAAGTAGAGAATGAGTATTGTTAGAGATGAGTGAGGTTCAATTTAGATGACTGTGATAAGTTCAGTTTTAGAAAGGGCTATCAGTTAGTCTGATGATCAGTAATATAAGGGCCAGGAAACAATTGAGAAAAAGATGTATGGAGTATTTTTGCCTAGATGGTGCATAGTGAGGTGGTTCCCAATCTAGAGATCAAAGATGTGTTAATAGTCCGGGAATTTTCAGACATGTTCCCGGATAAGTTATCGAGTTTGATTCCAGAGAGAGAGATGGAGTTTAGCAATAAATTGGCACCTGGGATAACATTAATTCCCAAGGCTTCGTACTGAGTGGCCCCAGTAGAACTCTAGAAATTAAAGGAGTATTTCTAATAATCTTCTAAGCAAGGGTTTCTCTAACCCAACCAATCTCCCTAAGGTGCACCAATCTTATTTAGTGGAAATTAATAAACAATAATGCATCACTCCAAATGTGTGTAGACCCCTCCGAAAGCAGAATAAGATGACGAGATAAGAATCAAATTTCCATGGCTTCATAAGGATAAATAAAAGTGATTCCAAGAATTTAGAAGAATAATTAGTTGACAAGTGATGACACAGTATAATAAGTTGGCAAGTGCAGAAGAGATATATTACTCTATGAGTGACCATAGTAGGAGATAAGAATGGTTAGCCGAATATATGCCAGAAGGATAGTCAGGATATCCGATATACCCAAAGAAATAGTACGTTGAGCCCCAAAAATATAGAAGAGTTATGCAAACTTAAAAGAAGAAATGTGGAATTCCAAGTGGGTAACGAAGCTTTTGTTAAGAATTGCCCCCATAAATATGCCTTAAGCCTAAGTGAGATATCGCAAAGAATGGACAAGGGAACCTTTAGATTTATTGGATCATTAACTACAGATATGATACTTGATCTATCCCATGTCATGTAGCTTGGTAAGTTAGTGAGTGATCATTCGTATGTATCAAGGACAATGAAGTGGAAATTAGAAGAGAATCTAGTGTGCACAAAACAACCAGTTCAGATACCGAACAGAAAGATAATAAAAGTATGAGATCAGAATATTCCACTAATGAGAGTCCTCTGAAAGAATCACAAAGTAGAGAAGACTATGCTAGGGGTAAAGCAAGAGATGAAAGAATATGTTCCCAAGATAAGGGGTAGGAATTTCTCGGGGGGGGGGGGGGGGGGGGGGGGGGGAAGGTGGAATGTAATACCCACATTCAAAAATATGGTAGGGATTATTCTATAGTCATAGTGAATATATTTAACTAGTTTTATAGTGGAATTCCATAAAAGTTTTGATAGGGGCAAAATAGTAAATTCACATAGAATCACGTGTTCAAGTGAAAAGTGAGTATGATAAATATAATGTATTAAGTGCGCTAGCCATGAGATTAGAGTGGTAGAAAGATTATAGAAAATACACATGGTGTGAGGCCGAGATAAATACGTGTTTGTAAAATAATAGGAAGAAATTAAAGAATAAGGGTAAAATGGTCTTTTCACTCATAATTAGAGTTTATGATGGGACGTGAAAATGACCAAGAACATGTGTTAAATCCATTGAAAGTGAGGGTATATTGCTAAATGCACGTATGACATAATTGGAATTATTATAAAAGTAGAAGGGCAAAATGAATGTATGTATATATATATAGTTATAAGGTTTCAATAAACTAAACCCTAGCCCATTCCCACCCCTGGTGCATGCCACCCTTCATCCAAGTTCTCTCAAATTTCTTTACCAAATTTCAAAGAGAATTCATAGGATTTGACTTAAATGTTTGTAGATTTTCAATCCTAAAGCATCCAAAGGTCCAAGAGGAAGAGAATTTTAGCAAAGGGAGGTTATATTATTAGTGTTGCACAAATTCAAGGTAAGTAAATCCAATTTTAGTTTTGATTTGAGCAATAATTGTGTAGATAAACAGTAGTTCATGTGTATGTGGTGATTTGGTGGAATTATAGAGAAAATATGGAAGAATTGTTGATGAAATTTTGAAGTGTTGAATCCGGCCAGATTTGAAGTTAAATTTAGTGAGTTTTTGCTCAAATTTTGGTGGATTTGGAGAGATGTGGAAGTGTGGCCAACTAAGTATTTGCATGTGCATGTGAATTGTTTGATGAAAATTCAAAGAGAAATGCATGCATGAGTTTCTTAAATCTTATTGAAGAAAGTGTTAGAGAAAGGAAAGAATTGGAGTTGAAAGGTTATGTTAGGCTTAACCAAGTGTAGATTATTTTATTCAAGAGTGCATTTTGTTATGCCCAAATTTAGAATATCACTTGGTCAAGTTAGTTCAATGAGATAAATGACTTTTAGTGCATGGTTCAAGTTACATGAACCCTTAGTATTTCTTCAATAGCACATTTTATTTAGTTATTGAATTAGAAATTGTGAAACTCATGACTTTGGGAAAGTGTTAGAAGGGATTTACAAGTTAAATTGTTATTTTGATATGGCATTGTTGATAGTAAAGAATGGTAGATTATATCATGACATATCAATATGAATAAATTCTCAAGTTTGGGTACTTGAATTTAGAAAGATCATCCAAATAATGGTTTGGCCAAATGAGTAGAATGTTGTTTCTTGTTATGAGATTAATTACAAACAATATGTAATAAGTGATTTTATTGTATAAACAATAGAAAAACTTTCCCAAGTATAAATATCAAAGAAACATCAAAGAAATAGAAGTTTAGTTTGTGTATTAAATACATGACCATTTTAGAAATTGATTGGTATGAGTATAGTTTTCATGCCTTATTATATATTACAAGCTATAGACTTGTGCTAGAAGATCTTGAGAATATGTTGTATTGGCCAAACGTTTAGTTGAGAATGTTAGAAAGAAATTAGAATTTAGCCAAAGTACATATTTTGTGCTACATGTTAGATTGAATTTACAATGATTAATATGGCAATACAGATTAATGTATAGAATGTAGCCAAAAGAAAAGAGGAAAGAAGGGCATGTATAACAATGTTGATGGTCATGTTAAGAGAATGAAAATTTATTGTATTAGGATTTGTACTTAGAAAAAGTTGTACAAGGCATGTTTGTTATATTAGAAAATTTTAGAGAGTAGAATTTGTAAGAGATAATGCAATTGTGCATGTGTATATTTTACATAGCATAATAGAATTGAAGAATTACATAATTATGTAGAAATTATAGAATCGCGTACGTACACACAATGCATGGAATTCAAAAATAAAGAATAAAATAGAAAATGTTTAATTTAAGCATGTTACTAGAATAGAACTTTGGGCTTTCTAGGAAAGTATAGAAATAAAAGCCTTAGAATTAATAGAATACATGTCAGAGTCAGACACGTAGTTTGGAATCATGCATAGACAGCATATAAATGCATGACATAGCATAGCATATATTTCAGAAATTTTCAAATTATGGGAAAATGTCTAGCTAGTTATTTCGCAAATTTACAGAGCACGTTTTTCAGAGGGCTGTTGCGGTGGGGAACCTGTGAGCATTCGCTGCATTAGTTAGCGCCAACAGAGATGCAAAAATTTCCCACATGCACGCCACCATCAGTGAGCAGCCTCAGAATAGAAAACCGAATTGTACAGTCTGCTAGAAGTGCATGTGGGTGAGGACTGTATCCAGAAAAAATTTTAGAATATGCTCACACAACCAGGGTTCCAAATCCATGCCTCAGTCTAGTCCGATCGAAAAATTAGAACACAATACAGAAAGAATTCAAGAAAAAGAAAGAAAAATAGAATAATAAATAGAAAACAAAAAGAATTTCAGAAAGAAAGGAATAGAATTTCAGAAAGAATTAGAAAAGAATTTTCAGAAAGAATACAAACATGATCATTTGCGTATGCATCAGACATTTTATGTGCATTGCATCTCATGCATTTATGCATATATTAAACAATTTCTCTTATTATTATTGTGCATCTAACTAGCTAAGAAAAGAAAATAGAAGCCCATGTGAATATAGAAGAAAAGAAAATAGAAGTCTACGAGAATAGAAAAGAAATTAGAGATATACAAGAAAAGAACATAAATTAGATACATGCTAGAAACGAACAGAAATTAGAAATTAGAAATGTGACAAATAGCAAGGAAACTTAACGATTTGTTGAGTAGAGAAAGAAACAGAAAGTTAAAATGATAAAGAATAGCGCAACACTAGAAGGATTTAGAAAGATTTGGAAAAAAAAAAAAAGATTGCTAAGTAGCACGCCTGAGAATAAAGAGAGAAAACAAGTAGAAATTTAGAAGCAGTACAGCGAAAACAAGGACAATAGAGTAAGAGCATAGTTAGATTTAGTTTACTTACTGAGCATTTATAGCTCACCCTGTTGCTTTTCTTATTTTTGCAGGTATTAGATTATAGTGGTTAGGAGATGTCAAGCTGGCGAGAGGATTGCACACACTGTCTCAGTGAAGAATTTTAATGTGGATTGTTATATGTGAGAAGTAGTCATTGTGTAATAGTATGTTATAATTGGATTAAGGATAAAAATTTTAGACAAACACCCTTTTTAAGCTAGCAATTCTCTAGATTCTCTCTATAGGATATTCAGTGAATACTTGCCTAGTGAGATATTACATGCTTGGGGTGATTTTTTGCATGAGAAGTCTGATTCTTTTAATGCTTTTTAGAAATTAGCTGAAAGATTGCTTGTTGAGAAAGGTTCTAAAGCTACAAAGATAGTGGGAATTTAGGAGTGACCAGGGAAAGGAATTTGAGAATGCTGATTTTGCTAATTTTTGTGAAGTGTGGGGCATATTTCATGAATTTTCAACACCAAAAACATCTCAACAAAATGGTGTTGTGCAAAGGAAAAACTGAGTGCTTCAAGAGATGGCTAGGGTAATGCTTAATGCCAGAAAGCTTCCTAGAAGACTTTGGGCAGAAGCCATTAACACGGCATGTCATATTTCCAACAGAGTTTACCTTAGAAAAGGTACTGTTTATACTCCCTATGAGCTGTGGAAAGGTAAGAAACCTGATCTCTCATATTTTCATGTGTTTGGATGCAAATGTTACATTTTGAATGATAGAGAGAATCTCGGTAAGTTTGATTTTAGGAGTGATGAAGGAATTTTTATTGGATATTCTTCCAATAGTCGTGTATTTAGGATCTATAACATGCGTTCTGAAAAAGTCTTAGAATCCATTAATGTTGTGTTTAGTGATGTAGAAGATTTTTTAGAATATTCTTAAGAATGTGAAATTCAAAGCATATGTGTTCCTCGTGTGCCCACACAAGATGGTGTGAACACTGCTAAATCTCCTGAACCTAAATCTTTGGCAAATGTGTTGTCACCTACTACTAGTGCTATAGCAACGGGATATGCTCTATGCAAAGAATCATCTACTGATTCATCATTGCAAAATGAGGGGATGAGCTGGTTGTTGATCTTTCTGATGAAAACCTTCAAAGGAGAAATCAATGAAGAAAAGATCCACCAACATGGGTTCAAAAAGCTCATCCACCTTCAACCATGATTGGAGATCTAAATGAGGTAATGGTTACAAGAAGGAGAAGACAGAATGAAATTAACCATCTTTGTTATGTGTCAGAATGAAATTAACCATCTTTGTTATGTGTCTCTTGCAGAACCTAAGAATGACAAATAGGCTTTGGAAGATGAAAAGTGGATTGAAGCAATGCAAGAATAACTAAACAATTTGAAAGGAATGATGTGTGGACGCTTGTACCAAGACCATAGAGAATTAACATAGTAGGTACCAAATGGGTTTTCAAAAATAAAACTAATGAGTTTGGTAATGTTGTCAGGAACAAAGCAAGGTTTGTAGCTCAAGGATATGCACAAGTTAAAGGAATCGACTTTGATGAAACATTTGCCCTTGTTGCTCGACTTGAATCAATCCAGTTATTGCTGTCTGTTGTCTGCTGCCTCAAGATCAAATGATACCAAATGGATGTCAAAAGCACCTTCTTGAATGGAATGCTCACTGAAGAAGTATATGTTGAACAACTGATTCGCTTTGAAGATTCCCACAAACCTAATCATGTATTTAGACTGAAGAAAGCTCTCTATGGTTTGAAACAAATCCCATGGGCATGGTATGAAAGGTTGACAACTTTCCTTCTTGAGCATAACTATGAACCAGGTAATGTGGACAAAACCCTTTTCATTAAGCGTGTAAACAACGAATTCATGTGTGTATAGATTTACGTTGACAATATTGTGTTTGGTTCTACATCTCCTTCACATGTTCTTGAATTCATTAGTCTGATGAAAAATGAGTTTGAGATGAGTATGGTAGGGTAATTGAATATGTTTCTTGGTCTTCAAATTAAACAAATGGACAATGGCATGTTTGTTTCCCAATCAAAGTATGCTAGAAACATGTTGAAAAGATTTTGTCTTGAGAATGTAAAGCATGCTAGACCCCTATGAGTGCTACCCTTAAGTTGTGCAAAGATGAACATGGTAAAAAGGTAGACAATAAGATGTACTGAAGCATGATTGGAAGCCTTCTTTACTTAACTACAAGCTGGCTTAATAATTGTTTTAGTATTGGTATTTGTGCTAGATTTCAAAGTAATCCATCTAAGTTGCACTTGAATGCAGTGAAAAGAATCATGAAATATGTTTCAGGTATGTGTGACTTTGGCCTTTGGTACTCATTTGATTCTAACAGTTGTTTGGTTGGATATAGTGATACAGACTGGGCAGGAAGTTTGGATGATAGGAAGAGTACTTCGAGTGGATGTTTCTATCTTGGAAACAATCTTGTGACATGGTACAACAAGAAGCAAAATGCAATCTCTCTATCCACTGCTGAGGCTGAGTACATTGCCGCAGGAAGTTGTTGCACCCAATTTTATGGTTAAAGCAAACGTTGAATGATTATGGTGTTGATCAAGATTGTGTGACTATTTTTTGCGATAACACAAGTGCCATTATCATCTCTAAGAATCCAATCCAGCACTCTAGGACTAAGCACATTGATAAGACATCATTTAATTGGAGAGTTAGTTGAGGAGAACATCATTGCACTTGCTTATGTGAACACCAAATCCCAATTGACTGATTTATTTACAAAAGCACTTGACTATGATACTTTTGTTTTCTTGAGGAAGTCCATTGGACTACTTCAACTTGAATAGTTTTTTTCATTTTAGTTGATGAATAAAGCATGAACATGCTACTTTTATTTTTGTTTGTCAAGACTCCTTGATCTGTGCTAACACTCTAATTGTCATTTATTTTCTCTTATCTGTGTGCTAACTTTGGTATGTTGTGTCCACTAAGACTCACTGTAACATGATCTTATTGCATCATGAGTTGATTATCCATTCTTGTCACAATTACGAAAGAGATACCTTGCATGAAGTGTGAAAGTTGTTTTGAGTAATTTTCTAATTTGTAGAGACCCCAATATTTTAAAAAATTTACCATTAAGAGGACTACCTTCGTGCAAGTGTGAAAGCTACATTTTGGTTAAGTTTATGAGAGTTATTTGCCCCTTAATCAAAATGAAAAGAAAAATCTTTATTTACCATGCTAATAAAGAAAAATGAAAAATATAGTTGGGCATGAGGCAAGGTGGAACTTCTCTTACAAAAAATTTAAAATTGACCAATGTGTCATTTTTCCCCGTTGAGGACACTATCACACACTATGACAAGCTCTCGGAAATATATCTCACTTATGTGTTATTTTGACTGCATAATATTGACAACTTCCTTATGAGTATTTTTTTTATTTTTGGGTGCCTTTTTAAGATTGAAACCTTCAAAAATTCATCTAAAGCATTTCATAATTTTAATTTTATGTTCTTTAAATTTTGCTCAACCTTTTGAAAATTTCTGATGTTCTTTTGGAATGCTATGTGCTTACACGATTGCATATGTACACTCATTTAGGGTAGAGTTCATTTTTTGGTAAAACTCCTTTTCAACATCTCAGAATCGCCACCTGCCTTAAATGTGTTTCCCTTTTTATTTTTGCATCATTCTTCATTTTCTACAACCATAATAGTGTCGACTGTTTCCTCTGTTCTTCACGATTTTTTCTCTCAAAAAAATTTCACTAATTTTTTCCTTGTTCTCCAATGGAATCAAGAAAGAAAGCATTGGAGGATCCGATAAGAAAAGACGAATCTTTGGGAAAAGGATTCTTGTCAATGAAGAAAGTCAAATTGTGAAGTCAAATGCCACCGAAAAACCATTCTCCTCCAGGAAATGATTCGGATTCTGAAGAGGGAAGTTAAGAGAATGAATCAAATCACTCAACCTCCCTTGGTTCATCCCTTGTTTCCAGTGACCACCAAACCTCAAAACGCTCACACAGTCAGTCTGCCCCTGTTTCAACACAAAGAAGGTACATCAAAGGGCACACCTTCAAAGTCTATGACTCCAGCAGGATTGGCAAAAAAGAAAGGAAACGTCATCATGAAAGAGCCTTCATCTTGTAAAATCTCTCCTTTTGTTTTACCTGCTACTGAGAATAGATTTAAGAGTCACATTGTCAAGAAGACAATTGTGAGCGAAACGAATGTTAGACTAGAAGACTTTGATGAATTCCATGCCTTGATGAAAGAAAGAAATTGGTTAGGAATTGTCACTGGGTTGACTGGCCCTGTACAAACTCTTGTACAAGAATTTTATGCCAATTTTGGCTTTGACAATGGTGACTCAAAATCGAACAAACATAATGATAGAGTTTGTGTTAGAGGACATTGGGTCTTGTTTATGAAAAATGTTGTAAGGGATGCTCTTGGTTTGAAGAAGAGCAAAAAGAATTTTGATTTGAAGAGTTTAGACTTCGATAAAATTGTCAAAGTCATCACTGGTGGTTCAATTGTTGTTTGGCTGAGAACTGGTGTTCTTCAGCCTGGTATGCTCACACCATTTTATAGATTGTTGTTTAAAATCTCACTAACAAATTGGTCCCCTTCAATGCATAATTTGACTATTAGACCTGAATGAGCAAAATCCTTTATGGAATTGCTCAAAGGAAAAATATTGACTTGGCTGAGTTGACTTTCACCGATATTAGAGTTGTAGTGCAATCAACTCACTCTCTATAGATTTTGTGCTTTCCTTCTTTACTTTACAAAATCATTTCCACTTACAAGTCTAAATCCTATGGAGTGGAACCTATTTTGAAGATAAAGACTGTCACCAAGAAGTCTTTTAGACAGCCTACAGGGAACTTGCCATCATCTTTTTCAACTGATCACAAGGACTAACACTTGGTAGTCCAAGCTTTTTGTTGCCATGCAGGACTTGGAGACTTCAATGGAGTTTGTCCTTCAATATGTGAAGGAAATTCACATATCTCTTTGCTAACAAATGGACAAAATGGAGGCTGATATGAAAAAGAAGAAGAAGAAGAAAGAAAAGACTGTTCTGACCAGTAGCGAATCTAGAAATTTCTGTTAGGGTGGACCAAAATAAAGACTAAGTGCACATTAATATTTTTGTTAGGGTGGGCCAAAATCCAGAAATTATATATATTAGTATTTAAAAAAAATTGAGGGTGGGCCATGACCCATCTAAAACTAGGCTGGATCCACCCCTGGTTCTGACTAAACTTGTTGTTCAGAACGTGGTACCTCCTACTCCTCCAGTTGATCCTGTTGACGATGCCGATGCTGCTTCTGAGACTTGATGCATGCCAAGCGCAGCCAAAAATTAAATTACTCTACTCACAACTTGTAATCACAACAAGTACAGGTCAATCCACAAAGACTAGCTAATCAGATTACCCAACTTAATATCACAATGGATTAATGAAATAAAAAAGCATGGAAATTTTACTTCGTAAATTAATTGACATAAGAGTAATTACTACTAACAGGAATTAAGTAAAAAGAATTTAATAAAAAAATGATTTCGACCAAGGAAATTACCCACGAATGCAAACTGATCACTGACTTCTAATATATATTATTCTTTAATTAAATATTTAACCAAAGATTATTAAGAAGCCAGTCAATCTTTATCTTCCCTAAGTTCATTAATCTGAGCCTAGCACACAAATTAATTCTTATCAATAAACCACTTGGTATTACGCAATCCTTATGAATTTACTAATAGCATTACGAATTAGGAAGTAGTTGAAGATGAATAACAATCGAATAAGCGTTAGATTATTTAATTCATTCCGTGTTTCTTTTAAACAATCAACAAAAGCTTGGATCACAATTGTTTTGCTTAACTACTACTCTAACTGAATATTATAACGATTACGGATTACAAATCAGTTTAGCAATCAATCAATTAACAGGCCTCTTTAATCAATTAAACCATGCATCCATAATAAATAAAACAAAGAAACACATATATATGAATAGAAGGATAACTAAGATTAAGAACAAAGTCTCACAATTATGCTAACCGGATTGATGTTTCTTTGAATCGAACTAAAGAATTTAGCCCAACATGATGAGATGAAAGGCACAAAGAAAAGAAAAAATAAAAATGCGTCATATCTCCAACCTCTCAAACCCTAGCAACCTAAAAGTTCTATTTTATATCCCAAAGAAACATATAAAAACTTCCCTTTAAAAGCCAACTCCTAAAATTAAGGCAAATAACCAAACCCTTTTAGGAAAACACTTATTTCTCTCCCTTCAAACCTGCCCTTAATTTGTGTAATGAAATTCCAGCTCATACAAATGAATTTCTAGCCCTCCAAACTTGTATTGAACCCCCTCTTGAAGTTGGACCAAGTCTTTATATGAGACATACAAAAATAATCCAAATCGGCTAAGGATTAAGCTTCTTGGCTAAAGCTGTAATTTCCAGGCCAGTTTTAGACAGGACAACGAGCTTTCTGGACTTCGGCCCCCTCATAAGAATTGTAGTTCATGATGTTTAATTCAATTTTGGCTTTTGAATCATCTCAGTTGAGTTCCGTAAACTTCAGTTATGCCCTTTTAAAGCTCTAGTGGTTGGACAAAAATCCTACTCCAATCAGGATTTGATTTCAGTTTTCAGCTATGACTTTACACCAACAATTGGAGGCCCAAATGAAGTCGTCTCTAAATGTGCCACCCCAACTTGGAAAGCTTAAGATGTCTACTTTATTCCAAAAACCAAACTATAACTCTAAGTCCATCAAAAATCTGCAAACAGCCCAAAACATCCAAAAGTAAAAATGCTAGAAACTTTTGATTTTAAGTATATTTTACTAATTCTTAACCACAAATGCCTTATACATAAAAATCATCACAAATAGGCACCACAAGATATTAAACATGCCAAATAAACTAAATGGAAAGATAATAAAAATCTAAAATTATAAGTCTATCAAGACTCAAGTTGAAGAAGAACAAGCTATTGATAAGGAAGAAGGACAGGTTGGTGATGAGGAAAAAGAAAAAGCTGCTAATGACGATGAACAAGAACCTCCTGAATGTGCAGCTACTCAAACAGATTCTCCTGTGCGCACTAAACTTGCTGCAGTGCTAGAATTTCAAATGGAGGACTCACATGTTACCATCACTACCCCTCCACAACGCAGAACCAAAGGGAAGGCTGGTTGCTCTTCTCTACCCTCTCGAAAGTCATCAAGACTTATGAACAAAGAGGGGGAGTAAGAATCATGGGGGAGTTTATAGTTTATTTATGTTTTTGGATAAACTTAGAATCTTTTGTTATCTCTCCTTGGGCTAGTTTGTTACTTTGTTTGCTACTTTTTTTTTAACTCCTTAGTTATCTTGCTTTGATGTTTTTATTTGTTTTATTTACTAACCATGTGTTTACATTTGTGTTGTTTTGATTATTTTGTTTTCATGTTTGTGTGTGCAAATCTGCAGGTCTTAAATGGTTGATTTAAACAGGTTTGCACTTGATCTCTTTCATTATGTTCTTTGTTCATAAGTTTGACAATGGGGGAGAATGTGGAATATTCATTTTTTTCAAACTTATGAGTTGTGTGTGCATAATAGTTATGAGTACACACTGGCTGCCAATCCTTTTATTTGGCTTGTTTCATCTATTGTGTGTGCACATCAGTTCTTAGTGCACATTGCTTGCTAGACTTGTGTCTTGGCTTGTTTCATTTCGAATGTGTGTGGACAACGGTCTGTGCTTACACTCTTGCTTCAAATATTTTGCAACCCAACACAAGTTGTGACACTACCCGTCTCGACCCTCCCTATCCCATAGGCTCCGAGTGCACCCATGAGACTCAGGTGACCGAGACGTGCCATGTGGGAAAACTATGAAAACCTATTTATGAATTAAAACATCATAAAACTCTTCTGGCTAAAACATTTATAAACATTCTTTTTTGTTTACGACAAAAAAATATAACATCATTTGCAAATAAACAAAATACAACTGAATTTTCCTTTACAAAATGAACATATGGTATCAGATTTTTCCATATCTTTTACAGTCCAAAACATGAAATAAATACATGATGAAGAACATAAACTTTGCAGCGGAAAATGAAACATGGTTATGAAACATATGATGAAATAAAGTCGTGCGGCCTAACTTGAGTGGGATTCATTCCTTTGCACGATCTCCTTCTTGACCTGGTGGGGGAAAGAAAAACATTTGAAAACCGAGGGGTGAGCTAGAAATGCT
The DNA here is from genome assembly GCF_008641045.1 of Pistacia vera. Classification (NCBI taxonomy): domain Eukaryota; kingdom Viridiplantae; phylum Streptophyta; class Magnoliopsida; order Sapindales; family Anacardiaceae; genus Pistacia; species Pistacia vera. The sequence goes on along the minus strand of NW_022196599.1, from coordinate 471,658 downwards.
CAGTGAGTGGGGAATGGGTTAGTAGGTAATAGAACATTTCAATATTTAATAAAAATATTCATGCTTATAAAATTTCATTTTCATAAGGACATTTTATAATATAAGTCATCTTTCATAACAAATGCTGAAGTCTCTCATTGCAAAACTTCTTTCTGAAAACTATTATGGTAAACAAATCAATATTCATGTTTCTCTAAACATATCATTTCTAAAAACATTTCATAGACAAATAACATTTTCATTTAAAAATTTCCATTTTAAATAAATGATATACATTTATATATCCAAACCATTTCTCAATCACATGTGAAAATTCTCACTCAACTAGTACCTAGGGGTAAATCCATCCAACCGGGAAAGATCTAACATCGCGCGGGTTGAACCACTTAATCCATCCTGCTGGCGGAATCGGTCACAGCTCAAGCCTTTGACTTAGTGAGACCAAGCATCACTCGGGCTGGCACAATCATATCCTATGTAGTGATATCTGCCTCGCTCGGGCCTTTGACCCACTTGGGCCTGCAAAATAATCAATGTAGCGATATCTGCCTCGCTCAGGCCTTTGACCCACTTGGGCCAAAAAAATCAATCCAATGTAGCGATATACGCCTCGCTCCATGCACATGCGTAGGATCCAATCAATATCATGAGGGGGATAGGTACTATATATGGTGGTTTGAAACTACCATTATCAATATACATGTTATCAAATTACCACTTTCCATAGATCTCATGTTTTCATTCAAAAGGAAACATATAACATAATATTAATTCACCATATACAATAGGAGGCTAAAAATACGAGTCTTAATAACAATTTTAGCCAAATCTTTGTATTATCAACAATTCTTGCCCAAGAGATTTCGAAATCCAATCATTCTCATATCAATACTCAAATCTAAAGGATAATCATGTATTAAACACATTTTCCATAATAAAAATCAAAGGATTTAAGCAATTAAAACATTAATAATACTAGAGTAAACCATTTATATAATATTTTGCTGGGTTTTGGATTTTCCACTCACATACGTGAAGCTTGTCCTAATTAACAAGAGCCCTCAAAAAACTTCGTTCTCCTCCTCCTATTTGAACCAATTCTTTGAAGAAATTAGCTTAAACTATAAACTTAGGGAAAATGAGGGAAAAATGATAAAATTTTACCCAAATAACAGCTTACCCACAGATCAAGCACACCCAAAAATCGATTTCCTAATGAAAATGTGGTCAAAACCACCCTCCTTCCCCTTTTCTTCTTTTTCCTTTCTCCTTTTCCTTTCTCTCTGTCTATTTTCTTCTCTTCTTCTTCCTTCTAGTGGACTGAACTGGATTTAAGTTGGGTGAGTGACAAGTATCAATTTGCCCTCTAAATTTTCATGCTATTTTCAAAAAGCCCCCGACACAACAGTATTTTTATCACAAAAGGACCCCCACATTATCGCTACATTCATGAGGTCCCAAGAGATTGGATATTTTCACTTACACCCCTAAGATAACAAAGAAACTTTCAAAACTCACAATTTAGTCCAAATTCCAGAATGTATGTTGCCCCGGTGAAAAATTTCCTATGTTGTGGTACCAAAATCTGCAAAATTTTATTATAGTCCCAATGTATAATATTTTCACTTGTACCCAAAAAAGTTCTAAGAACTTGCAGTTCACCCCCTTTTTCACCATTCCCAGCAACATTTCAACTCAACTCAAATTACCAACATGAAAAAGTCGTCCCTTTCCAAACCAACCACCAATTATCACTTGACAAACCAAACATTAATTTTATAACTCAAGTGATTGAATTTTTTCTACACTTTCACAATTGCAAAACAAGTCAAGAGTAAACATTCTACACAAACCATTTCACACTTCGACTTAACCAAAAAACTTCCATTTATCAATCAGTCAAACCAGTCCCACCAAATTGACTGAATTTCTCTTTTTCAACTCAAATCAGAAATTCACAACCAACGAACAAAATCCTTTTCATTTGTGTTTCGGAGCTAAGGCACGACTATCATCATAGAGTGGTCAAAACTTGGCTCTGTGGTGACGGACGGCAGCTAAATAGAGAGTTGGCAGGGAAGTTGTGTGTACTGAATAAGAGTGTGTTATTCAATCAAAAGGCTAAATTGTGGATTGAATGAATTTTCAAGAGGACAAACCTCTGCTTTTATAGGAAGCCTTGGAGGTCCATGTCCTTGTAGATTTCAGAGTTCTAATGCTTGTAAAGCTAGGAGTACTAGTTCCTGCAAATTTAGGAGTACTTGAAATAGGAAGTATTTGTGTAGACTTGGAACCCAAGGATATTCAAATCCATATAGGACTTGGGTTCCGTGAGGTGTTAGATTATGTATGGGTGTGGGAATTCACTAAGTGTAGGAATTCACATAAGACTAGGAGTCTTTGTGCGTTAAACTCTCGCAAGAATAGGAATCTATGGAGAGCTAGTATTCGCATGGAACTCAAAGTACTTGGGGATGTTAGAATCCTTATGGAACTCGGAGTTTGATGAGTGCAAAATCTTTGAGATGTTCGACTCATAATTAGGCCCAATCCATAGAGAGATTCGACTAGTAATGCGACCCAAATCGCAAAATGGCTTGGCTCATAGAGTAGCCTGGCTCAAGGAGTAGGATGGCTTATAGATTGGACCAAATCGTAAAGTGAACCTTCTACGAGATGGACTTTGAAGTAAGGAAACCAGAGTTGGGTCATTGCACTTGGCTGTGACTATAACATGGGACCAACCGGAGTTGGGCCGAGGCACAGGGTCGTTGTTGATGTCCTCCAAAGCGAAGATAAGCATTGTTGGGTTTTCAGAAGTCCAACACAAATTTTCACCCATACAATTTGTCTCTCACTCTCTAAGTTAAAGTGCTTTTAGCTTAGAGAGTAGCTCAAGAGTACGAACTGAATGAATCAGTGCTAGCAGATCGGTCAAATAGACCATTTGAAATGTTGTTTCACCGCTGTGCACGGTTATTTGATCTATCGGTCTATGCTTCCCATTCGATCTATCGGTGTTCCACTTGTGGAACTATCTAAGAGTAAAGGGGATGAGGAGAGCAAGGAAAGCTTGTCCTCGACATCTACTAGTTATGCTAAGCAATGTTCTAATAATTGCCTTGGGCAAGGTATTGGTAACCCTCCTATGCAAGGCTCTTTTACTCAGGTGGAGTTGATTCGTATTAAGGAGCAATACATGATCTCCATTTCTCTCGACAAAATGGAGAATTATCTTGCTTGGTACCCTCCACCTGGACATGCTGTGATCTCAAAGTTGATACAGAAATATGGAGTGTCCATTCCACTTCACCAGTTCATATGTAAGGTGCTTGATTACTTTGGGATAGCTCTGTTCTAGCTAAGCCCAAACTCGTACCATCAAGCCATTGGAATGTACATCACGTTCCAAAAGAACGAACTAGGTGATCTCTCAATTCCTAAGCTCGCCTATGTATGATCCCTGAAGCAAGGTAGGAATAAATTCACGTACTATCTCTCCAAACTCACACCAAAGAGTTCCAGAGGGATAGTTGGCACCCTGAGCAATGTTAGGGACTAGGAGTCTAAGTACTTTTTTAGAACCTAGAGTTTGCTCGTTTAAGGATGCGAGTAGGTGTCTTTAATCTAATAACTAGAATTAATAATAAAGAATTTAGGAAATTCACTTGAAGAGAAACAACTGATTTGTTAGGGATTGGTTAAACCACTTTGGTTTTGGATTACCCATTTTAAAGTGCAGCCGAAAATTACAAAGTTGATTAAGAGATGCATAAAGTAAAGAACACAGCCATATACATGATTTGGCTAAATCAACTTTTAGCCTACATCCATGGGACCTTGTCTAGATCAAAGCAATCCACTAAGTTAAAAACACATTACAAGATATAGTTCAAAGCTGATCTAAGTTACAGTAAAAAAACTCTCTATTCAACTTTACACTTAGCACCACACTTTGAATCCTTAATGTGTCGCAACTCCTTGGAGCTTCTTCTCGTCGGGAACACACCCAAGAACAGTTCGTAAACCACAAGCTTTGAGCACTAGTGCCACACACCAGCATCAGCAAAGGAACAACATGCCAAGAGTCATCAAGTCTATGTTTGATATGGTGAGGTTTTGGCACAAAATGGAAAATAAACCTTGAACCTTAAGAGAAAGAATACTCTAAGAAATTCAGAGTAAGAATGAAATAAAAGATCAAAATGTTCGATTTATTTATGCAAGAAAGAGTATTATATAATGAATGATTTCTTGTTCAACAATATAGTGTCACATTAGCCAACAAGGGGCTAACCAATGTTTGTCCAAATAAGGAAAGTATTGCTTCTTTTTGGTTTGGACCACAAAACAAATCGAGAAAGATAACTTTTTTCCTTAAGACCATTTAAGGATATTATGACGCATGTAAAAGGTCCTATATGTCAAGAGACAAATATAAACAATATCTTTTTCACTTTATTAGACATGCAACTCTTGTTGGGTTACAAAATATCTGAAGCAAGAGTATAAGCATAGACTGTTGTACACACACACTCGAAAAGAAACAAGCCAAGACACAAGTCTGGCAAACAATGTGCACTAAGAACTAATGTACACACACACAATAGATGAAATAAGCCAAATAAAAGGATTGGCAGCCAATGTGCATATACACAACTCATAAGTTTTACAAAAATGAATATTCTACACAAACTACTTCCAGCAAGAGAGAAGAATAGAAATTAAATAAATGCGCCGTGTTACACATGGTCCCTTAACTTATACTAGCTACTGGACTTGTTACATGCACAGCTTTTCTTTAGGATACGGGTTGACTTCTGCTCTTCTCTAATCTCGGATGCTTCTTGGCTATATTTCAAGTGTCCAGATTTATGGAAAGATCATGAATTAGCTTTACTATTTAATTAATTAATTAAGCATACAATTAAAGCATACGACATGTAGTAAATTACAATTCATTTTTATTGTATATACACGCCAATGGCATCATGGCATCGGCGTATTGCAACTGCAACCTCAAGTACCCGCATCAGGTTTGGCATAGGTGCATATAGGCCAAATTTTTATGTAGTATTGACATAGGCAAATTTTCCTATAGTAGTGTAAGAATCGTGTGTCTACATATATATAGAGTAATTCTCTAGTCATGAAGTCCTAAGTCCATACTGAAACATCATTGAATTCATCAGTAACGAGCTGAATTGATCCAATAGTATCTAAGTACGGTCATGATAAAACTAATGTTAGGATGTCCTGACTTGTTGCATTTCATGGTATTCGGATCGTCTTCAGGCAATTCTTCTAGGCTAAATTCATGTTAACTGTTAATTAAAAAATAAATAAATAAATAAATTATTGAACCTTTTAATAGAGTGCAAATTCATGTTGTAATTCATCTTCTCGAGAGTAATACTGCCAATAAACACAAATTTACAAGCGCTGATGACTACTGCACGATCATGACAATAATAAGTTCTAAATGATGTTGGTTACCCAAAAAAAATTTCTAAATGATGTTACCATTGCAAGAAAACTAGACGTAAAATCTTTGTTGTCTACTGCATATTCAACAAACACGATTCGCCTTGTAGCTAAATTGCGGTTGTGCAGTTGAACCAAATACCTTTAATACCATGCAAGATTTAATAGAAACCATTAAGCAGACGTACAAATCCCGGTGACCTGATTCTGAAATGCTCGAATTTCAAGTCTTCTTCAACGATCAATGCTACAAAGATTTCAACACTCTCTTTGCGTCTCTCCCCCAAGAAACACGATACTTTGTAGCTGGAGTTCCAGGCTCTTTCCACAAACGGTTGTTTACAGAATCTTTTCTCCGTGTAGTGCACGTCTCTCATGCGCTCCATTGGCTGTCGCCTGTCAAAGGCGCCAGAAGAGTTGCTAGACAGGAGTTCTGGTGCGTAGAACAAAGGCAAGATTCACTATGCCTTTGCTCCGAAAGAAGTTTTGAATGCGTATGCAAATCAATTTGCTAGAGATTTGGAGAGCTTTTTAAATGCTAGGGCTAAAGAAATTGTGCCTGGAGGCATCATAGTTATCAGCAATCCAAGTATCCCAGATGAAATGCCTTTCTTTAATATCGCAAAATGGTTTGATGTATGATTGTATGGGTTCCATATTCAAGGATATGGTAAAAGAGGTAAGTTCAATTTTAATGGATTCACTTGTTTTTCTTTCTAAATACTTGACGAGATTGTTAGAAATTTTCTTGATTGTGGGTTAACATTAATTATAATTTTGTTTTAATCAAAACTAGTAAATATATAATCCAAATGAGATATCTTGATGGATTTTTTGTGATCGTTTCAAGATTGTCTAACACACTTTATTATAATTATCTGAGTAAACAGTTAGTGTATGCTTGAGCATTTAATGGGAGGACCCAATAAACAAATATTAAATTGGTTAGGTCTCATTTCCAAGTGCTAATTCAATTACTAAACCTCATTCAATAGTTGTTATTTGGTGCGTACGTTATTGGAAAGTAAGACCTACGCTTTTCATCGCTTCTAGAAAAATCGTCGCTTCTAGAAAAATCGTCGCTTCTAGAAAAACCGCCGCTTCTTCTATAAGGGAATGCAAGAATAAAAAATTATGGCACAAAGAAGTTTGTTTATAACCTTTAATTATTGATTTTGCATACTATAATCTATGTGTTGATCTTTTGACATATTGTTGATTATGACTGGATTCTATTCTTATTGATTAAATGTTGATAGAATTCGTGTTTAATTTTCTTACAGAGATAGCTAGAACTTAAAAGACTCAACAATCTCTCCTTAAATGAGATCTAACACAAATCAAAAAGCTTAACCTAAGTAGGGGTGAGCATGGATAGCGGGTAGAATTGGAATCGGTAGGTAGAACCGTAATCTACCCGAAACCGACATTGCCCGGTTAGAACCGAAACCGGCGAGTAAAACAAGAATTTATCCAGAATTGACATTATACGAGTAGGTTCCGATTCTAATTTTTTGGAACCGTTACTATGTGGGTCCGGTTCTGGTTCCTATATGTGTAGGAATCGGAACTAGAACCTGTGATGAGAACCTAAAACGGGTACCCTAGTGGGTAACCGCCCGGGTACCCTGAAGGGAATTTGTCTTGGAATCGAGTTTGGGTACCCGAGTAGGAACCTGTATTGGAACCTGGATTTAAATGAAATATCAGTAAAGAATTGGGGATCTTTGTAATTTTACATATAAAAAATTTAAAATGGCCAAATGGGATTAAATGTTATATAAAAAATTATAGTGTAACAATAACAATAACCTAATCAAATATATATGCAATTAATTATACGTATATACTTCACCATATAAAAAAGTTTAATATTTTATAATAACCTAATCAAATTAATATATTAAAATTTTTACAATAAATTTTTTTAATATATTATAATATTAAAGTTTTGATTAATTAAGTGTATAAACTATAATTGGAATTAGGATCCAATTACGAGTGTTTTAATGTTATTGAAAGGATTATTTTTTATTAAAATAATATATTTGATTGAATAATATTTAGTTATTTACTTCAATTATCAAGTTTTAAGTATATCTATAGTAAATTAGTAATTAATTAATTATATATAATAAATTGATAAACATTAGTACATTACTAGTTAAATAATTACCTAATTATTAATTAATTATAACATTACATTATAAATTTATAGTATGATTACTTAATTAATTATATCATCATATTATAAATATTAGTAAATTACTATATTATTACATTACTTAATTAAATTATTAGTATAGCATAGTATGACAACTCATCCCTCATGAGTCACGTTATGTTAAGAAATCATTAAACAAACTGAAAATTAGAGCCATACTAATTATATAATTAAAGATTCATAAACCATATTAATATTAATATTTAATTTTATTCTTTTTCCACAAATTTACAATTAATGTTAATTTGACTTTATTTTCACTCTAGTAATTATAATATTATATAATATTTGTATTTTTGGATAATAAAGTTTACTAAAATTTAATTCGCAAAATTAATTCCATAACTATACTTTGTAAAATATATATATTTATAATTTTAAGGTTTTCTTAATTTTTCAGGGGTGTATTTGTAAAATTTTAAGGTGTGTTTGTCATTTTTTAAACTAATAAGGGGTAACTGATTTTTTATAGGGTACTCGAGTAAGGAGCCGAAACCTGCATTTTAGGTTCTGGTTCCAATTCCTTTTCCTAGGGACTTACAAGTTCTGGTTGCAGTTGCTTTTCCTAGGAACTTATAGGTTCAGGTTCCGATTCCAATTCCAATTCCCCTTAAAAATGCAGGATACCCGAAATTGCTCATCCTTAAACCTAAATCTTAAACCCAAATAGAAATTATGCATATTGTATGCCGTGCTACGATGTAAATAATTTAATCTTTCAAGCTTTTGCAAAGAGAAGAAGATTAAGTGTGTGATCGATGTATTCGTGTATTTACTTGATGATCTGTGTACTTTGTAAAGTTTAACTAATTGGAAAAAATAAAAAAAGATGAGACTGAGAAGTTCTCTTGCTTATTTCAGAATTTGCTTACAATAAATTTAATTAAATATATAAATTGGATGGTGTAGATGCAAAAAATCTACCGTCATGAAAATAGGGTATGATCCCTTGAGGTTGAGGCCACTGACAATCCGCTAGACTTGCACACATGAAAGAGCAAGCATGAAGCTTTCGGAAAACATCGGGGTGGTGTTTGCCGTAAGCACTCTGATGCTCAGGCCAGCAAGCCTGAAATAGATTATTTGATAAGAATTAAGGAGATGAAGAAATACCAGGAGTCTTGTTGGAAGCTAGAACTACGGCGGAGGCATCGGGTTCTTGGGAGCAAGAACTTTAGGAGCAAATAGATGGTTTTGAATAGTGTAGATTGACTACGGGAGATTGCATCCTAATGAGAGGGCAAGCCTCTGTTTTTATAGTGAACCCAAGGGGTTGAAATCCCAGTAGGACATTGAGTCCTCTTTTTTGGGAGATAATCCCTATCATGAAAGAGATATGATTTCTTAACCTTATTAGATCAAGTTTGATAGTTTGAGTAAGATTTGGAATCTTAGTAGAAGAGGAAATAGAATGGGATTCTGATTTCCTATTTATAGACTGTTGCAGGCTAATGGGCTGAAACCCAGTTTAGCTTAACTTATAGGATAGCCCAACTCATAGAGTGGGTAGTTCACAAGGTGATTTTAAGCGTAGGCCTAATCGGGATTGGGTTGAGGCCTTGGGCCATGACATGTTTATTTCGTTATTGGGCCTTATCAAGCCCAAGACGATTTTTAGCCCTAACAGTTAGCCCCCCACTCTCTAAGTTAAAGAATATTTAGCTTAAAGAGTAGATTTAATTGAATGAGTGCAGACTGAGCAGATTAGTGATAGCAGATCGTTAGGTCGGATAGATCGTTGTGTGGATTGGGTCGATGACTTGTCGATTTGAGGTGCAAGTCCTTCAATCGGTCTGGGCCAATTGAATGTGTAAATCTATAAATCGGTATGGGCCGACTGAATGTGTATGCTTGTGAATCGGTCTAGACCGATCGAAGGTGTTAACTTGTGAATCGGTCTGGGCCGATAGAAGGTGTTAACTCATGAATCGGTCTGAGCCGATCGAAGGTGTAAACTCGTGAATCGGACATGGCCGATTCGAAGGTGTAGATCCGTGAATCGGGCAAGGCTGATTCGAAGGTGTAAACTCGTGAATCGGGCTGGACTGATCGAAGGTGTATGCCGAGTGGAGCTTGTATAGAGCTTGTAGTCGAGTCGGTGTGACCGACTCGTAGTTGAAACCTTTGAGGGCTATGTGGCCCAATTGGTGTGACCGACTTTGTAGTTGAAAACATTTGATTGAAACTGGAGTAGTGACATGCATGGCATGCATGTTTTAAGCAAAGAGCCAAATGGAGAGTCAATATGCATGATGTGCATGTGTTATGGACTGAATAAAGTGTGAGCTAAATGGAAAAATGGGATGCATGTATTTAAGTAATGGGCCAAATAGAGAAAGATTTAACCAAATAGAGTGGTAGTTAAAAGAAGATAATGACACATACCTTTGCCCTTCAAGTGCTACCACCCATGCTTGCTGGACCGAGTGGAGAGATGGGTGTTACTTTCTATGTCAGAGCTGAACCAGTTGATGTTGAGTAGGCACGTGATTCATTTTTGGGTTGAACCGAATGGGCACGTTGATATTGTATGTGCAAACCCAAATATCATTGAGTGGACTACTCATGTTGTTTAGTGGTGCTGAATTGCAGTGGGGAGTGGAAAGTTTGCAAACAGCAGGAAGCGTGAGGGCTTTTGTGACAAGTGTGTTGGAGATTGTGATGTGAAGGTGGTTTGAGCTGATATGTATTAGTTGGGAAGGGGCGATGGTTTGAGTTTGGAGTTTTGGGGTAAGGAGATTAGGCGAGAGTGGGGTGGCGTCACTTAAATAGGTTTTGTTTGGGGGTTTCTCTTCGTGTTTAGTAGATGACTTTGGGTGTTTTAAAAGGATTACTGCTGTGTTTTTAGGATTTAACTGTGTAATTGGAGAAGCTGTTAAGGCGATTTTAGGAGAATAGGTGGACGGGTTTTGGGTTTCAAAATAGTGGCAAATCTCCGTGAAGTTGAATTGGGATTGGATCAAGGTTGGTCGAGTTTGAGTTACCTTCTAATGGAGCGGAGGTCGTGGAGATGCTGGCATATTGTGGCATCTTCTTGAATGAACAAATTGACTAGTTTTATGGCGGGTAATGCATTGCAAAGCTTTGATGACGGTGGCAGACCACCTAGTGGTTTGATGATTGAAGTGAAAAAGCGTGTGTAGAGAGGTTAGAGACAGAAGCTATTGCCTTATTGAAACAGAGGATTAGAGAAGAGAGGTTGTTGAAGCAAAGTCAATGAATCAAGTGGTTTAGGAACGCCACTTTAAACTCTGACACATTATTATTCTATTATTAATTTAGAACAATAATATGAGCTTCAAGGTCTTACACTACCCGCTGAATGGATATAATATAAAATAAATTACGATATGCCGAATAGATATAATATGGCATGTGAATAGATAAAACAAACGAAAAAAAAAAAATAAAGAAAACAAAAATTCTTATCGTGATGGGATTTTCTGATTAACATTGTCAGTCAAAAAGAGTTCTGTGTCACCTTCCATGTTGTAAGTCGTCGTTCGCAGATGATTGTTAGGGCCCCACGGTGAGCGCCAAACTGTAGATGCAAAAAATATACCGCCATGAAAATAGGGCCTGATCCCGTGAGGTTGAGGCCATTGACAATCCGCTAGACCTGCACACATGAAAGGGCAAGCGTGAAGCTTCCGAAAAACATCGAGGTGGTGTTTGCCGTAGGCATTCCGACGCTCAAGTCAGCAAGCCTGAAAGAGATTATTTGATAAGAATTAAGGAGATGAAGAATTACCAGGAGTCTTGTCAGAAACTAGGACTACGGCAGAGGCGTCAGGTTCTTGGGAGCAAGAACTTTAGGAGCAAATATATGGTTTTGAGTAGTGTAGATTGACTATGGGAGATTGCATCCTAATGAGAGGGCAAGCCTTTGTTTTTATAGTGAACCCAAGGGGTTGTAATCCTAGTAGGACATTAAGTCCTCTTTTTTTGGAGATAATCCCTATCATGAAAGAAATATGATTTCTTAACTTTATCAGATTAAGTTTAATAGTTTAAATAAGATTTAGAATCTTAATAGGACTCTAAGTCCTATTTTGGAAGATAATCCCTAGCATAAAAGAGATATGATTTGTTGACCTTATCAGATTAAGTTTAATAGTTTAAATAAGATTTGGAAACTTAGTAGAACACTAAGTCCTATTTTGGGAGATAATCCTTACCATGAAAGAGATATGATTTCTTAACCTTATCAGATCAAGTTTGATAGTTTGAGTAAGATTTGGAATCTTAGTAGAAGAGGAAATAGAATGGGATTCTGATTTCCTATTTGTAGACTGTTGCAGACTAATGGGCTGAAACCCAGTTTAGCTTAACTTATGGGATAGCCCAACTCATAGAGTGGGTAGTTCACAAGGTAATTTTAAGAGTAGGCCCAATCGGGATTGGGTTGAGACCTTGGGCCATGACATGTTTATTTCATTATTGGGCCTCGTCAAACCCAAGACGATTTTTGGCCCTAACAGATGGTAAAACTATGATTTGTTTCTTAAGATTTTCCTTGTAAATTGACTGAAAAGTGACACGGAAGGATGTTCAAGGTGTTGGACAACTGCATCTATTTGGGCAGGGATGGGATTAGTATTTTCCGATCCCAACCTGCTGTTCTCATTATAAAATTTATTTATTTATAATATATATTATTATATGTAATAATATAAAACTAACTAAGTTAAAATAAAAATAATTATAAATAGTATTAATATTGAGTAACACTACACTCACTAACACTTCTCACTAACTTTCTCTCACTAACACCACATGTTAGTTCACAATTCGTCAATTCTCATGGGTTCCGCCTGTCCAATAATGGATCCCGCCTAATCAAACCAATCACAAACACCCACATGAGGTTAGTAAGAGGGATTAGTGAGAGAGATTAGTGAGGTTAGTATTATTGATTAATATTTATTGAATAAAAATGACTAAAATATTATATCATTTTATTAGAAATAAAAAACTTCTAAATAAAAATTAATATAACCACATCCTATTAATATAACCACATAAATGTTGATTTTGTTTGTAGTGAAAACCCATTAATGAATTGCTTTTATTGAGCTTGTAATTTGTAAAAGAGGAACATTTATCCTGGGAAACTGTTTTTTTAGTCCCCATTAAAGTTTTAATAGCCTCTATTGTTAAATACACTTTTACTATATTTAAAAAAAAAAAAAAAAAAAAAAAGTATCTTTAAATCTTATTTAATACCGAATATATCCCTACTTAACTAGGGTTATTATTTACGCCCATTTTCCTCAATTTCAATGTAATTAGAGTATTTGTTGCACTACTTCTCCCCAATTTCAAACTCAATTAGGGTTTTTGTTTATATCACTTTTCACTAATTTCTTAATCAGTTGTTCTGATTATAACTCTTTTTTTTCTTAATTTCAAACTCGAAATTTACTTTTTCTTCTTCTGTTGACTACACACCTGACTATTGTCCTGAAACTACGAAATGTGACTTGACCAATTTCTAGAATCCACTTGCCTTTTTTTCTTGATAGTATAATTTAGTCTCAACAAACACAAAACAATCCATCAGAGAACAAGCCGACGCTTTTGCATACACATCATCTTCAAAATCAGACCCACTTCCCTTCTCATTGAACCAGGCTCTAGCTTCTTTCCTCAAGGCCCTTACTGCCATACCAATTGCTTCTGCATCTCTTCTCTTTGTGAAAGATTTGGACATTTTCAGGATACCACCGAGTATTTAGGCTTCAGTTCTGTGCCATGGTAATCCATCAAATTCCCTAGTTTGTAGTCATAATTGCTTTTGTAATAGAAAGCATCTTCAATGTGATCCTCAAATCCATCAACTTCCATGTTATGGTCATAAGACCTTCTCGCTACTTCCTCAGTGAAAGACTTAATAGGGCTTGTATCTGGTGCTATGTCCCTCACCTCTCGGAAAAGCTTTCCTATCACATTGCGTGACTCGTAGGTGGGTTTCTCTAGTTTTTCCATGAAATCAGGATATTCTTTGACATGTAAATGAGGTGGTATTTCCGCAGGAATACCAGTTTTTGGAAAGTCAACCGCAATAGAGAATTTTTTTCGCTAGTTCTATGCATGGGTTGCTCGTTGCTTTGCCAGGCTCCTTATCTGCAAAAGCAGTGTGAGCATTCGCAATAATTCCCAAACTGTCATTCACTATGTAGTTGGTGAAATACTCCTGAACTTCCTGCACGGCAGAAATTAAAACCCTTATATGCAAATCACTGAATAAAATCATTGTGTGCAGTTGTGTACTTGTGTGGCAGGAGAAAGAAGAGTAAGGGAAAAAATTAGAGGCATGTATAAATGCATCTCAGTCATCATTTGAGCAGTATGCTGCACATAGCATGAGGCAATGAAAGCTAGAAGAACCATGACTTTGGTCATATGCAAATTGGATAAAAGAAAATAAATTTTTTTTGAATACTTCAGGGTCTAAAAGAATAATACCTCGATTGTAACGTCATGATCTAACTGAATACTTGGTTCTGGGGTATAATCCATCGGTGAGATTTGCTGTGGCGGAATCAATTCAGGATCCCAACAGACAAAGTAGATATCTCCATCCAAATCACTTCCCGAACATTTATTTGTGTGAGGTCTAGGAATATAAATCAGTTTTGAATATCGGTCAAATGCAAAATTTCTGACCAGTTCATTAATTTGTCTCGTTAACCTATTATTAATAAACAGCAAAAACGTTAACCTATAATTTTTCTTGCATTAAATTAGGTGGACTCAGTGTCACATATTCATAACCCAGGAAAGCAAAAACATAAAAGAGCAGAAATAAAGTACAAAAATTGATTCAAGTGTGTGTCTAATTCCACATGGCATAGCTTGTAAGACTTGACAGAGTGATACAATCAGAAGGGATGCCAGCAGTTTCAAAGTTTAATCTATTATAAATTCCAGTACACACCGCAACACTCTAAACCATGAAGTTGAAAGTTATACCTCATTCCTTTCTGTGGGAATACAACACAATCCACCATATGATACAAAGCTGGCACATTCATCGCCCTTAAAACACGAACATCGCCTGGGTGCAAGCAAGGGTTTTTTGCAACAACGACCTCCCCCTCAATAAAATAACGCTGCTGAGAAGCAGCTTTAGAGAATGCACAAACACCTGCCCATAATCTAAGTTTCTGGTTTCGTCCAGACATCCCATCATAGATCTTCCATTTTGAACAAATATCCCATAATCTCTTTGTTTCTTCTCAAAAACTTTATCATGAACACCAAGGGTAGAGAAAAGAGTAATCAGCTGACGTCTCAGAAAACAAGGCTGATATTTGCTCCATGCCAAAACATCCAGTTTCATGATGTCTGAATGATACTTGCACATACTTCTCCTCAATGATAATTTTTTTCGTTGAATTTGGGTCAACGGCCACCACACCTTTGTATCCGCCAAATCGAATCTGAAAGGCAGATGGAGGACGATCTTTAATACCACATTTTTGGGCCATTCTCCTTGCAAACTCAACAGAAATTTTCCCAATACCATCGGAAAATACATATTTAGTTCCACCTGTTATAACCTCTACATCAAGAATGACCTCCATTTCATCCTCACGAACACTAAGAGTTTCAGTTGATGAACCAAAGGATTGACCAAGTCTGGCAGCATACTGCGCCACATTCCTTATTTGACGAAAATTTCCCATCCACTCCCTTATATGTGCAGCAGTGACCCCATCTGTAGAAGCAAACATCCAAGCAGAGTTTTCTAGCAATTGATTAGATGAAAAAGCAAGAAATTCAAATTTCTTATCACCAATAACTACACCATTTTCTAGGGTTGAAAGGATCCTTGTGTAAATTCCAGTTGTCCTATGCTAATTTGCAGAAGATGAACGTGGAGCTACAGCTATTGAATGGATTTTATCTAAATCCTCATCAATGAAAGAAATACGAAGAAAATTGTCAATATAATCTCTGTAGTGACGAAGTACACGATTCGAGACATTAACCTCTGGACCACAAAAATAAACTTTACAAGGTGTTACTTGGATTCTGTGTACATATACCAAACTGCCATCCAAAGTTATAGCAGGTGATCTTGGCCTATTCCTGGTTGTGAGGTATTTTTGGTACTGTTCAGTGAACCACTTTGAAGGTTCATAGCAACATTCTTTTATTTGATAAAGTTTGTCAAGAGCATATTCTATACAGGCCTTGTTGATTCTACTTGGCTCAACCAACCGATAAAAATCAGAATCCAGTGCTAGCCCGGCAAGACACCCATTTTGAACAAACAAATTGATCTTAAACAAGATCTCATATGGCAAAGTAAATTCCAAAGGGAGGACCAACAATTGGAACCAAACTCCGATTGCAAGAATACGCAGAACCTATTTCCAAATCAAACCTGCCATCACTTTCTTTACAGTAACCAAAGTTTTCCTTAAAGTTTGGAAGTTCAAGGCAATAAGGAAGCTCTAAACATAATCCAGTAGACTGCCCAATACAGCTTGAGGGGGTGAAATCAGTTGCCCTGACCCATTTATCATCAGGGTCATCCTTAAAGAAGTTAAATAAAGGGTCTTCAAATTCATCATAAGAAAAGCGTGTTTCTTTCCCAAAAATCCGGGGAGCACCAAGTAGCTTAAAATCAAAAGAAACCCAAAAAATAATCCTTTACAGTCAGCAAATTAACATTTAACCCAAGAAAGAAGAATAGTAAACATGATCTGAAAGATCCAACTCTCAAGCATATAGATAACTGAATTCCACCATCCATCTAATTCCATGAATTTCCAATTGCAATATGTATTAAAAAAATCTAGTCCATTCTTTCCCATTCAGAATGCCAAATAAAAAACCTTCAACAAAAGACTCTGAATTCCCTCCCCCCTCCCCCCCTTCTTTTTGTTAAAAGGAAATTTTTTTTACATGGAAAACTGGTAAGAATTTTTTTTTAAAAGTGCAGTACCATAGCCAGAAGTATTGAAATACAAATGTCAAAAAAGCATTGAGACAGTCCATATAAAAGAACTTCTTTTCAATAAGAAAAAGAAGATGCAGGTGACTATCATCAATTGCTTGCAAATTAGAAAATAGAAATCAACAGAATGTCTACATTCATATAAAAGAACTTTCATTCTTTTTCCATTCATGCAATACAAGCAATGAAGCTGCATTTTGTTGCGTGAAAAATAAAAGAAAATAAAATAGCAATGAATTATCGTCAATGATCAAAATTAGAAAAGCAACCTGAATCAGAAGATACTTTGCTCTTTGATCGCATGGACGATGGAGTTCTATCTGCCAAATATTTTCGTAAGCGAGCTCAAGCCTGTATTCTACTCGTTGATAAGACAGATAAAAATTTAATTTTCGCATTCCGATACCAAAATTCACAGAAACATCCACCCCTCTCCAGAGAACAGCAAATGCTTCATTTGAGATCTGACAACCAAAATGCAGCATTATTTTTTCCATGCTATGCATAAAGGTTCTCGGTTTCGGCACAATATCATGCTCCATTGGCCGAGCATTGAGATATGAACTCCCATACCATAGGCGTTGTCTAGCCAAAGAGATGATAGATTCAGCACTTCTATTGGTTGTGAATTGGACAATAGCATACGCTCTCGGACCACCACTTTTTGCTTTCCTAACTTTAATAGCATAAACAGCTCCTTCACCTGTAAGTGACTCCAGATATGTCTTGACTGCTTCTGCAGTAACACTACATGGGAATCCATATACCTGAATTGTTTTACCCATAAATGAAGTATGCTGCACTTTTATCATGTCCAAAAAAAAGAAAGTCAACCATTGCAAATACATGGATCCATATTTGTACACATAATACAAAGCACCAAAACTCAGGAAAAATAACAAACCGAAAAAAAAAAAAAATGAAAGAAAGAAAAGATTGTTGAATTTATCTTTCTCATAGTCACTGCGGCTTAGGCATACCGTGTGTAGGAATTCTGAAACAAACCAAATTTATATATAAGTTTTGCATCCAAAACCCCAATTTCCCAAATTAATATCGGTAAACACTATTTCTGAGTAAAGAAGGATTCTTGCAGGGGTACAGGAGCAACCCCTGCAATGTGTATTTGCAACATGTTAACACTTCCCACTATCCCCAATCAAGTCCTCTCAATGTAAGTATTCAAAAACAACAAAGAAAATTGTTGCGAAACATAGCAATATCAGCAAAACGAAATACTGTTGTACTGTTGACCTTAACATTCTCGAGGAGGTAATAAAATCCATAGGTCAAATTTTCAGTTACTTATTTGTGGAAGCACCAATTAAAAATAAGATCTAAAATCTAGCCATACTTTAACTTCAATCATTCCACAGAAAAAGAAACTTATGAAAAATCACAGAAGGTTGTCTTGTGTGTGGGTGTGTGTGTATATAAACATGAACAGCAATCTTATATGAATTCATGTTCTACTCAGAAGGAAAATCAAATTGATGCTGATGTGCCTGCATTTCTCATCAGTAGTGATTTTGAAAAGATAAGCTTGCGATTAAATCAAAACAAGAAATTTACTATAAAAGTGGGCACAGATAAAATTATATACCATAAAATTAAAACATCTACATTCTTCACTAGTCCAAGCAAAAATGTTACATCCATCATGGGTTCAATAAATGTGGAAATTTTATGTAACAAAACAAACACTCCTGAAACAAATAAAAGAAAAGAACAGAAACTAGAAAAAAAATAAAATAGTAACATTAAACATCAAATTAACAACAAAATATTAATTCTAAAATATGGCATTCTGTTAATATACAATACATAACTTGTAATTATTATCATTTTTCTTTTATAGATAGTCGAGTAACATCATCGAGCCAGTCTAGAATAACACTCCCTCTCATTCATGAATCATGCATACAGCAAAAGAATTTTTCTGTGTTGCCATCCCGGTAACATTATCGAGACTTGTACCATTAAACCAAGATGCTAATATAATACCAGAGGTTACGTTACCCAGTAACATAACAAAAACTTCACTAATCCTTTATTACAGAAGCCTATGGCTCTGTTTGGTTCACAATTTTGTGTTCTTGGGAAAAGTTTTTTAAAAAAAGTTAAAAAAAAAGTTGAATTGGGCGGGTATTACGATGTAGGATTTACAAATTTAAAATACCCCCTATGTTTGTTTTTTTACAAAACACCCCTTATAATAAAACATTAAAAGTTAACAAAAACACCCCTAATCCACCCCCAAATACGGACAACCGGCCACCACCGCCGGAGGGTGACTGGAGTCGCCGTAACAAAAACATTAAAAATATTTAGGGGTATTTAATTGAATTAACAAATTTAGGGGGTTTAAAAAATGTTGAATAAAGTTGAATAATATTGTGAGTTTTTGGGTATTTTACTGTTTAACTTTTTTGGGAATACTAAAAGTAGTATTCCCAAAATCCAACCAAACGAAGCCTATCTTTTCCTTTCTTCTTTTTTTTTTTTTTTTTTTTGATAGTCCGAAAATCTCTCTACATAAGACTTCTAATAGTAAAAGGAACGATCATATAACTTTCATTTTACAAGTTTGCCACTAAATTTCATTCCTTTTTTCTTTTTCTTTTTCTTTTTAGATTTACATAGTCTCTACTGTAAGTATGGGGTTCATGTCATAAACTGCAAGTAAACAAAGCCAACTTGTTTCTTTAAATAACAAAAAGAAATGAACTTTGAGTGAAAACAAAAACAAGAAGAAGACTCGCCAGAGAAAAGAACCCAGAAGCCAAGAAAGCTGAAGAGTGCTGTAAGTAAAGAATGAACAGTAAGTTGATCGTCTTCGTCAATGGCAGGTCAATGTTCTTTTATGTGAATATTGCCGCTACTGTGCAGTACTGTATGTCTCTTTCTCTTTAATTCCACAAAGATTCTCTGCTTCGCGGGGCCATCCATTACAATATTCCTACTGCTGATGTGTGTTTGCCAACGTTGATATTACGTCCTGTTGTTTACTAGAAGATTTTTTGTATTGTTTAAATGCAATTTTAGATATAAAATCCTTCTTGATTTTATTCAAAAAAATAAAAAATAAATACTATTTTCATATTATATTTTATAAGTTTTTTCTTAAATTATAAAGCCTTTTTTATATTATTTAACTAAATTAATCAAAAGTTGATTAGGTGGAGAAAAATGATTGGGTAGGTTGAAGTGAAGAGTATGGTCGGGTTAACAGAGAAGTAAAACTCTTGCTTGAGAAAAGAGTAAAAGGAAAGCATAAATGTGCTGTTGAGTAATGAGTATATGGTGAAGTAACTACGTGATATAACCCGAAATGGGAGGGTGGTTTTGGAATATGGAACCTCTCTTTAATAATAATAATATTATTATACTTATAATCCCTTTTCACAAATTTTTTCTCATAATTTTAATAGTTCATTATTAGTCAACCGTAATTTATTAAGTGAAATCCTTTACGAATTGACCAATTGTAAGCTGTTACATCGAGGTTGTGACAGAAAATTTCTGAAAAAATATTATAAACGTAATATTTTCTAATTAAAAATTGTATTATTTGTGAGCTACATCGAGATGCTTTGTCTTTTTTGTAGTGAGTATTCATCCATTTTGAAAATATGATTTTATCCTAATTTTTTACGGACCTTAAGTTAATATGTATAAATTTGTGAGAAAACAACGTTTTTACTAATTCATTTAAATTCAATCTAATATCTAAAAGCTGTCTGACAATATTACTGGATAATATTTTTTTGGAGGCTAAACATATGGGGATTAATGTTTTACTATTTACTACAATATGGCTACACACGTTTTGAATCATCAATATTTGAAAAGGGCAAAAGAAAAAGAAATAAATAAACAATAAATTTATGAACCAATCTTTATTTTATAACCTCAATCATAGTGATAAAATCCACATATAAAAATAAATGAATAATTAAAATAAAAAGGTGAAAATGTTGTCCGTACATAATAAGACAATGAAGGGTGGGGTCTTTTGCTCCCCATTTTGGAGTATTTTCCCCTTCTTCCTTAACTCTTAAGTTAAGTTGCTTGTAGGATTAGGACCCCACAATCATATTTTATTTTGACCTTATCTTTCTTCTTATTTTTCTATTAATTTAATTTAAATTTTTTAATTAATTTGACATTGTTAAGGAAAATAACATTGCAAATATTAAGTATGTTTAAAAATATTTGTAGTAATAAATAATATCTTTAGAAGAGTTATCAATTTATTTATGGATTCTATTATTTTAACCCACATTAAGAAAACTCTTTAAAATATTTATTGCTAAATGCATATTGAATATAATGTTTCTTCTATAATTATGTATTTTTGTTGTTCTAATTATTGGAAGATATTTTTAAAATATGTGACAAAACTCTTTCTTGAAATAGTTTTTCAAAAATAATTTTCCAAAAATGTTTAATGAATAATATTATCCATTAGAAATAAAGCAATTTTCGCTACTTAAAAGTTGATATTTGCTAATAAAAGTTCAAATACAAGCACACTCATGTGCAAAAATTGAGGCAGGCCAGAATGTTACATACATACATACATACATTTGCAGATCATACAAACACACTTTTGTGTACCCGTTGCACAGACAAGAAGTCAATAAAAGTAGCGCAAATAGCATACACGTGATTCACAATTGGGTGGTAAAAAGTGCAACGGATTCTCCAAAATGTTCTTCTTTGAAGAAGGCCATTTATTTAAATTTGCAGCAAAATTTTAAGGCAAGCCAGCAAACCACAGATTTATTGAATAACAAATAGTAAGATACAAGTAGTTTTGAGACACTTACAATATTAACAAACAACAATCAATACAATATAAAGTTGACACTCAAACTGAATAATTGTACAAATAAACATATATATTCACATAATGAAGTACTCTTGTCAAGGCATCTCTCTTCAAATGATATCAAGCGACAAACAAGAACTTCATATGAAGAACTAGGCTTGTAATGAAGAATGGTGCAGATTCTCTACCTGTCTCTCTTGATCTCAAGAAGTTTATCATGAACACACCATGGAAAACTAAGGAAATGCTCGCGATTTAGTCCTTCATTGTACCGACCCCAAAAATTTGGATGATATTTAACGTAATACCAAGTTGATACTTTGATGAATACTTTCTCAGGACCATCATATTCATTTTCCTTCTTGTTGAACCATTCCCTGGCTTCCTTTATCAATGACTTCACAACCAATTTGATTCCTTCCAAATCCCTTTTCTTACTAAAAGATTTTGCCATTTTCATTATTTGACCACTGAGTATTTCACCCTCGGTTGATATCCCGAAATAGTCCATCATATTTCCCAATCTATAATCATACTCACGTTTGTAATAAAAAGCATCATCAATGTAGTCCTTGAAGCCCTTCACTTCCATGTCAAGGTCATAAAACTACCTCGCCTCATCCGAGGTGAAGGATTTGATAGTACCCATCTTTGGCACAAGATCTTTTACCTCACGATAAAGTTTCCCAATCACACTTCGTGATTCATAGGATTCTCATTCGTGCTTTTTCATGTAATCCGAAAAATTTCTAACTTGTAAATGTTGAGGGATTTTAGCAGGTACTCCGGTTTTTGAGAAGTCAACAGAAATGGAGGCTAGCTTTGCAAGAAGAATACATTGCCAACACATTGCCTTGTAAGGACTAATATCTGCAAATGCAACATGGGCATTACAGATTATTCCCAAGTTTTCATTGACCATGTAATCTACAAAATACTCCTCCACATTCTGTACCACAATAGTGTCTATGTTAAGGCATAGAAAAAAAAATGCACTCATTAGAATTCAAAGAAAATGAACTAATGCAATAAGCCATAATTCATGTATGTGTTTGAACAATTCTTGGCAGGCTAGATTGAGTAATACCTCAATTGTAACTTCATTATCAAGAATCTTAGGTGGTGGTGAAGCATAATCCATAGGTGGGTACTAGCGAGGAGGAATGAGATCACGATCCCAACAAACAAAGTGGATATCTCCATCCTAATCACTCCCCTAACATTCATCGGGATGAGGTCAAGTTAACAATGTAAATAATGTCATTGTAAATATGCTTTATAGAGAAATTATGCTTAAGAAAACAAAATATCATTGCACAAGAAGAATGTAATGTGATCTTTAAGGGGGTGGTGACCAATTTAGAAATTTTTTGAGTTCGATATTAAAATTGCATGCAAGCAAGAAATATATAATATGTAATAGACAAACTATGTTTTGTGCATGTGTAAGTATGCTATGTGGTGTATATGACAAGCTTACCACTTTCCTTTAGCTAGAAATACTATGTAATCCACCATGTGGTGCAAGGTCAGAACATCGATAGCCTTTAGAACACGAACATCCCCAAGATGTAGACATGGATTTTTCACAACAGTTACCATTCCCCTTACAATGCTACTTTGGTTTGATACTCTGCCACTAAACAAAGCTAAGGAATTGGTCGATAACTCAATCTGACAACTTGAACATTGCACAAACACCTAACCATATTCTAAGATTCCTGTCTCATCTAGACACCCCATCATTGCTCGTCCCCTTGGGATAAAGATTCCTTTTTTTTCTTTCAAGTCTTTCAATATTGACGAGTGAAATATTTGTAACATCATTGAAAGAAATGGTTCTTCATGTGGCTTAGAATAATGGTATCTTTCAGTACATATGTGATCGCTCTTAAAGACATCAAGTCAAGTGCTTCTTGTGCCTTTAATGGATCTATTAAAATTGTATCAAGTTGAGAAATCACATATTTCTGCTTCTTCTCAAACGCATAATCGCTGACACTGAGAGTCAACAAAAGTATCACTAATTGGCGATTAAGATAACACGGCTGATACTTGCTCCATTCCAAAATATTAAGTGACACGACCTGCCTCGACCCTCCCTACCCCATAAGCTCCGGGCGCACCTATGAGACTCGGGCGGCCGACACGTGACGTGTGGGAATCTAAAAACCGGTACTCTAAATAAGTTTTTCATAAAAACATTTGCTTGGACTCGTTTTGAAAGCATAAACACATAAGATTTTGAAAATCTGAAAGCTAACTTGTACGTTCATAAAATCCAAAAACGGATGGTATCAGATATTCATATCTTTTATAATCAACACAGGAGATAATCATAAGGATAAAACATAATTCGGTAGCGGTAACAAGCATGACATTTTTACACACATGATGAGTTGATGACGTAAGGGCCCAACCTCGAGAGGAATCACTCCTCAGCACGACTCTTCCTGTGAACCTGGGAAAAAGGGTCTAAAAAGGGGTGAGCTGAAATACTCAGTGAGTGGGGGATTGGGGTGAGTTTGCAAAACATTCTTCAACAATAGTCATGGCATGCAATAGTTCTTATGAAATCCTGAAAACAACATGATTCTATGAACATGATATGGTGGTAGCTAATCATCCTGTATGCATGTAAAACTCGTTTTCTAAAGTTGTTCTAAGTATTATAATATGATCAATTAAACTGACAACAATTTCTGAATCCTAGCTCATCACCAATATTGAAAACTCTTTTATGAGAACTTAAAGAATAGCTGTAAATGCTCATGCTTCTAAAGACAATGTTTTCTATGAATCATGCTACAAACATCAACTGTTTCATATAGCTAATGCAAACTATCCATCATATACTGAAAACTGAACTATTAACTGATACTGAAAACTGTAGGCTGGTATCTGAAAACTTTAAACCGATATCCTGTTTGGAACAGTAAACTGATACTAAAGGTTCTCATGCATGTGATTCGAAATAACAACTCTACTAGTCATGCTGTAAACATCCAAACCATCATTCAATGAACACTCATGATTCACAGACAAAATCTGGTAACTAAATTTATAACTATTGTGATGATATAAAATTGATAACTGATTTTTTTCTGAAACTATGCACTGATACTGATTTTGGAATACTGTAAACTTTGTGCTGATGACTGAACTTTAAATTGGATACTGTAGCTTTTACTGTTACTGAAAACCATAAGCTAATATCTTATTTCGAACCGGGGCTAATACTGAAGGCTCTCTTAATATTTTGAAAACTCATATTGAGACTATCGCTCATAACTCTCAGAACTGAATGTGATCTTGAACATTCTAAACTGATTATGATATTAATAACAGAAAACCCTCACCGCAACTAGTACCCTGGGGGAAAAATCTCGATACCTGGTGGGCTCCCACACACAGGCAGAGCTGGGAAAAACATCTCAATACCCGCAAGATCTATCATCGCGCGGGCAGAGCCTGAAGAAAACCATCTCAATACCTGGCGGACAAGCTCAACGCCCAGGCAGAGCACTAAATATCTCAATACGCATGCGCAGAGCCTGAAGACCAAATATCTCAATACCCAGCGGAATCCTGCATCGCGTGGCAGAGCCTGAAAACTGGGGGATGGGTACTTCGTAGGGTGGTTTTAGCACCATAACAATCTCATGCATATCTCAACTAACATGTAAGTCAAGAACATACCACATATGTGCTTATAAATCATGCATATATGACATAATATTCAAAAATCACATCCGGGGTGAAACTGAAAATTTCCAACATGTTTTAAAACTGACAGTTTAACCCAGATTAAAAATTACTTTCAATATCACATTTCCATAGCATATGTCCATCACTATCATAAGATATATACCACATTTCTATAAAAGTAAATCATGCCAAATCGTATGAATTCCATGCAAAATGGGGGTAGAATGCAAGTTTTAAAACATACCTTCAAAACTGACAGTGCCACCCCTCTCTTTTTCTTTTACCAAGAAACCATCTACCAACATCACATCCTCAACCCTATACAATTCAACCAATTTCTTACTCTCAACAGCAACATTTATTCATAAGCATGAATACATATAAATTCTATATACCAAACTTCATCAAAACATTTAATAAAATCACAAGTTAACATGCAAGCATGGATTTAAGGATTTGGAAGAAGATTTGGTTTAATCCCCTCACCAATCAAGCTATATTTCATGGGGCATTCAAGACAAATATATGTTGATCCAGTAAATTTTCAAGTCATTTCAGAATCAATAACTATTTAAAACACAATTTTCTTTCAACTCATTTACATTTTTCCTTCAATACCATTTCAACAGCCAACAACTGTCACCACCCATGAAATCAACATTTCCAAATTTTAATATATTTTCCAAAATTGAGGAAAATCCACCAATGGCACATCGAAATCAACTGATGGAGAAGCGATTTAATTAATAAACTAAGGAAAAATCACATGTAATTTTATGAGTGAATTACCAAAATTAATCAAATGGCAACATCAAACTTACATTTTGACTATTCTGAACAGGTCTAACACTTCCTTCAACCACTCTTCAAGCAATAATATTAACTCATCTCTCCAGTAACCCACCTTTATGGTTTATACATATTTTAAATAGCATGCACATAAAACTCAACCCTTGGAACGAGGTCTAATGCATTTTCACCCAAAAATTAGCTCAGCCGAAACATGCAAAGCAAGATTCACCAAATAATCACACTTAACACAAAATTACTTCAATCATTGAAATAGCATTATAAAATTTAACTTGCAAAGGCTTTCATTTAAGTTTGAAAAGAATACAGGTTGAATCCCACTCACCATTTTTTTTAGCTCAACCGAAACTTTGAAAGGAAACCTCAAGCACTCTCTTCCTCCACACCTGAAATAAAAATGGTGGGATCTGCGTCAATATCTCATAATTCTCATCCTCCATCTTTGCTTCACCTTCCTCTCTCACTCTATCTCTAGACCGAAACACCTCTTTCTTCTGTTCTCTCTTCTTCTCTCCGCTCTCCTTCCTTCTTTTCTCTCTCCTTCTCTCTCCTGTCTGGGTCTTCTTCTGTCTCGTCTTCTTCTTCTCCTTCTTCATTTTTTTTTATATTTTTAATCTTTCTAAATTTATGCTTCTGCCCCTAGATTACAGGTAATCCCGCTAAACCCCTACCACATCAGCTTTTTCTTTCAAATAAACCTCCAGATTTTGCCCCTTGTTACATGCAAACCCAGCAGCTTCCTTTTCTTGCAATTTCATCACCAATAAAACTTTTAAAAACTAACAAAAATCCCCTTCCATAAAAATAAAATCACACAGAATACGCAATATGTATTAGGATTAAAAACGGGGTTTCACATTAAGACTAACATTATCTTATTTGTATTTGGACATACTTGGTCTCATTGATAACTTTATTTATGAAGTTGGATCAATTGCACTTGGTCTCATTGATAACTTTATTGATGAAGTTGGATCAACTGTTATGACACCTTCATACCCGCCATATCAAATCTAAAAGATAGATGGAACAATTCTGAAGCCACACTTTCCAGCCACCATATGAGCCAATGTAGCTAATAATTTTCCCAATGCCATCAAAGAAAACATATTTGACTCCCCCCCTTTCAACTTCTATATCAGGAATTTCTTCAATTTCATTCTTATCAACATTCACAACTTCCCTGCAGGAGCTAAATGATTGACCAAGTCTAGTAGAATATTTTGCCATATTCCTTATCAAGCTAAAATCACCTAACCTCTCTATGATTTCACTTGCAGTTAGCCTTGGTCCAGATGCAAACATCCACATAGAATTATCTTTCAGTTGACTATTAGAAAAGGCCAGAAATTCAAACTTTTTATCTCCAATAACAATGCCATTTCTCAAAGTTGACAATATCCTTTGATAAACTCTAGTATGCCTTTCAATATTCACCAAAGATGCTCGAGGAGATAAATCTGTTGGATGTATTTTTTTAAGATCCTCATTAACAAAAGAAACACAAATAAAGTTCTCACCATCATCAGAATATGTGCGTAACACATTACTGGATAGAACAATCTCTAGACCAAAGAAATATACTTTAGATGGGGTGACTAGAACCCTACACATATATACAAATACGTGACTTAAACTGATGGCAGGCAACATAAGAGGTCTTGCAGCCATGCTGTAGTTTTGGTATTGTTCTCTAAGCCACTGTCAAGGTTCAAAGCAACATCGTTTTGAATAAAACAGTGTCTCAAGAGCATGTTCTACAAATGCTACATTTCTTCTATGCGGTTCAACCATCCAAGAAAAATTTATCATCTACTGCTGGCCTAGGAATACAACCATGTTGAACCAAGGTATTAATCTTAAACAGGATACAAAATGGCAACTTAAATCCTTCAGGTGGACTTACAATTGGGACATGATCAGAGTAGCAAGAGGAAGTTGAACCTGTTTCCCCGACAAGTTTCCCTGTAGTTTCTTTGTAGTAAGCAAAATCTTTTTGAAAATCCAAAAGATAACCACTGGTTAGGAGTTCCAAACATAAAGCAGTAGATTGGCCAATGCATGAGGATGGAGTAAAATCAACTTCATGAATCCACTGAACATTAGTGTCATTTCTAAAAAAGGTTTGATTAGGCACATCTTTGGAATATATCTGAGGAACACAGAAAAACTAACAATAGCAACACACAAAGATGAAAACGAAGCACATGTTAAGAATTGTCCTTAGTTGTCATATAGATTAAAATGTATTATTGCTAGCAATTTTAAGAATGAGAATAAGTTTTAACTATAGCCTTAAGTACCAAATCATACACTAGCAATCGAAATAAAATCTTAAATAATGCAAACTATATAGTAGCAGAGTATAATAAGAAGCAATTCTATATTGCAGAAAAAAAAAAAATACTATACAAATTAGTTTAAACAACACATCTGAATGATGATAGACCTCTTGTCTTGTAGACGACGCAACTTAACTAGCCTATCGTACGGGAGCTGAACTTATATTCCACAGAATTATGAGATAGAAAAAAGATAAATTTTCTTAGTCCCAATCCAAACTTGACAGAAACATTTTCCTAAGTCCACAGTGATGAAAACTTTTGTTCTGACAATTGAAAACCAAAGTGCAACTTTACATCCTTAATCATATGCTGAAGGTGACTTGGTTTTGGTCCCTCGCCCATATTTTGATCTTTTAAGTAAGAATTCCCATACCAAAGGCATTCGTCAGCTAAAGACTTAATTGTATCTGCAACTTCAATTGTTGTGAAGTGTACAATTGCATAGCCCCTTAAACCATCCTGTTGCTGAACTCCCACATCAGTGACAGTCCCTTCACCCAAAATTTGTTCCAGAAATTGTTTTATGGCTTCTGGTTGCTCAACCGCAACAAATCCATACAATATGATTGACTTACCCATTCAGTCTAAACAATTTCGACTGTTGTTTCCTAATAGACACCAAATTAGTAACACTTAACAAAATCTCATTTGATGCATAGAAAGTAAAGAAATTTGAAACACATCAATGCTCAATTAATGAACTTGAACAAATATCTCTTAAATTATAAGCATCACATATTGAACAATTAGACCTCAAAAATGCCTACCCATTTCAGTTTTAATGGAAGTTGGTTGATCCATAGACTCAATAATCTGAATGAATATATATAACAAACCATAGTACCATACGATACGATACGTTGCTGAAAAGAATCTTTCTTTTCATGATTATAAGAATATATATAATCAAGGGGAAATAAGCTTGGCTGATAAAATCTCCAAATCACATAAAAGAAATTTTTCATTAATTGCCCTAGTATCACAATGTCATAAATCTTCCCTAGGATACAAGCCAATTTGTCTAAAGCTCTATACAGATGAACAAAATTTTTGACACTCAAAGAAATGATAAACAATATCAACACCTGGCCAGTCTAAACATGGAAAAATGATGAAAATTTAGAATATGTAAAGTTTAGTGTAAGGAGAAAATCAAAATCAATGAGCAAACAAAAGAGCACACAGTTGAAAATCTTCCATAAAATTCAACACTAAAATGCATGCAATCTTAAGCAAGAGACTGCAACAAAGGAAATAAGTGAATGGTTGTAATTAAATAAATAAATAAGAGAAAGAAACTCACAAAGTGTACAGAGTGATAATTGCAGAGATATGAATAAGCAGATGGAAGTAAGTACGTAAGAAGAAATAAGCAAAACGCAGAAGAAGAAATGAAGGATTTGATTATATTTATAGAGAAGAAGAAAAAGAAAGACTATTGGTAGTCAATTTCTATACTTGCAAACCAGGTCTTTTCATGGCGCCTACAAGTTCCATTCCAGGATTCTATACTTTCCATGCAAATAATTTCTCTACTACTGTACGTAGAATCTCAAGCATAAGCATTACTTAATTATAGTACTAAGTACTTATAATTCTGATAATTAACATCACATTTGCTGCTGTTAAAAGTATTTATAATTATCAAAAATTAACGTCATTTTTTCCTATATAAGTCTTAATATAAAC
This sequence comes from Pistacia vera, assembly GCF_008641045.1. Classification (NCBI taxonomy): domain Eukaryota; kingdom Viridiplantae; phylum Streptophyta; class Magnoliopsida; order Sapindales; family Anacardiaceae; genus Pistacia; species Pistacia vera. The sequence continues at coordinate 441,593 of NW_022196599.1, read as the reverse complement.
TAAATCTAGACTCCATTTTTAACGACATTGTTGAGATTGTGGAGCCAAATTCAATCCAAATTAGAGTTGGATTAGGACATGGGTTTTCCTAATTTGTGTTTAAGTATAATTGGTTTTTTTTTTTTTTTAAGAATACAATTGGAAATAGGATTATAATTATATTAGGAATATAATTCCTATTAGGATATGGGATTTGAGTCCTATTAGGAATTGTGTCCCATGTATTACCTATAAAAAGGGGTTAAATCCCTAGAGTTAGACAACACAAATTGAATAGAAGGCAAAGCCACAATCAGAGTGAGAGCCACCAAATAGGGTTTAGTGAATGAGCTAATTTGTGAGGTTTGAGAGACTCTTGTAATTTTTCTTCTTCTTCACAGTGAAATTCCGCAGCGGCAAAGTAGACGTAGCTCCCATTTTGAGAATGAACCACTATAAATTTATGTTTGTGTGTGTGGTTATTGTGTATCCTTTGTTCGCATTATTTTTTGCTTTCAGGGAGTTAGGATTTACTAGTACTTAATTAAATCCCCCCAATAACTAGTATCAGAGCAGGGTTTAGGGAGAAAGTGATGGTTGGAGAAGAAGGAGGATATGTACCTAGGATCAACAAGTTTGATGGAACAGATTGCGCATACTGGTAGATGCAAATTGAAGATCATCTGTATGGCAAAAAAATTACCGAAAAGATGTCAGATGAAGATTGAGCACTCCTCGACAAACAAGTATTAGGAGTCATTTGATTGATATTGACCACGAACGTGGCAAGTAACGTGGCAAAGGAGATAACCACAATAGGTTTGATGAAGATCTTGTCCGATATGAATGAGAACCCTTCTAGAAATAACACGGTACATCTTATGAAAAAATTATTTAATCTTAAGATGACAGAAGGTGCTCTCGTGACAGAGCATATGAATGATTTTAATATAATTATTAATCAATTGTCATCTGTAAAAATTGATTTTGATAAAGAAGTTCATGCCCTAATTCTTATGGCTTCCCTACCAAATAGTTGGGAGCCTATGAAAGCAGCAATTAGTAATTCAACAGGTAGTGCGAAATTAAAACTCATTGATGTCAAGGATAAAATTCTTGCTGAGAAGGTTCACAAGAAAGATTTGGGTGAGATAACATTGAACGCTTTGAATGTTGAAACAAAAGGTAGGGGCTACAATAGAAATTCAAATCAAGGCAGAGGAAGATCAAAATCAAGGAACAAAAGAAGCAAGTTCAGGTTTCGAAAAAAAAGTTGAGTGTTGGAATTGTGGCAACAAAGACTACATACAGAGGAATTGCAAAGCACCAAAGAAAGAGGAGAATAGCGATAATGACACCACCATTGTCGTAACTGAGGAGGTACAAGATGTTTTACTTTTATTTGTTAATAGTTTTATTGATTCTTGTGTTTTAGATTCAGGAGCTTCATTCCATACCACTACACACTATGAAATTCTAGAAAATTATGTGGTTGGAAATCATGGAAAGGTATACCCAGCAGATGGAGAATCTTTGGATATTGTAGGTATGGGTGATGTTAGATTGAAGATAGCAAACAGACCTCTGTGGAAAATCCATAATATAAGGCACGTGCCAAAATTGATGCGCAGTCTAATATCAGTTGGGCAACTTGATGATGAAGGGCATAGTGTGTCTTTTTTGGGTGGTTCATGGAAAGTTACTAAAAGAGCCATGGTGGTTGCTCGTGGAAATAAAACTGGAACTCTTTACATGACTTCTAGTTGCAAAGATTCAGTTGTAGTCACAGATGCTGGTGTTATCTCGAGTTTGTGGCATTGTAAACTTGGGCATATGAGAGTGAAAGGAATAAAGGAGCCTTAATCAAACGAAAAACTACCAGAGTTGAAGTCAATTGATCACAGTTTGTGTGAAGGTTGCATCTTTGGCAAACAAAGAAGAGTAAGTTTTTCCAAAGTAGCAAGGGAACCAAAGGCAAAGAAGTTGGAGTTGGTTCATACAAACGTGTGGGGACCCGCTCCTATGTCATCCCTTGGAGACTCAAAGTATTATGTAATGTTCATTGATGATGCGAGCAGAAAGTTATGCATTTATTTTTTGAAAAATAAATCTGATGTTTGTGATACTTTTAAAAAGTGGAGAGAATGAGACAAACCTAAGGGTGAAGTGCTTGTGATCCGATAATGGAGGAGAGTACATTGATCGGGGGTTTAGAGAATATTGTGCCAATAATGGGATCAAGATGGAGAAGACCATTCCTGTAACTCCTCAATAGAATGGTGTCGCCGAAAGGATAAACAGAACCCTAAATGAGCATGCAAGAAGCATGAGATTGCATGCTGGACTACCACAGACATTTTGGGCTAACGCAATTAATACTGTAGCCTACTTTCTCAATAGAGGACCCTCTGTACCACTAAATTGCAAGATCCCAGAATAAGTTTGGAGCGGCAAAGAGGTAAATTATTCTTTCTTAAGAGTGTTTGGTTGTTTAGCATATGTTCATATTGACTCTACTCTTAGAAGTAAGCTTGATACTAAATCTAACAAATGTTTTTTCATTGGTTATGGTGATGCTGAGTTTGGTTATCATTTCTGGGATGACCAAAACCGTAAGATTATAAGGAGCAGAGACGTCATATTCAATGAAGAAGTGATGTACAAGGATAGGCTCAACATGAAGTTAGAAAATCCAAGCACTGAAGTGAAGAAGCAAGAGGTAGTCCCTTTGGAAGACTTCTTAATGAATGGCATGCAAGACAATGACCAAGAATATCAAGATAATATAACTCAAGAAGTCCAACCACAAACGCCTGTGTTCGAACCTAGAAGATCTTCCAGGACTATAAGACCACCATAGAGGTACTCCTCTTCTTTACACTATATTTTACTAACTAATGGTGGTGAACCAGAGTGTTACAAGGAAGCAATGCAAGTTGATGACTCAATCAATTAGGATTTAGCTATGAGGATGAGATGGACTCATTATTAACAAATCAAACCTGGTAGCTGATAGAGCTACCACAAGGGAAGAAGGCATTGCAAAACAAATGGGTTTATCGGGTGAAAGATGAACATGATGGCAGCAAACAATATAAAGCAAGACTGGTCGTGAAAGGATTTTAGCAAAAAAAAAGACATTAACTACACTGAAATTTTCTCTCCAATTATCAAGTTGACTACAATAAGAACAGTACTTAGGTTAGTGGCAAAAGAAGACCTTTATCTTGACCAGTTAGATGTAAAGATGGCATTTCTTCGTGGAGAATTGGATGAAGAAATTTATATGCAGCAGCCATAGGGTTTTAAAGTAAAAGGAAATGAGAGATTGGTGTGCAAACTTCAAAAGAGGCTATATGGGCTAAAACAAGCGCCTAGACAGTTGTACAAGAAGTTTGATGGGTTTATGTGTAGTAACGGTTTCTTTAGATGCCAAGCAGACCATTGCTATTATTTTAAGAAACTTGGTAATTCCTATGTCATCCTATTATTATATGTAGATGACATGTTAATTGCAAGGGCTTGTAAACAAGAAATAGATAAACTAAAAAGGCAATTGTCAAAGGAGTTTGCTATGAAGGATTTGGGAGTTACAAAACAAATCCTTGGTATGAGGATTACCAGGGACAGAGCCAAATGTTTCTTGAAGCTGTCACAAGAGAGTATGTGAAGAAAGTGCTCAATAGGTTCAACATGGGTGGAGCAAAGCCAATAAGTACCCCTTTGGCTAGTCATTTTAAACTATCCAAAGATCAGTCACCTACAACAGAACATGAGAGAGACTACATGGCCAAGGTACCCTATGCATCAGCGATTGGCAGTCTTATGTATGCCATGGTGTGTACAAGGCTAGACATAGCAAATGCAATGAAAGTTGTGAGTAAGTACATGGCAATCCAGGAAAGCAACATTGGGAAGCAGTGAAGTGGATTCTCAGATATTTGAAAGGTACTACAGATTCAACATTATGCTTTATGAAGTCAGACTTAGAGCTACAAGGCTATGTGGATGTTGCTGTGGCTAGTAACATTGATAACTGTAAGAGCACCACAGGTTATATCTTTACAATAGGTGGTACATCGGTCAGTTAGGTTTCAAAGTTACAGAAGATTGTTACTCTTTCTACTACAAAGGCAAAGTATGTTGCTATGGCATAAGCTAGTAAGGAGCTAATATGGTTACAACGATTCCTAGAAGAATTGGGTCAGAATTATGAGAAGAGCGCTTTGTATTGTGATAGTCAAAGTGCAATTCACCTGGCAAAGAACCCAATCTACCATGCTAGGGAAAAACACATAGAAGTTCGTTACTATTTCATACACTCAGTTTTGGAAGAAGGAATTATAGCTCACGAGAAGATTCAAGGGAGTAAAAATCTAGCTGATATGTTTACGAAGGTGGTTACACTTGAGAAACTGAAGTTATGTACAACTTCAATTGGACTTCTCGCTTGAAGAAAGAGAAGTTGATGTCGTTGCTGATGGAAGTAAAGAATTGAAGACATATTGAATTAGTCTCCAAGTGGGAGATTGTTGAGATTGTGGAGCCAAATTCAACCCAAATTAGAGTTGGATTAGGACATGGGTTTTCCTAATTTGTGTTTAAGTATAATTATTATTATTATTTTTTTTTAAAGAATACAATTGGAAATATGATTATAATTGTATTAGGAATTAAAATATAATTCCTATTAGGATATGAGATTTGAGTCCTATTAGGAATTGTGTCCCATGCATTACTTATAAAAGGGGGTTAAATCCTAGAGTTAGACAACACAAATTGAATAGAAGGCAAAGCCACAATCAGAATGAGAGCCACCAAATAGGGTTTAGCGAGTGAGCCAATTTGTGAGGCTTGAGAGATTCTTGTAATTTTTCTTCTTCTTCATAGTGAAATTCTACAGCAGCAAAGTGGACATAGCTCTCATACGGAGAGTGAACTACCATGAATCTTGTGTTTGTGTGTGCAGTTATTTTGTGTCCTTTGTTCGCACTATTTTTCGCTTTTAGGGGTTTAGGATTTACTAGTATTCAATTAAATCCCCCAAACAGACATGGTATCAGGGGCAGAGCTAGGGATGCCTCCCTTGGGCTCCAGTCTTATAAAAGAAACTTTAAGTTTTTAAAATTATGTGCATATAATTTGTTGAATATTATTATTTTAATTGCATATAAAAAAAATTACTCATAATAAATAACTATTATTCTTTAATTCTCCCAATCTATTTTTATAAAATTCATCATATAACTCAATTTTCTCATATTTCTAGATCACTCTTCCTCTATATTTCAATATATTTTATTTATTTTCTTTACTTATTAATGCTATCTCAATTAACATTATTCAGACAGAGGTTTTAGTCGTTAATCAGTTGATATTATTAGACAGTTTTATTAAAAGTTTCAAAATCTTATAAACTCAAAGATTTCATTAATTACATACTACATAGTGATGCTCTATATTAAAATATGTAAATAAATCTCTTGTGTGAAATCTAAAATGATAGTTTCTCAAAAATTAAGATATTTATTAAAAGGAGTTAGGGTTATTAACAGTGAGAGGATATATTTATTAGAAACTTACAGTAATATATCACTTTTTATTATAAAAGACAATGAGAGGACACTTAACGGTTTAAAACAGTTAATTTCAATAGAAATTTTTTGAATGACTAAAATATCCATGTGTAAGTGATTTTATTGTTTAAAAAAAAATAGAAATAAAACAATATACACGTCACTAAAATATTTGATATCCATGCATATATTGTTTTATTTCTATTATTCTTTCCAAACAACAAAATCATTAACAGATAGAAAATTTAGTCATTTAAGTAATTTCAGTTAAAGCTTCAAACGGTTAAGTATCCGTTTACCGGTGGGAATTTGGACTGGGTCCAAAAACCCAGTCTTAGGACCAGTCCTTTCAAGGACCGGTCCTAAGAGGTCTGGCCTAAGAAGGAGGGCATGGTCCCTCCACTGGGCCCTCCTCCAAGGTCCCAACCCCAGGCCCAAATTTTTTTAAACATTTTTGTTTTAGTCCCTTGTACAATTACGTAAATTATAGGGGTTAAAAAGAAATTTTACAAAATTTATTTTAAAAAAAAAAATTAGATTTTCATATTAATAAATTTATTGGTAGTTTAAATTTAGTACTTAAAACTAATAATAAGTTTATATTCATTTTAATGGTAAAAACCAATGAAATAGAAGAATTTTTTTTTTTAAATTTCACTTATTACACTTACTAATGAAATAAAATCATATTTATTTATCTATTATTCGTTATTGTTATTATCTATTATAACTAGTTTATAATCATTGAATTGAAATGATATTTAAAGATGGGTTCAGTGGTATTTAAACATGGTCATGACAAAATTAAGGCACTTATGTTAAAAATTAAAGTTTTAAGATATTTAAAAATTTTGTCTTCTAAAAAAGATGTCTATGACTTGTAAAAGCAAGCTTGATAATGCTTATAATACAACGTTTATAAGAAATCGAAAACCATCAATTAATCACAAACGTTTCGACAAATCTAGTTATCAATCACATTAATTGTTAGATATATAATAAATGCCTCTTTAATCTCCAATTTTTTTTACGCTATAATCTCATAAAACTTTTGCTTAATATGGATATAATAACATTTTAAGGGAAATTGTTTTAAAAATGAAAGAAAAATATGAGAAATATTGGTTAGATATTCCATTCTCATATGGATTAGGCTTTGTTGTAGATCCTAGGTTTAAATTACACGTAGTTAACTATATAATAACTGAGTTAGGCCAACATTTAGGACATGATTATATGTCTTATTTGACTGACTTTAAATAAAAATTGGATAGCCTTTTTTCTTTATATGAGAACAGGTACAATGGAAGTGGAAGTGGAACATTCAGGAGAGACGATCAGGACCCTGATGCAGACCTCCGTCAAGGATCGAGCAAGTGGACGTATATGGAACATGGCGGAAGTAGCAGCTCTAGCTCGTACATACATGGACCAAATGAGCTGAATCGCTACCTACAAGTGGATCTGTCCTTTATGACGATGAAGGAGAAACGTGACATGGATATTCTTCAATGGTGGAACCAACATGAAAGTCGATTCTCCATTGTAGCCCAAATGGCATGTGACATTTTATCTGTGCCAGTTTATACAATTGCATCCAAGTCAACATTTTCAACGAGTGGTTGGATTGTTGAAGACAGAAGATGTTCTTTAACCGATGAGATGATTGAAGTGATAACGTGTTTACAAGATTGGACTCATGCAGAAAGAAGACTGCAACAGCACCCTGAAGATCCCAAACTACTCGAACTCTTTAGGAATACAAATTTAAATTATGTAAATATTGTTGACGATGAAGATGAATAATTTAATAAAAAAATTATTTAATTGTTTATTTGTGAAGCGTGAATGTGTGAAATGTGAATATTACATTTATGTTAAAATTAACTATTAATTTATTTATTATTTTTTAGAAATTAATTAAATTTTTAGAAACTTACTAATCTACCCTTGAAAAATAGTAAAAACCCCCTACAAATTTTGTTTCGCCCCTAAAATATAAAAAAAGATCGGGGGAAAAATAAATTTTTCAGGCCCATAGGACCAGTCCCAGGCCCGGGCCAGCTTGGGACTGGTCCTTGACCAGCTCTATATTCGTTCATTATCTTCTCTAATAGAAATGTCATATAAGTCTATCAAAAATGCTATATCCACCGAAAGATTGGTATCGAACAGTTGCACCGAACTATGTGGATGTCGCCACGTTGGACAATAGAACACTGACATAAATGGACAGTTGTCCAACGGTTTTGAACGGCTATCCATACTTCTTGGACGGCCGTCCATACTTCTTGGACGACCATTCAAAGTGGAATGGACGAGGGTCCCCATTAATATGGACGACCATCCAAATTATATGGACGGCCGTCCAAAAAGTGCAGTAGATGGACACCAATCCATTTGTTGTGGACGGTCGTCCATCTTATAGGGACAGCCGTCCGCATGAGATGGATTGTTGTCCATCGTATTGTATCAACACGAAATACTGGATATCCTATTGTAAAGTCTTCTGGGAACATTCATGATACTAGTGTCTAGCCTTCTCATCCAACTGAGTTGATAGATTCTGGCATTGCAATTTAGAATGATAATAAGTTTCACCCTTTTGACTTGATGTGGTCGGAGCTCGAAGGAACTCACACAAGACCTACAAATGTGCCTTCTGGTGTGGGAAGGACTACTCCATATGGTGCGATGGCTGATCCAACTCTTGCTGTAGAGACACAGTCGGATATTTACAGAAAAAACATACTTGCTGGCCCCATTGTGTATCAAGATCCTATTGTTGCTCACCATATGCGACACATGGAACAGGAATCCAACCATTTTGATCTAGCAGAGCAGCTTTTGTCTAAACAATTGCAGTAACAGCAGCTCCAACAGTGAAATATGTTTCCTCATACACGCCTGAATGAATCAGTTTTAGAACAGTTGTCAAATCAAAATCTGATTCATCAACAACAGCTGGCAAACCATCTAGCTCTAGATATGGAACATCTCTTTACCCTTCATCTGCAACAACATCATCAACTTGAACTTCAACATCATCAATTGCAGCAATAGTAGCAATTTCATCAACAACAAAAGTTTTTGCAGGAGCAACAGCAATCACAAGCTCAACAAGTGCTTTTTGAGCGGGTGATGCATGGTCAAATGCTTGATCCTGCCCTTGGGCACTCACATTGACCCAATAAGAGCAAACAATGTTCTCGATCAGGCTTTATTGGAGCAACGCCTTTTACATGAGATGCAGCGGCGACAAATATGGTGTTTCTCTATTCGGCATTTGAAGAAGTTGAAATTTTAAAATTTTAACGTAATATGGACGCCAGTCCATCTAAGATGGACGGGCGTAAATCTAATTTTTTGTTTTCATTTTTTTTAAAAAAAAAAAAAAAAATTGTATTGCTTATGGACTTCAATCCATCTATTGTGGACGGCCGTCCCTATAAAAGAGAGGACAGTCCATCTATTGTGGACGGCCGTCCATATTAAAGGGATATCCGTACCTAGTATTTGGACGGTGGTCCATTGATTTTTAGTTTATTTTTAAATATTTGTTATGGACTGTCGTCCATTCCTGAATCAATGGCCGTCCACGAAGTATGGACGGCCGTCCGAAAATGTTGGACAGCCGTCCATTTACGAAATTCTTTTATCGTGTCCTATGTGGTGACGTCCGAGTTAGAGGCCACGTATTTCGGTTCAATTTTTTGGTACCCATTTCCGATGTCTGTAGCATCACTGATAAGTCTATAACTGTAAGTTTTCCTAATACCTCCAAACTAGAAATGGTACTTTTATTAGGATGTTTAATTAGCTCCCCTTCAGCAATTAAGTTAATTAAAATCATCACTAATTCATTATATTTTTAATTGTGGATTAAACTAATTTTTCATAAATAATATTTTATAAAATATAGGTCTTTCCGCAATTTATAATTAATATTCTTTTTTTTTTATTTTTAAAGTTTTTTACTGTAATAATAATAGCACGAGACTTGAACCATAAAATTGATGGGGAATTATAAGATGCTTTAATTTCTCTCTTTTGCCAAGCAATGAATATATAACCTATATTACTTTTATTTTGGGAAATTGAAATTCTCTACTTTTAAGGACAGATTGAATCTAATTCGTGGATGATTCTTTTACCCCATTTTATCCATCATTTTTATTTATTTTCTAATGATTTTAATGTGCACCTTTAAGGCATGAGACAATATATAACCTATACTACTTTTATTTTGTTTTAATTACATCATGTTTGTTCAAAAAGATTTTTTCTTAATGATTTTAACATGTAATATTTTTTTTTAATTTTTAATGATTTTAACGTGTACCTCTTGTAAGAACAAACTCAATGTTTATTTTTAAAGCTTAATTGGTTAAACTAAATTTAGTTAAATTCGTCATTTAAGGATATAAGTGTAATATTTAAAGATGTGAAAAGCTTATTTTATTAACATGTCGTATACAAATATCAAACATTATTTAATTATGAATATTTATTAAAAAATTTAAATAAGTAGAAGTAGGGAAAAGAATGTTTGCTTTATAGGCATAATATATTCTCCTTATGAAAAGAGGAAGGAATTCTTTATAAAGAAAAATTGTAAAGCCTTCCTTCTTTAGAATGCAACTTTGTAAAAGAATCTACGGCTTCGTTGGTACACTTTTTTCAATAGGATTTATAAAATCCTATTCTAAATACATTCTAGGATAGGATTCTGAGAATGTGTTTAGTACATTATTGGAAAACATTTTCTGAAAATATTTAGATTATTTTTTAACCCCTTATATTTGTTAATTTAGTTAAACACCCCCTACAATAAAAATTTATAAATTAAAAAAAACACCCCCATTCACCTAGTCGACTTCCGGTAGTCGGCCACCATCTTCAAGCAGTGGCCGTCAATCGCCGAAATGGCGCACAACCAGTTGGATATGGCCGGAAAAAGGCCAAATCTACGAACAAATTTCTGGTCATCGTCAACGTCCAGATAGATCTAGCTGTAGATCTGGCTGGAAAAGGCAAGATTAACGCGCAACCGGCCAGATCCAGCTAGTTGTGTGTCAATCCAATGCCAACGACCAATAATGGTATCAGCGATGACTAGCGGCAGAGGTGGCTGTTGGCAGATGATAGTGGCTTAGGTGGGTGGGTATGTTTTTGTTAATTTATAAACTTTTATTGTGAAAGGTAATTGTTAAATGTTTTGAGTTGAATAAAATAAAATTGGATTTTGAATTGAATAGTCAATGTTAAAACAAACACGTTTTTCACTGGATTGGATAAGATAGTAGAATAGAATAGAGTATGAGAAGAGTACCAAACACAACCTAATCTTTTGCTTATAATTAAAATTTAAAACATTATAAAATCAATTATTTTAACATTTGCCCCAATAGTTAAGGGTCCGTTTGATTAATTATTTTAACAGTTTTTATAAGTCTTTTGGAAAAAAGTTGAGTTAAATAGTATTCTGAGAAGTTTTTTGTACATTTTTTTAATAGCATTTTCTGAAAATATTTAAATTAATTTTAACCCCCTCGGTTTGTTAATTTAACTAAATACCCCCAATAATAAAAGTTTGTAAATTGACAAAAACACCCCCACCCACCCACATTTGCCAGATTTTGACCACCACCGCCAAAAGGTAGCCGAAATCTGCCGTAATGGCTCACTATCGATTGGATTTATCAGGTAGTACGCCGATCTGGTAGAAAAATGTTAGATCTGCGGCCACAGATCTAGCTGTCAACAATAACTAAGATATGATCGTCATCAATACCCAGATGTGGCCAAATCTTTGGCCATAGATCTGACCTTTTCCAAAGCTAGAAAAGGCCAAATCGACACACTTTCGGCCAGATCTAGCCTGTGGCAAGCCGTTACGGCAGATTCCAACCACCTTCCGACAGTGGTGATTGGAATCTAACAAATGTGGGTGGACGGGGGTGTTTTTTGTCAATTTATAAACTTTTATTATTGGGGGCATTTAGTTAAATTAACAAACTTAGAGGGATAAAAATTATCTAAATATTTTGAATTGAATAGAATATGATTAGATTTTGAGAATATTAAAACAACTACATTTTTTGGTTTTTAGGATAGAATAATGGAATAGGATAGTGGGAAAGAAGTGAAAAAAGGGAGCCTAAAACTTNGCGCTTGACGGGACATCGAAAGACGGATTGGGTCTGCTCTGATACCACTTGTCACGGGCTGGGAGTTTCACACCCAAAAGGCTAACCTATTAGGTGGAGGGACTCCCCCCATTTATAAGGCCAAGACCTCCCCAATACGCTTTCAATGTGGGATTTGTTACACTAGGCCTAGGCTTGCTTGGGACTGGTCTTTGACCAACTCTACATTTATCCTTATCAGCTGTTAAAATTACGGGAGTATATCCCAATACTGCACAACTTGCACTAGTGGACCTAAACCCCAGAGGGGGTAAATGCAATTAATTCCTAATAAGCAAGATGATGTCAGTTCTTGCATAACTGCTCATAGTCTTAACAGGAAGCCGTTGACACAAGCAATAATCATCACTTCGCCTCCAACTAGCTAGAGCTCTCGCAAGTTAACAAGATTATTTTAACAATGTTTCCACCAAATGGAAGCATTTAATACAGATAATAAGCACAATATTACGCAAAAAAATCGCGCGGCTTGCTAAGGCTTGTATGTTTATACTGCAAAACTGGTAAATTTTCTTACAATTTCACTGCATCAAAAACATCCGCATCTATCGACTAGATATAATAAATAGCTCATAATGATTTCATCTCACCATTCGAAGCAATCTACTAGATGAAACTTCAGAACTAGAAGGTTGACTATAGTAACAACTCGGCAATCTGAACAGCATTAAGTGCAGCTCCTTTGCGAATTTGATCACCGCAGACAAAGATATCCAACCTGTTTCAAATTTCTCCATCAGTATGATGGTTTGCTACTAAAAGTTGAATGTAACTTCGATAAAGAAAGATATGGCCCTAGACTATTACCCAATATTCCCATCTTGAGAAACATCACGACGAATCCTGCCAACTGCGACATCATATTTGTTTGATACCTCCAATGGCGTAGGAAAGTGATTGGATGCCCGTTCATCAATAACAAGTACTCCTGGTGCATTCTTTAGAATTTCCTTAGCCGTGTCCTGGAAATACAACTTAAATAAGTCAAGAATGTTTACTGGTTAAAATAGAAGATTAAGAATTTTATCTTTAATTTAAAAAGATTATCTATTTTTAATTGAGACACACATAATGAACCTAGTAAGGAACTGCTTGCAAATCATAATAGCCTGTTTTAGAGGGTTAATCTTGGATGATAAACAAAATTTATCACCCCAGAATCATGAGGTTCAGGTCACGTTTAATTGGGACTAACTTTGGGCATAAGTGGAGAAATAAAGACTTCTTTGCATGCAACAAATTGTTAATGTTTAGGTTTTACAAAAGGACAGAAGTTCATAATTTTATGCCATCAGAATATTTAGCAAAAGAAAACCAATAAGAGAAAAAATGAGCCATTACTAAAAAATCAAATATTGAATTCATGTTCTTCTCAAAAGGAAAACCAAATTGATGCTGATGTGTCTGCATTTCTCATCAGTAGTGATTTCGAAAAGATAAGCTTGCAATTAAATCAAAACAAGAAATTTACCATAAAAGTGGGCACAGATAAAATTATATACCATGAAATTAAAAATCTACATTCCTCACTAATCCAAGCAAAAATGTTACATCCATCGCGGGTTCAGTAAATTTGGTTATCTTATGTAACAAAACAAACACTCCTGAAACAAATAAAAGAAAAGAAAAGAACAGAATCTAGAAAAAAATAAAAGAGTAACATTGAACATCAAATTAACACCAAAATATTAAGTCTAAAATATGGCATTCTATTAATATACAATGCATAACTTGTAATTATTATCATTTTTCTTTTATAGATAGTCGAGTAACATCATTGATCCAGTCCATAATAAAACTCCCTATCATTCATGAATCATGCAGATAGCAAAATAATTGTTCTGCGTTACCATCCTAGTAACATTATCGAGGCTTGTACCATTAAACCAAGATGCTAATATAATGCTAGAGGCAACGTTACCCAGTAACATAACAAAAACATCACTAAACCTTTATTACATAAGCCTATTTTTTTAAGAAGTAGGTATTTTTTTTTTTTTTTTGGTGGATAATCCGACAATCCCTCTACATGAGACCTGTAATGCTAAAAGGAATGATCATATAACTTTCATGCTACAAGTTTGCCACTAAATTTCGTTCCTTTTTTTTTTTTATTTTTTTTCTTTTCAGATTTGCATGGGTCGGGTTTCTATCACTGATTGTAAGTATGGTGTTCATGTCAAAAATTGCAAGTAAACAAAGCCAACTTGTTTCTTTAAATAACAAAAAGAAATGAACGTTGAGTGAAAACAAAAACAAGAAAAGAAGAGTCACCAGAGAATAAACCCAGAAGCCAAGAAGATGAAGGGTGCTGTAAGTAAGGAGTGAAGAGTAAGTTTATCGTCTTCGTCTCAGCCAACTTGTTTCTTTATATAACAAAAAGAAATGAACTTTGAGTGAAAACCAAAACAAGANAGGCAATTTTTATGTCATTAGATTCAATTTTTTAAGCATGATTTACATTGGTAAAGTATGATATTTTGTTTAGGCCTCAGTTTTAATATAAGCATGTAATCTATAATTTTATGCAGTCGTACAACCTGCAAATTTCTCTGATATTCATTTTGATATCCCTGAACTTAAGGGAGATAACTATAAGGTCTGAAAGGAGAGAGTTTTTCTTAATTTAGGGTGGATGGACATAGACTATGCTATTAGGAAAGACAAACCACCAGCACTCACTGATACTAGTACTGCAGCGGACATCATGCTTTATGAATGATGGGAGCGATCTAATCGTCTCAGCATAATGTTCATTAAGACTAGAATCTCTGCTAGTATTCGTGGTTCTGTTGATCAGCGTGAAAAGGTCAAAGACTTGCTAAAAGCCATTGATGATCAATTTGTCATTTCAGACAAGGCACTAGCAAACACCCTGATCATGAAGCTCTCATCCCTAAGGCTCACTGGTGTGAGGGGTGTGCGCGAGCACATCATGCAAATGAGGAATATTGTGGCTCAATTGGAGAATCTTGAGGTTGAAATGTCGGATTCCTTCCTGGTGCACTATATCTTGAATACCCTTCCGCATCAATATGGACCCTTCAAAATCTCATACAACACACATAAGGATAAATGGTCAATTAATGAACTTATGACCATGTGTGTTCAAGAGGAAGGGAGACTGGTGATGGAACATGGAGAAAGTGCAATGCTCGCAACGCATGGAAAGGGAAAATATCAAGCAAATAAGAAAGGGAAAGGTAAAATGCCTCCCCAAAGTGGTATCAAGAAAGATTCCAAGTGTTTCTTCTGTAAAAAGAAGGGACACATGAAGAAGGAATGTGCCAAATTTCAGAAATGGCTTGCGGACAAAAGTAATCCAACCTCATTTGTCTGTTATGAATCCAATATGGTTAATGTCAATATTAACACATGGTGGATTGATTCTGGATCAACAATCCACATTTCAAATTCCTTGCAGGGTTTGCAAAACCTAAGGAAGCCAGTGGAAAGTGAGCGAAGCATCTTATCAGGAAACAAGATGGGCTCGCATGTGGAAACTGTAGGAACTTGCTATTTAATTTTAAGTAGTGGCTTTGTTTTAATGTTAGAAAAGACCTTTTATGTTCCAAGTTTTTCTAGAAACTTGATTTCAGTTTCAAGGCTTGTACCCTTTGGATATTCCTTTAATTTTTCAGATTCNCTTATGAGTATCAACCTGGATTTTAATTTTTAAATTATAAAACATCCTATGATCGATCTATTCATTTGTTGCATTTGTGTTAATTTAGGGAAATTATAACCTTATATTTATTTAAATAAAAATTCATATCAAAGGATAATAACCTTGATATATACGATATATCGATTTTATATAAAATTCGTTTAAATCCGTGACTACACATGAGTATGTACTGAACAGTGAATCCACATCAAAAGATATACAAAATCAAAAGAAAATCACTTTTATAAAAGAGACTTATATCTCATGATCACATATATAATACTTTGAAAAGGTTCTTAGTTTTCGTGTATAAAACTCTAGATTGAAATATATGCACCTAATTCCTATTACTCTTAATTAGTAGGACAACAAATGCTTAAAAGAATAAAATTTACCGCCAATCATCTCCTCTTCTCAAAGTACCATTACTTTATTAATAACAGTACAATATGTAAAGTACCAAGGAAATGTTTTACTGAAATTTCAAATTTCTGGACATGCATTTGTTAGCTTGTTGTATGTTTGTTCAATAGAAGACAAATTTTCATTTAAGTTTGAACTTAATAATATTGGACTTAAAGTACGAACCACTATATTAATTGTGCAGCCGTATCATATGTTTGATTTGACTCATGTGAAATCAGCTAACTAGTTGATCATCTGAATTATCGGATAGGTTTGTACCATTCTTATGTTGCGGGAATTCACACTAAAGATCACTTGAATATAGATTCATTATAGTGCAAATATTTATCGAAAAATAAATATTGAGATAAAGAAAAGGGTTATTGATTAACTATAAACGGATCTTTTATAGTTCAATATCATATATTAATTACTCTTGCACAAAGAATCTCCGTTAGGTTTATCAATTAATGACAAATTAACATTGTACAGAAGCTGTACTAACGTTTATCATAATTATTTAAGATCTCTTATGTAGTTAGAAACGTAGGTTTAGGATAATTTGAAATTATAAATAGCATGTTTTGATTTAAAATTGTAAAATATCTCAAAGAATACAATATATAATAGGAATAAAATGTATTATAGTAGAGACACAAATATATTCATTCATATTCCTTTCAATGAATTTGTATTGGAAGGTTCAACATTCCTACCGAAAGATTTTTCATAGAACTATAATATTTTACTGTAAAAAACGTTGATTAAAGCAAAGTCTTTGTAATTTATGGGAAATTGCAGAAAATGGTGGCAGTGTTCTCTGACTTTTCAAACAAAGAGAAACACAAAACAATGAAATGCTTCGTCCATCACATTCCGACAGTTATGCCTCTGCGTATTATAATTTATAACTACGTCATGCCATGCATTTCTAAGTTTCCTCTTTCTGTGTTTATTTTTATTTGTTGAATAATGTGCTTTCTTTCTTACGCGAGTGGCCCTGACAAAACTACACTCTCTTCAAAGCTATGGCTGCATTGAATCGCTCGTATCAGTTTCCCAACTTCAAGCCAAAATTTATTATTTTATTGGATATTTCTCCTTTTCTGCTCTACTGCAGACCTTGATTGGTCAGCCTAATCGACTATACATATATAATACTTTTGAAGATATCTTTTACCCAGAATCTTTCTTTCCTCCTGAAAAGAAAATTCAGTGACAGAAAATGTCAATAAAGTTCTACTTCTTTTACTTCATGCAAAGCTTTCAATAATGAAAACGTTTAGCCATGCATCGATGCACATATAGAAATCCAAGGAAAAAGAATTCCTCTCTGATAAGAAAAGAAAAAGATAAATAAAGATTTATAAAAGAAAAATATTATCCTTATAAAGATAATACAAAGAGAACTACAAAGTGACATCAGCAAGAAAGGAAAAAACAAAGAAAGAACGGAAAAAGAGAAAGAAAGAGAGAGAGAAATCATAAAGATTAAGGATAACAATTGTCTTTGTATACCCTCTTTGTATTTATCTTTGTAAGACTAGCACTGCTCTTTATAAAATTTCATTTTACCAAGGAAAAGAAACTAAATCACAAGTATAGGCAAACTAAGATAGTGAGATCAGATAGAGGTGGTGAGTATTATGGTAAATACATTGAGAGTGGACAAGTACCTAGTCCATTCGCTAAATTTCTTCAAGAACATGGGATAGTTGCCCAATATACCATGCCTGGTTCACCGAACCAAAATGGTGTGGCAGAAAGAAGAAACCGAACATTATTGGACATGGTGAGAAGTATGCTTAGCAGCTCCAATCTTCCTAAGTTCTTGTGGACTGAAGCACTTAAGACGGTTGTGTATATATTAAATCGAGTTCCAACCAAGGCTGTCCCAAAGACACCATTTGAATTATTGAAAGGTTGGAAACTGAGTTTGCGACATATACATGCTTGGGGATGCCCGTCTGAGGTGAGAATTTATAATCCACAAGAGAAGAAGTTAGACCCAAGGACCATTAGTGGGTATTTCGTTGGATATGCTGAAAGGTCTAAGGGGTACAAATTTTATTGTCCATCTCACAACACTAAGATTGTGGAATCAAGAAACGCCAAGTTTCTTGAGTATGACTTGATTAGTGGGAACGATCAAATCAGAAACAATGTTCCTGACCATGATCATTCAGATTCTCAACCTTCCACCTCAAGTGATAGATTGGTCATAGTTCATAACACCCCTCAAGTACAAACCGGTGTTGAACAACCAACCATTGAAGTTCCACAAGCTATTGACAATGTTCTAGTGGATCAAGTAGTTCAGGAATTACCAAAACCTTCTGAACATCTAGTTGAACCACAAGGTTCTCATGAAGATAATGTTACAATATTAAGGAGATCCACTAGAACTAAGAGGTTAGCCATTCCTAGTGATTATGTAGTGTACTTACAAGAATCTGACTATAATATTGGAGCCGAGAGTGATCCCGAGTCTTTTTCACAGGCCATGAGTTGCAAAGAGTCAGAATTCTGGTACAATGCCATAAAGGAAAAGATGAGTTCCATGAAGAGTAATGAAGTTTGGGATCTTGTTGAGTTGCCTGATGGTGTAAAAGCCATTGGATGTAAATGGGTCTTTAAGACAAAGAAAGACTTATTAGGCAACATAGATATATACAAGGCGAGACTTATTGCTAAGGGATCACTCAAAAGGAAGGAATCGACTATAGAGAGACTTTTAATCTTGTATCTAAGAAAGATTCCTTACGCATCATATTGGCATTAGTAGCCCATTTTGACCTTGAGTTGCAACAAATGGATATAAAAACAACATTTCTCAAAGGAGACCTAGAGGAGGAGGTTTATATGAAACAACCTAAAGGATTTTCCTCTAGTGATGGTGAGCACTTGGTTTGTAGCTCAAGAAATCTATATACGGTCTAAAACAAGCATCCCACCAATAGTATTTTAAATTCCATGGGGTAATTACTTCATTCGGTTTTGTTGGAAACCCCATGGATCAATGTATATACTAGAAGGTTAGTGGGAGTAAGATATGCTTTCTTATTTTATATGTAGATGATATTTTGGCTCACAACCAATGATAAGGGTTTGCTACTTGAGGTAAAACAATTCCTCTCTAAAAATTTTGATATGAAGGATATGAGTGAGGCAGCTTATGTCATTGGCATCAAGATCCATAGAGATAGACTACGAGGTATCTTGGGTCTGTCTCAAGAAACCTATATCAATAAGGTTTTAGAGAGATTTCAAATGAAAGATTGTTCACCAAGTGTGACTCCCGTTGTGAAGGGTGATAAGTTCAATTTGAACCAATGCCCAAAGAATGATTTTGAAAGGGAACAAATGAAGAACATTACATATACTTATGCTATCGGAAGCTTGATGTATGCTCAAGTCTGCACAAGGTCTGACATTGCATTTGTTGTTGGAATGTTGGGACGATATCAAAGTAATCCAAGTATAGACCACTGGAGAGCTGCAAAGAAAGTGATGAGGTATCTTCAAGGAACCAAAAACTACATGCTTATGTATAGACGGACGGATAGTCTGGAAGTGATCGGTTATTCAGATTCAGACTTTGCTAGTTGTGTTGATTCACGCAAATCAACATTATGATATGTTTTCATAATGGTTGGTGGAGCTGTATCTTGGAGAAGTGTCAAGCATTCCTTGACTACTACGTCCACTATGGAAGCTGAGTTCGTTTCTTGTTTTGAGGCTACTTCACATGGTGTATGGTTAAAGAGTTTCATATCTGGGCTTAAAATTATGGATTCTATTTCTAAACCATTGAGAATATACTCGATAATTCAGCTGCTATCTTTATGGCTAAAAACAACAAAAGTCGAAGTCGAAGTAAACACATTAACATTAAGTACTTAGCCATAAGAGAGCGTATTAAGGAAAAGAAAGTGGTCATTGAGCACATATGTACTGAATTGATGATCACTGATCCTTTGACCAAAGGCATGCCACCATTGAAATTCAAAGATCATGTAGAAAAAATGGGACTTCATTCCACTATGTAGTTGTATATACAATATTTGAATAAAACTCTTATTTATTGTGATGTTTTCTCATATTCATGTGCACCTTAATTTCATTTGAGAAAATTCATTTGTAGGACCAAGAATAAACATAGGGTTTATTCATTAAGTAAGGTTGTCATATATAAAGTAAACTTGAGAAATCAAATGCATTGTAATACATGGAAGATAATACTCATTTTTATTTTGAGGACTTGTCGCCATAATTCGTGTATTTGTTTCTTAATGAAATAATGGTTAAAAATGTGGACCAAGTGGGAGAATGTAAAACTTACGTTACTTATGTAACGTTGATAATTGATTTTCATTAAATATAAAATCAGTTTTAAAGATTAATGGTCCACATTTGTTGCTTCAGTTTTTCAAACATTTTTTGTTTAACCATTAATTGTGATTTATGGCAGCCATTAAACAATGCCATTAAGAGCTTGATGGAAGCTTGACTATCTATAATGTTTTGGTCTCTAAGCTCAAGTATTCAACTAAAACAAAATACATCATCAATATTAGAGTGTCTTGAGAGCTTGGAAGAGCCAAAATACAGCTTCGTGAGTTTGTTTCAATAGCTGGAGGTAATCCTTGATTCTTGGTTTATAGTCTAAGCACATTGTATTCTTTGTATTTCTGTTTAGATTGCAGATAAGTTTCTTATAGTTTCATGTGCAAACTATCTTAATAAAATGCACTAGTCCTTAATTCCAGTGCAAAATTTCTATCTTAACTCCAACTCCAGAAATTAAAAAATATGTGAGACTAGCCAGGCATGTCATATCTACACATGCACACATATATGGTGAAGTTTAAATGCATGAGAGAGAGAGAGAGAGAGAGAGAGAGAGATGGTAAAACAAAGTTAACAGCAAATTTAACTTCTCTTCTCATGAGTGTCAGTGACTCAAGGAAGCTTTGTAAGGCCTGAAATTTGCTTAGATTTGAGCATGAGGGACCCTCTTGCTTCTGTGTATATATATACAAGACTAGACAACAGAAATTTGATTAATTTTGTCTTGCTCCCTTGGACATAGCATCTTGTGTCAATGTCATTTCTTCCCGGAGGGCTAGCTCCAATCTTACATTACATATCTTCCTTGTATGCATGAATGTCAGAATCCTCAAAACCCAGGTTTAATTCAACTTGCACATTCCACGGGTGCTTCACTGCAATTTGCATATCACGTTTGTTCTTTTCCCTATTATTCAATTCATTATATTTTTTGTATATGTGACTGATCTCATAACTTATTTGTCCGGATATATTTTTAAGTTTTGTTAAAAATTAGTAAACTGTTCGTACTACGACTGGATCATATCATATTGTAAATTATTAACAGTGTGTATTTGGGTGGTGAACGCGAATGTGGGACAATAAATTAATAAAAAAAGATGGTACTGATTCAGGTAGTAAGTGGCTAGAAATGAATTAACTGACAATTTCATTTGAAATGACATTACATCTTTTTATTTTTTTATTTTTTTATTTGCTTCTTTTCAGTTTGAGGAGTCAATAATTTTGTTTGGAAAGTTATCAGACAGTACTATTGCATGCATGGCAGTAGTTGATTGTCCATATGGGAGTTTGCTGACATGCAGAAGGTTAAAAACAGTCTCTTTATTAATTGAAAAGTGGAGGACAGTAACTATAATACTTTCTATTCTATTGTTTGTATATATTTGTTGGAAATTGAGTTGAGAGGGTGCTCTGATATCAATTGTTGAAAATTGGATTAATAAAATAATGGATATAGATGGAATTGGGAGGGATTAATTTTAATTCACACCAACAAAACATGTTAAACTGAAGGAAGAAAACTAAATTTTATTGAACTCCTCTTGATGACTTAATTACATATGTNTGCTGTAAGTAAGGAGTGAAGAGTAAGTTTATCGTCTTCGTCTCAGCCAACTTGTTTCTTTAAATAACAAAAAGAAATGAACTTTGAGTGAAAACCAAAACAAGAAGAAGAAGAAGAAGACTCACCAGAGAAAAAACCCACAAGCCAAGAAAGCTGAATGAGTGCTGCAAGTGAAAAATGAAGAGTAAGTTGATCGTCTTTGTCAATGGCAGGTCAATGTTCTTTGAATAATACTAGACTAATTATCTCCTTTCACAAACTTTCTCATACAATTCTAACATGACAGTTTATAATTGATCAGTTTATAATAGATCTTACATGGGTCCTGCATAAGTCCCATTAATTAATTATGAATTACCACGTCAAGATTATGAGAGAAAGTTTATAAGAAAATGTTGTTGGTGTAGTATTAACAGTATTCTTTTTATGCGAATACTTATCGCTACTATGCAGTCATGTATGTCTCTCTGTAATTCCACAAAGACTCTCTACGTCGCGGCGTCATCCATTATAATACTCCTACTGCTGATGTGTGTTTGCCAACGTTGATATTACGTCCTGATTTTTACTAGAAGATCTTTGTATTGTTTAAATGTAATTTTAGATATAAATCCTTCTTGATTTTATTCAAAATTTAAAAAAAATAAAAAATATTCTCATTTTATATTTTATTAAGTTTTTTTTTTAAATTATAAAACCTTTTTTATATTATTTGACTAAATCAATCAAAATTGATGAGGTGGAGGAAAATGATTGGGTAGGTTGAAGTGAAGAGTATGGTAGGGTTAACAGAGAAGTAAAACTCTTGTTTAAGAAAAGAGTAAAAGGAAAGCATAAATGTGTTATGGAAGCATAACCCGAAACTAGAGGATGGTTTTGGAATATGGAACCTCTCATTAATTAATTAATAAGAGTAATGTTATACCTACAACCTCTTCTTACAAATTATTTCTCATAATTCTAATGTAATAACTTGTTATTAATCAGTTGCAATTTATAAGGTAGAACCTATTACGAGCTGATCAATTGTGAATTACTATATCGAAGTTATAAGAAAAAGTTTGTGAAAAAATGTTATAAATGTAATATTTTCCAATTAATAA
Organism: Pistacia vera; assembly: GCF_008641045.1. NCBI lineage: Eukaryota > Viridiplantae > Streptophyta > Magnoliopsida > Sapindales > Anacardiaceae > Pistacia > Pistacia vera. Next base: position 418,734 of record NW_022196599.1, on the reverse strand, counting down.
ATATATTATTTGTGAGCTACCATTTTAGAAAGTTTTAATCATAGAAATATGCTCTAATCCTAAGGTGTTTTGTCTTTTTTGTAGTGAGCATGAGTCCATTTTGAAAATATGATCTTATCTCTATATTTCACGAAATTTTTGGTTATTATGTTTAAATTTGTAAGAAAATAACATTTTTACTAATTTATCTAAATTTAATAAATCTAATATCCAAAATTTGTCGTTAATGTTAGGTGGATAATATTTTTTTGGAGGCTAAACTCATGGGGAATAAAGTTTTACTATTTACTACAATATGGATTATGGCTACACACGTTTTGAATCATCAATATTTAAAAAGGCAAAAAGAAAGAGAAATAAATAAAGAATAACTTATGAACCAATTCACATATAAAAATAAATAAATAATTAAAATAAAAAGATCAAAAATGTTGTCGGTACATTATAAGACAGTGAAAGGTGGTGTCTTTTGCTCCCTATTTTGGAGTATTATCGCCTTCTTCCTTAAGTTGCTTGAAGGAGTAGGACCCACAATCATTTTTTATTTTGACCTTATCTTTCTCCTTCTTTTTCTGTATTTATAGCCATGTCAATTTTGTAATTAATTATCAAACCAAAAGATTATAGAATGCTTTTTAAACTATGGTTTTATGAAGAAATACATTGCAAATATTAAGTATGTTTAAAATAGTAATAAATAATATCTTAATAAGAGTTTATTATTTCAACCCACATTAAGAAAACTCTTTAAAATATTTATTGCTAAATGCATATGGAATATAATGTTTCTTCTGTAATTATGTATTTTTGTTGTCCTAATTATTGGAAGATAATTTTAAAATATGTGACAAAACTCTTTCTTGAAATAGTTTTTCAAAAATAATTTTCCAAAATGTTTAATGAATAATATTATCCATTACAAATAAAGCAATTTTTGCTAATTAAAAGTTGATATTTGCTAATAAGTGTTCAAATACATGCACACTCTTGTGCAAAAATTGAGGCAGGCCAGAATGTTACATACATACATTTGCAGATCATACAAAATCCTCGAAAGTTTTTTGCAGATCATCAAGAGAGAAAGTTTTTTGTGTATCCGTTGCACATGTAACAAGTCAATAAAAATAGTGCAAATAGCATACACGTGATTCATAATTGGGTGGTAACAAGTGCAAAATGTTCTTTGAAGGTCATGTAATTAAATTTACAGAAGAATCTTAAGGCAACCTAGCAAACCACAGATTTATTGAATAACAAATAGTAACATACAAGCAGATTTGAGACACTTACAATATTGACAAACACACAACAATCAACACAATATAAAGTTGACACTCAAACTGAGTAATTGTACAAATAAACATATATATTCACATAATGAAGTACTCTTGTCAAGGCATCTCTCTTCAAATGATATCAAGAGACAAACAAGAACAAGAACTTCATATGAAGAACTAGGCCTGTAATGAAGAATGATGCAAAGCCCTTAAGATTCTCTGCCTGTCTTTCTTGATCTCAAGAAGTTTATCATGAACACACCATGGAAAACTAAGGAAATGCTCGCGATTAAGTCCTTCGTTGTATTGACCCCAAAAACTCGGATGATATGTAACATAATACCAAGCTGATGCTTTCATGTATACTTTCTCAAGACCATCAGATTCATTTTCCTTCTTGTTGAACCAATCCCTGGCTTCTTTTATCAATGACTTCACAGCCAATTTGATTCCTTCCAAATCTCTTTTCTTACTAAAAGATTTTTCCATTTTCATTATTTGACCGCTGAGTATTTCACCCTCGGTTGATATCCCGAAATAGTCCATCAGATTTCCCAATCTATAATCATACTCACGTTTGTAATAAAAAGCATCATCAATGTAGTCCTTGAAGCCCTGCACTTCCATGTCAAGATCATAAAACTGCCTCGCCTCATCCGAGGTGAAGGATTTGATATTACCCATCTTTGGCACAAGATCTTTTACCTCGTGGTAAAGTTTCCCAATCACACTTCGCGATTCATAAGATTCTCTTTCATGCTTTTCCATGTAATCCGGAAAACTTCTAACTTGTAAACGTTGAGGGATTTTAGCAGGCACTCCGGTTTTTGAGAAGTCAACAGCAATGGAGGCTAGCTTTGCAAGCTGAATACATTGCCAACACATTGCCTTGTAAGGACTAATATCTGCAAATGCAACATGGGCATTACATATTACTCCCAGGTTTTCATTGACCATGTAATCTGCAAAAAACTCCTCCACATTCTGTACCACAATAATGTCTATGTTAAGGCATAGAAAAAAAAAATGCTCTAATTAGAATTCAAAAGAAAATGAACTAATGCAATAAGCCATAATTCATTTATGTGTTTGAACAATTCTTGGCACGCTAGATTGAGTAATACCTCAATTGTAACTTCATTATCAAGAATCTTAGGTGGTGGTGAAGTATAATCCATAGGTGGATACTGGCGAGGAGGAATGAGATCACGATCCCAACAAACAAAGTAGATATCTCCATCCAAATCACTCCCCGAACATTCATCAGGATGAGGTCTAGTTAACAATGTAAATAATGTCACTGTAAATATGCTTTACAGAGAAATAATGCTTCAGTAAACAAAATATCAGTGCACAAGAAGAATGTAATGTGATCTTCAAGAGAGTGGTGACCAATTTAGAAATTTTCTGAGTTCGATATTAAAATTTCATGCAAGCAAGAAATATATAATATGTAATAAGACAGTTTGTGTTTTGTGCATGTGTGTGTATGCTATGTGGTGTATATGACAGGCTTACCTCTTTCCTTTAGCTGGAAATACTATGCAATCCACCATGTGGTGCAAGGCCGGAACATCGACAGCCTTTAGAACACGAACATCTCCAGGATGTAGACATGGATTTTTCGCAACAGTTACCATTCCCCTTACAATTCTATTCTGGTTTGATACTCTGCCACTGAACAAAGCTAAGGAATTGGTCGATAACTCAGTCTGGCGACTTGAACATTGCACGAACACCTGACCATATTCCAAGATTCCTGTCTCATCTAGACACCCCATCATTGTTCGTCCCCTTGGGATAAAGATTCTTGTTTTCATTCTCAAGTCTTTCAACGTTGACAAGCGAAATATTTGTAACATCATTGAAAGAAATGGTTCTTCATGTGGCTTAGAATAATAGTTAAGCATATCTTTCATTACATATGTGATCGCTCCTGAAGACATCAAGTTAAGTACTTCCTGTGCCTTTAATGGATCTGTTAAAATTGTTTCCAGTTGAGAAATCACATATTTCTGCTTCTTCTCAAACGCATAATCTTTGACACCGAGAGTCGACAAAAGTATCACCAATTGGCGATTAAGGTAACACGGCTGAAACTTGCTCCATTCCAAAATATCAAGTTTAACATTATCTGATTTGTATTTGGACATACTTGGTCTCATTGATAACTTTATTGATGAAGTTGGATCAACCGCTACGACGCCTTTGTACCCGGCATATCGAATCTGAAAGGCAGATGGAACAATTCTAAAGCCACACTTTCCAGCCACCATATAAGCCAATGTAGCTGATATTTTCCCAATGCCGTCTGAGAAATTATATTTGACTCCCCCCTTTTCAACTTCTATATCAGGAATTTCTTCAATTTCATTCTTATCAACAGTCACAGCTTCCCTAGAGGAGCTGAATGATTGACCGAGTCTAGCAGAATATTTTGCCACATTCCTTATTGCGCTAAAATCACCCAACCTCTCTCTGATTTCACTTGCAGTTAGCCCTGGTCTAGATGCAAACATCCACACAGAATTATCTTTCAGTTGACTATTAGAAAAGGCCAGAAATTCAAACTTTTTATCTCCAATAACAATGCCATTTCTCATAGTTGACAATATCCTTTGATAAACTCTAGTATGCCTTTCAAAATTCGCCAAAGATGCTCGAGGAGATAAATCTGTTGGATGTATTTTTTTAAGATCCTCATTAACAAAAGAAACACGAATAAAGTTCTCACCATCATCAGAATATGTGCGTAACACATTACTGGATAGAACAATCTCTGGACCAAAGAAATATACTTTAGATGGGGTGACTAGAACCCTGTGCATATATACCAATCCATGACTTAAACTGATGGCAGGCAACATAGGAGGTCTCGCAGCCATGCTGTACTTTTGGTATTCTTCTCTAAGCCATTGCCGAGGTTCAAAGCAACATTGTTTTGAATAAATCAGTTTCTCAAGAGCATGCTCTACAAATGCTACATTTCTTCTATGCGAATCAACCATCCGAAAGAATTTATCATCTACTGCTGGCTTAGGAACACAACCACATTGAACCAAGGTATTAATCTTAAATAGGATACGAAACGACAAGTTAAATCCTTGGGGTGGACTTATAATGGGGACATGATAAGAGTGGCAAGAGGCAGTTAAACCTCTCTCCACAACGAGTGTCACTGCGGTTTCTTTGTAGTTAGGGAATTCTTTCTTAAAATCTGAAAGATAACTAGTGATTGGGAGTTCCAAGCATAAAGCAGTAGATTGACCAATGCATGAGGATGGAGTAAAATCAATTTCACAAACCCACTGAACATCAATGTCGTCTCTAAAAAAGGTTTGATCAGGTAGATCTTTGGAATATATCTGAGGTACCCCGAATAACTAACAATAGTAACACAGAAAGATGAAAAAGAAGAACATGTTAAGAATTGTCCTCAGTTGTCATGCAGATTAAAATGTATTATTGCTAGTAATTTTAAGAACTAGAACAAGTTTTAACTATAGCCTTAAGTTTTAACTATAGCCTTAAGTACCAAATTATCCACTAGTGATCGAAATAAAATCTTAAATAATATAAACTATGTAGCAACATAGTACAATAAGAAGAAATTCTATATTGTAGAAATAAAAGAAAATACAATACAAATTAGTTTAAATAGCACACCTGAATGATGATAAACCTCTTGTTTTTCAGATGACGCAACTCAACTAGCCTAATGCTCTTGTACGGGAGCTGAAGCTTATATTCCACAGAATTATGAGATAGAAAAAAGATAAATTTTCTTAGTCCCAATCCAAACTTGACAGAAACATTTTCTTGAGTCCATAGTGATGAAAACTTTTTGTCTGACAATTGAAAACCAAAGTGCAACTTTGCATCTTTAATCCTATGTTGAATGTGACCTGGTTTTGGTCCCTCGCCCATTCTTGACTTTCAAGTAAATTCCCCATACCAAAGGTCTTTCGCAGCCAAGTAGTTGATCGTATCGCAACTCGTTTGTGAATGTCCACTTGCATAGCCCCTTAAACCTTCCTGTTGCTGGACGGCGACAATCATGACAGTCCCTTCACCCAAAATTTTCTCAAGATATTGTTTTATGCCTCTGGTCTTCTACCGCAAAGCAAAGTCCATACATAGATTGACTTACCCCATTCACGTCTTCAACCAATTTCAAACTGATGTTTTCCTATCACACCAATATAGTAACACTTAACAAAATCCCATTTGATGCTGAAAAGTGAAGAATTTTGAAACACATCAAGGTCAAATTATACACTGAACACATTATTTCGTTAAATTATAAGCATACACATATTGAACCTCAACCATCAAATGCCTACCCTTTCCAGATTTCAGATGGAAGTTGAATGATATCCAGACTCATAATGCTGAAGAGCGGCTAGTATTAACAACCATAGTCATACGTCCATTGCTGACAAGAATCATTCTTATATTCTAAAACATTATAATCCAAGCGGAAATAAGCTTGGCTACGTCAAAATCTTCCCCCAAATCGCATAAAGAAATTTTTTCATTAATTGCCCGAAATCACCAAAAACTTGTCGAAAATTTCCCAAACGCATTTCACAAGCCCTTTCTAAAGCATCGCAATACAAAATGTTGGGCACCAAGAACTGTATAAACAATATCAAAACCTGGTCCTCTAACATGGAAAAATTATCACAATTTAGAATATGTATGTAAGTTTAGTGTACGGAAAATCAAAATTATAGCAACTGAAAAGAGCACCGGTTGAATAACTCCTCTATACAATTCCATTCTAGAATGGCAATCTTAAGACCAATATCTGGCACAAAGGAAATAAGCAATAGTTTTACTTAAATAACTACATACGAGAAAGTAAACTCACAAAGTTATCTAGAGAGATATATTGCAGAGATATGAATAAGCAGATGGCAGTACTTGCATAGAAGAAAACCAACAAAGTCAGAAGAAGTAATGGAAGATTTGGATATATTGATAGAAGAAGAAGAAAAGAAAAACTATTGTATACATTTCTAATCACTTGCAAAACCAAGTCTCTCTATGGCGCCAGCACAGTTCCATCCAGTGATTCTAATCCTTGTTCCTTCAAATCATTTCTCTCTCTATTGGTGCCTAAATCTCAACCATAAGCATTGCTTAATTAGTACTAGTACTGTATATTATATAATGACCATCACATTTGCTGTGTTGAAAGTATTATAATATATCAAAATTGACGTCATTTTTTTTCCTATAACTAAATCCAGACTCCATTTTTAGCCCCATGGTTCAGGGGGGCTCAGGTATGCTTCCCCCGAGCTCCACTCTTATACCAAGAAACTTTGTTTTTAAAATTATGTCTATATAATTTGTTGAACTATTATTACTGTTAATTGCATATAAAAAATACTTCCATATAATGATTATCTGATTCCTAATTCCCCAATCTATTTTTTAAAATTCATCACTATCACTCTGTTATTGCCTAGGAAATAAGGGCTGACGTAGGAAAGTCACGTGAAGAGTACTGCCGTCCCGTCAGAGCAACACGCACCACTCAGACCCTGCATACTTATCTGATCTCACAGACGCGTCCCTTTCACCCTGCAAATAATCCTGCGACATCACTTAGGAAAGAGAGCACTGGACATAAACGCCCCGGATTATATCTACAACACACCAACCCCTGGATTTACTGATAAGTACTGCTTCAGCTTTGATATAAATGAGGAAACCCCCTTCGATTAATGGATTCGGCCATTGTTTACAAAGACTCTCTCTGTCTCCTGTAAACATATTCTTTTCATAACTTCCTCCTGTAGCCAGTCCGCTGTGCTGACCTGACCCACGACTACATATCCATACAATCCTGGACGTAGAACTTGCACGTTAGCAGCCGAACCCTTTAAAAAGCTTTCTCTTGCATATTCACTTCGTAATTCATCATCACGTGTATACACCAATCATAATAGGCATGTTGACAATTAGTTGGTGGTCAAAAACGAGCACCACATCTGGTCGCTAGAGGCGGGCGATTTAGTGTAATACCCTTCATCAGAGATCTTTGACCAGCTGTTCTACACAACAATGGGCCCGCCAATCTGAGTCCAGGGCAAGCTAATCCACGTACTGAAGAAGTTCCGTTTCACAAAATACTGCGGGGTGTCCCGGCACGTCCAAACCTCGACCCTTGCCTCAGCAAACGACCTGGATGGTTCGACCTACTCTCCATACGGTCCAACCCAAAGGTTGGAATCGTTTGGGACCAAGGCATGTCATCTAACACAGCTAGGCTGTGCACCCCGCAAACCGACCCTGCATGGTCGCCGAAAAGAGCGGCCAAGGGCACATGCCCGTGCCTCGATCCTGCACGCGTAGACGAAGGGTAGCAGTGGCAAAAGTTAAGCCTACGGGCTCCCCAGGACCAGCGAACGCAAAGTTGCCCCGAGCAGTGGTATCGGCAAAGCTGAGTACGCGGCGAAAGGTGGATCCCGACGCTGTCCCATGCACGCTCAGGCAAACCCAGCAAGATCAGGTGGGCGATGATCTGTGTCACCACCCAGCAACACGACCCCGACGTTCGCAAGGCGGTGGTCTCCCACACCTCGCGGGCTGTTCGTACCACCGAGATGGTCGTGAAAATGCCCCACACAACTCCGCCTTTCACAACTCCTCTAGCCGCGTGTGTCCTAGCGGCCGGGAATGTCGGCCGGGCAAGGCGGAATCCGACCTCCGGACCTTCCTGAACCGCAATCGAGAAGGCCGGACTCGTACTGGTGAAGCAATCCCCAATTGGCTCCGTTACCACAAAATAGAGAATCGCACGCAGCTCTGATAGTTAACGGACTCGGACAGCAAACGAACCTAGCGGCGTCGCCTCTACATCCCCTTTCTCTCTCCCGAAGAAGCTAGCTGCTCCCTTTCCACCAGGGTTCAGAAGCCATATCAGCCGTTTGATGGGAACTATGATCCGCAGGATCTTTTATATTAGTTCAACGACCTGATGGAGCTCCACCAGGTTCCGGACCTACCAAAATATCGTTGTTTGGCCGTGACGCTGACTTCTACTCCAAACTGTGGTTAGGTCGCTCCCAGCGGATCTCAGTTCGGGCCTCAGATGAGCGCGACGTTCCTAGCGGCATTTCCAAGCCATCAGAATTCCTGATGCCTTTGAGCTACCTCCAGCAACTAAGGCAAGAAGAGACGAATCCCTGCATCTTACATTGACCGCTTCCACAGGAACTCAACAAGGTGGCTCATGCCCCAGAAGAGTCCATCCAACTCTTATAATAGCTGAGTTTTGCCCGCAAAACCGACCTGTGGAAGAACTGCAGCTGAGACGATATTTCCCTCACCAGATTCTACACCCTGGCAAAAAGTATCTCCGAATAGAGAATTCATTGGTGTCACTCCGCTGTCGCGATCACGGCACTTTCGGCAGTATTCAGTCCGGGAGACAATAGGCAGCTGATTCGCAAGGAGACATTGACGATCAGCGAAAAGGGAAAAACCCCGCTACGACAGAAAAAAGTCCTATCTCTTCCCCCGTCGCGACCGGACAGGACCCAATACACTCCGCTGAATGTGTCTATATCTGCGATCCTCGACAAATCCGAGGAGCCAGCCTGCTCGGTGCCAGAACCCATAAAACTCCTGCTACTAGAAACAGCAAAAAATACTACGTACCATCGGGATAACGGGCATCACACTGAGTGAATGCTGAGCCTAAGCAGCTATCGAAGAGCTCCAAGAAAGGGCACTTCAAGGATACGTTGATGACTCCCCAAAAGAAAACCAAGGGAAGCGAAAGAAAAGCGTCGTGATCGCAGCGGGTACAAAGTGAACCTAATTTTCGGAGGTCTGCACCTTGTTGGAAACACGCAGGAGCGCAGAAAGGTATGCATGCGAAGCGCATCATGACCCGATCAGGGTAAGAGCACTTCGAGCGACCTCAACAAGCCAAAAGGAGGAACCAATCCCTTCTGCGAGAAGGAGGCGCTCGCTTGCCCATCTCACGAGGATGCTCTGGTGACACACCCCCTGATAGGGTGTCATAATGTCTCAGCAATGCTTGTAGACAACGGAAGCGCTGGTGAACATCCTGTTCAATCAGCTTTCGATAGAATGAACCTACTGAGACCGATCTGAAGCCAGCCGATGCCTCTATACGGTTTTGTAACGGGGGATCACCTGATCCCCAAAGGACATCCAGCTACCAGTCACGCTCGGCGACTACGACGAGGTGACTAGGGTTACTGAATTTTTGGTCTGGACCACCTCGGCCTTAATGAATCTGGGGCGACTCTGCTGAAACCTTCAAGGCGGTCCACTTCCATTTATCACCTTAAGATGAAGTTCCCCACTCCATCGGGATAGGAGGTAACGGTCGCAAAGCGCATCTCGCGATGCTACGTAAAAGCGGTCCAAATGGCCGACAAGGGAAGGGCATTTCGTGATGTGCGCCCCGCCAGGCTATGGTGATCAGCCGGATCGAGCTACAGCCTGGTCCGGCGAGGATAACATAGATCCGCGAATTCAAGAAGATTCCCCACGAGCGGCCGGTTGAGGATCTGCCCGAAGTTTCGGTTGATCCAGAGAGCCGGCCGAGTGCTAAAGATCGAAGCTTTCTCAACCCCCACTCGCTTCCGAGCTTGTAAGCTTCTTGAAGGAAAACTTGACGTGTTCGCCTGGTCGCACGCAGACATGGTCGGAATCAGCCCGAAACATTATTTGCCATTCACTGAATGTCAGCAGTGAAGCCAAGCCAGTTCGCCAAAAAAGGGCGATGGATCCGAGGCGGTACGCAGCTCTAAAATCAAAGTGAGAACCTTCTCCGAAATGGCCATTCGCGAGGCTCTCTACCAGACCTGGGTTGCTAACCCGGTACTGGAAAGAAGCCAAATGGCAAGTGGCAGACCTGTGTAGACTTCAGCGACCTCAACAAAGCTTGCCCGAAGACGCTTCCCCCTGCCAAAATCGATCAGCTCGTTGACGCCACCCTCGGGACCGAGCTGTTAAGTTTCATGATGCTTACTCGGGATCAATCAGATCCTGATGTATAGGCCAAGATAGAAACATACGACCTTCATTACGGATCGGGGGCTATACTGTTACAAAGTATGCCTTTCGCCTCAAGAACGGGCGCAACCTATCAGAGGTTGGTCAATCGAATGTTCTCCGACCAGATCGGAGAACAATGGAGGTCATGTGGACGACATGCTGTCATCCCGGTCGCCTCAAAACATATGCTGTACCTGCCGAGAGTTTTGACATACTCCGACTCTACAAATGAACTAACCCCCTTAAATGTTCATTCGGGGTATCGTCAGGAAAGTTCCTGGGATATATGGTCATACGGGCATAGAAATGAACCCCGAAAGAGATTCAAGCTCTGCTCGATATGAAGAGCCCGACACAAAGCAGGCAAGAGTCTGAACGGGCAATAGCGCACTTATCGCTTCATCAAGGCTAACAGACCGCTGTTTACCATCTTCAACGTCCTAAGGCCAATAAGAAACTTTGAGTGGACTCCCGAATGCGAGCAGGCATTCCAAATATAAAAAACACCTTGGGAAGCCACCTCTCCTCTCTAAGCCTCTTCCACAGGAGACCCTGCTCGTCCTCCTGTCCGTGTCTCCGTTCGCGGTCGTGCAGCTTTAATATGGAAGGGAAAAGGCTCATGGCCAGTATATTATGCAAGTAAGCGTCTATCGGATGCCGAGATGCGTACCGCGAGATGAGCGACTAGCTTTTGCTCTGCTAGTCGCGTCCAGAAAGCTGCGACCTTACTTCCTGCCCATACGATCAAGGTAATGACAAATTACCCCCTTCAGGCAGGTCCTCCAGAAACCAGAGGCCTCGGTAAATTGCTCAAATGGGCCATGGAGTTAAGCTAGTTCGACCTAAAGTATAAGCCCAGGTCGACCATCAAAGGGCAGGCTATTGGCACTTCATCTCGGAATTTTCTTATCTCCCAAGCGAGCAACAGCCTAACGAATCGGGCAAGAAAGTACTCAGAACCTGTCGACCTGGAACCTCTACGTCATGGGTCATCAAACAGGAAAGAGCCGCGCGGATCTTCTCCTTGTGAGCCCCGAGGGGCGTGGGTTCACGGTATCCTCCGATTCGTGTTTAAAGCGACCAACATGAGGCCGAGTACGAAACCCCTCGCCGGGTTGAGACTGCAAAGAAAGGGTGCAATCGCGATCAGCATTTACAGCGACTCTATGCTAGTCGTCAACCAAATCCTAAGGGAATACCAAGCCAAGGAAGAGAACATGGTCCGCTACCTAAAGAGCAAGGCCTATCTGGGTCGTTTAAGCACTTTGAAATCGCTCAGATCCCCAGAGAGAGCAATTCTATAGCGACCCTTGGCAAGATAGCTTCATCGTTAATTTCTAGGGCTCCTGATAACATTCCTGTTCGCTTCGTCATGCTCCAACTATCATTCGACCGACACAGGTCTAATATGGCTCAACGAGATTCCTGGATGACTCCCATTGCCTAGTACCTCAAGGATGGACTTTGCCGAGTGACAAATCGAGGCAGAGTTTTGCGAGTAAGGTCTGCTCGTTTCACACTTATCGGGGATCAGCTGTACAGGAAGGATTCAGTACCCCTCTCCTTCGTGTGTAACCAGTGAAGAAGCAGACTACATCATGAGGGAATTCATGAAGGGATCTGCGGTAACCACACAGCAGCTCGATCTCTCTTGCGAACAGAGGTTGTTCGTCAGGGATACTATTGGCCCGGATCCAAGAAGATGCACCACAAATTTGTCAAAAAATGTGACAAGTGCCGCGGTTCGTAACATTCGCGAGCACCCCATCCACGAGCTGATTACTATGTCTAGCCCCTGCCATTTTTCATGTGGAGGATCGACCTTATCGCCCCATGCCATTGGAAAGGGAGGGATCAGTATACCGTGGTCGCGGTAGACTATTTCACAAAAGGGTGTTGAAGCGGAGCCCTAGCCGCGATCACGACCAAACTAAAAGATTTCGTTTTTAAGAACATAGTGTGCCGCTACGGAATTCCTCACACCCTTATCTCGGATAATGGGAAGCAATTCGATAATGAAAGTTCAAGCAATTCTGCGACGAGCTGGGCATCCATAAAAAGTTTGCCTTGTCACCAACCGCAAGCGAAATGGCCAGTTGAAGCAGTCAACAAGACCATCAAGCACACCTCTAAGGCCAAGCTCGGGGCAGCCCAAAGGAATTGGGCTGACGATCTCCCCGAAGTCTTATGGGCGTACAGGACAACTCCAAGAACCTCCACCTCGGAAACCCCTTTTTTCGCTAGCCTATGGCTGCGAAAGCGATGATCCCTGTAGAGGTCGGAACGGTTCTCTTCAGAGGCTTATACAATGGGTCGAAACGATTTCTTATGAAGCGAGTTTGGACCTGATCGAAGAGCACCGCAACAAGGCTTCGCTAAGGGTAGCAGCCTACCAGCAGCGAGCAAAAGGTTCTTCGCACTCAAAGGTCAGCGAAGAGACTTCCAGATCGGAGATCTTGTGCTAAGAAGTTCTCCTCGGACCAAGAGCCAAGTGCAGGGTGTTAGGGCCTAACTGGAAGGTTCGTATTGGATCGACAAAGTATCAGACCGTGGACTTACCACCTCAAAGGTTAAACGGCTCCAAAGTACCCCAAGCTTGGAATGCCGAGCACCTCCGGCCATACTATCAGTATCCCGAACTTAGCTCTCAGTTTTTGTTAATTTCTTTCAAGTATTACTTTGTTCGCTCAAAGCAGTTCGCATGGTCCTGTTCGCATGTAAAATTTGTTGGCAATTGCTTATGTAAATCACAATTGTAAATTGTACATATATATTATGAAAAGCGACCTGCAATTGTAAAGATAGTCCTCCATTCATGTCAAACAAAAAAGTCAAAAGACCCATTACAATGGGACAACTCATTACTCATGGCTGGTCGGGGGGATCCTTTGATCCAGAACCCCCTGCCGGTCGGGTCGTGGATGGCCGCGCTTCCTGATCATCCTCCTCGCCATGATCCGCAAAGTCGCTTGCCAACTCTCCGGAGGTCGGACATGTCAGATCTGGATTTTTTGCTCCCAGGGTAAATAGACCCGATTGCCCATCTCTGCGGCCTTTTCTTCCAGCTCCTCTGACTGATTCTGCATTTCTCCAGTTAGAAGCGATTTTCCTCCCGACTCTCCTGGAGTTCGGCCTCAAGAGCTCGCCTTTCTTGTTCGGAGGCCTCACTGTCTTGTTCAGCTCGCTGAGCCCGTTCGAAGGTCGCCCGGATCTCCTGGTCCTTTTCTCCGACCTCCTTGGAGAGCCTGACGGTTGTCCTTTGAAGTTCTTTAACTTCCTTCACACGTCGGTTGAGTTCCGTCTTTTGGAAATCCACCGTTCGTAAAGTGGCATCCTTTTGGTTCAGATACCTGTTCGCCGCTTCGAACGCTTGTGTTCTTTCCGCTTCGACGGACTCCAAGCTCTGCTTCAGCTTTGCGACCTCCTCCTCTAGGTCGCTTGTCCCCTTTGCGACCCCCAGCTGCGTCTTTTCCATGGCCATCCTCATCACAAGTAACCTGGCGCGTCCTTAGAGGCTCCTCCTCGGATTCGGTCTCAGACTCTTCGGCCTGGACCTGTTTCCTCTTCTTGGACCTTTGGACCGGAGCCTTCCGCCTTGGGCGAGCAGATGGTGGCTAAGCGACTTGTTCCGTCCTGGTCGCTTCTTGCACAGGACAGGGCTGCGAAGGCGCAGAAGTTCGCAGCGGCTGTGCCGGAATGGGACGGGCAGCTTCGGTCGCCCTCTCTCTCCTCGATCGAGGGAAGACGAATGGTGCTCGGCGGGGCTGCCCGGACTCCTTTGGGGGCATGGTCTCTACATTTAAGTTCGTTAGTAAGCAAACTTATTCTACGACCAGAAAGGAACCGGTATAACTTACCTTCTGGGGGTTCTAACGACGCCTTGTCGCTGAAAAAACCGTACTTCCACAAGTTCGTGGTTGTCACAAGCTTCCTCGTGTCACGGCTCTCCTCGTCCAGTACTCTGAATGATACAAGCCTGTCTGGGTCGGGGAGTAGCGCCTGCTCGGTCGTTCTATTAACTGCAAAAGAAAACAGGTCGTTATTATGGATCAGACGAGCAGACAATGAACCCAGCGAAAGAAAACCTACTTGGATCCTAAAAACGGCAGTAGCCGTTATAAAAGAAAAAGAAGAACTTTGTTTCGTAGGCCCCCGCATTGCTGGGATAGCTGTATATCCCCGCGGCAATGGTAGGTCGCTGAGACAAATAGTAAGAGTCCTTGTCCCTACTCTTCTTAAGGTAGTAGGCGACACCGAGCTCCACCGCCGTTGGCTCTCCCAAGCCGCTCTCGCAGCACGCGATGTACATCGCGACAGCGATGACATACGCGTTTGGCGTCAACTGCATTGGTGCGATCCCGAAATGATCCAAGACCGACCTGATGAAAGGATGGAAGGGAATCCTCCCTCCACCCTTGAAGATCTCTTTAGAGATCGCGGCAAGGCCATCGGCCAGGCGCCGTGACGGTCTGGTGTGGTCGAGGAACACCTCCGCGCGGATGTCAAACTGCCTCTTTATTCTATTATATTCTTCAGAGGTGAGAACCGAGTAGACATCGAGGGCTGCATCCTCGGGAACTTCCCGCGAGGACGAGCTTGCTCCTTCCTCTGGTCTGGATGTTGACGGTTCCATTCCAGTCTGCAACATCGACAGACACGGTCATTTAGGCCTTCGTGTTTGTCCCGTGCGGCGGCAGGGGACAAATTCTTAAAACCTAGCAGTGACTCGAGCCGCCATCCACGGCTCGAATCCAATGACGGCGTCACGTCCCCGGTGAAACACCGGGAGACCCAACGCCATGGTCCATCCAAACCAGTGCAAAGTGAAAAAAGGAAGGGAGAACCTTACTCTTTGGGATGCGAAGCTGAGGCCGAAATTCGTTTCGGTTGCCTGAAAAGCGCCAATCGGAAGAGAATGGTTCCTGGTTTGCAAAGGTTTGTCACTCGAAGCGAAAGAAATTTCGGTGACCTCATCTGAAAAATACAAGTTTTTATATGGATTGCGAATCGACGGTTACCACCCCTCGGAACCGAAACGACAGCTCTCTCTCTCCCCGCATTAAATGCGCCCCACGTCGCATTAAATGCCGTGATAAGAGTCGTCGTTTCGGATGTGTTACATAACCAATGCTATCAAAACGTCGTCGGGTCAGCACACAACGCATTTAATGTGTCTGACAAACGCCTTAACGCGTGCAGAGCGCCTGACAGCGCAGAACCAGGTTCATTGAATCTCTAAGGTACAGAAAGGAGCGTCCATCAGATCCAGGTCGCAAGGTTGAAGATTGTCAGGTCGCTTAGGCAACAAATTACACGAGATCGTGTTCGCCAAGAGTCCTGTGTCGAGCTCATCCCATTCAGGTCGGGGCGACCGGAATCTCCGATGTGACTTAGTTTCCAAGGTTCGATCCTCAAACCTTAGAAACTAGGGGGCTTCTGTTATGCCTAAGGAAATAAGGGCTGACGTAGGAAAGTCACGTGAAGAGTGACCTGCTCCCGTCAGAGCAACACGCACACGTCAGACCTGCTACATGATATGGAGCTCACACGCGTCCCTTTCACCTGCAATAAATCATGCGAAATCAGCTTAGGAAGAGAGCAATGGGACATAAAGCCGAATTATATCCTGACAATCACACCAACCCATGGATTTAATGATAATTACATGCTTCAGCTTGATATAAAATGAGGAAGACCCCTTCATTAAGGGGATTCGGCCATTTTTACAAAAGACTCTCTCTGTCTCCTGTAAACATATTTACTTTTCATAATTCCTCTGTAAGCCAGTCCGCTTGGCGACCTGACCCACACTACTATCAATACAAATCAGTGGACGTAGAACTTGCTACCTTAGCATCCGAACCACTTTAAAAGCTTTCTCTGCATTTATTTCACTTCGTATATTCATCATCACGTGTTAATACACCAATCAGTAATACGCACGTGACAATTAGTTGGTGTAAAAAACGAACATCAACAAACTCTATTTTCTCTTGTTTCTAGACCATTCTTCCTCTATATTTAAATATATTTTCTTTATTTTCTTTACTTATTAATGCTATATTAACAATCTCATATTAACATTATTCACACAAATATTTTAGATATTAATTAGTTGAAATTATTAGATAGTTTTATTAAAAGTTTCAAAATCTTATAAACTCAAGGATTATTCATTACATAGTCATGCTCTATATTAAAATATATAAATAAATCTCTTATGTGAAATCTAAAATGACAGTTTCTCAAAAATAAAGACATTTATTAAAAATAGACAGGGTTATTATTAGTTAGGGGACATTTTTATTATAAATTTACATAATATAACACTTTTATCATAAAAGACAATGAAATGACATTTCACGGTTTAAAACTGTCAATTTCAACATAAGTTTTTTGAATGACTGAAATATCCATGTGTAAGTGATTCTATTGTTAAAAAAAAACAAAAAAAAACAAAAAAAAAATAGAAATAAAACAATACACACATCACTAAATTATTTGATATCCATGCACATATTGTTTTATTTCTATTATTCTTTCAAAACAATAAAATCACTAACACAAGGTATTTCAATCATCTAAAAAATTTCAATTAAAATTAACGACTTTAAACTGTTAAGTATACTCTCCTTATCTTTTCTAATAAAAATGTCAATGACTATAAGTTTCCATAATACACCCAAACTAGTTATAAACTAATTCATTATATTTTTAATTGTGGATTAAACTAATTTTTCATTAATAATATTTTATAAAATATATTTTTTTATTATTATTTTTACAGTTGTTTTGTAATAATAAGATCATGAGACTTGAAGCATAAAATTGATAGGGAATTATAAGATGCTTTAATTTCTCCCTTTTGCAAAGCAATGAATATATAACCTATATTACTTTTATTTTGGGAAATTGAAATTCTCTACTTGCTTTTTAAGGACAGATTGAATCTAATTCATGGATGATTCTTTTACCCCATTTTATCCATCATCTTTATTTGTATATGTATTTCATTTGTTAAATTTTATTTTGTAATAATTTTAATGAGTACCTTTAACGATGGTTTTAATTGGTTAACGTTAACAGCTTTAAACATTTAAGTATCATTTCATTATCTATTCTAATAGAAATTTCCTATAAGTCTATAACTATAAGTTTTCATAATACCTCCAAACTAGAAATTGGTACTTCTATTAGGATGTTTAATTAGATCCCCTTCAGCAATTAAGTTAACTAAAATCATTACTAATTCATTATATTTTTATTTGTTGATTAAACTAATTTTTCATTAATAATATTTCATAAAATATAGGTCTTTCAACAATTTATATTTAATATTCTATTTTAAATTTTTTTTTACTGAAATAATAAAGTTAATATAATTTTGTAATAATAAGAGCATGAGACTTGAACAATAAAATTGATGGGGGAATTATAAGATGCTTTAATTTCTCTCTTTTGCAAGCAATGAATATATAACCTAAGTTACTTTTATTTTGGGAAATTGAAATTCTCTACTTGCTTTTTAAGGACAGATTGAATCTAATTCATGGACGATTCTTTTACCCTATTTTATCCGTCATCTTTATATATATATTTCATTTGTTAACAATAATATACTTCTTTTATTTTGTAATTATTTTAAGGCATGAGACAATATATAACCTATATTACTTTTATTTTATATATTTTGTTTTAACAACATTATGTTTGTTCAAAATGATTTTTTCTCTTAATGATTTTAACATGTAATTTTTTTTTTTTTGTTAATTTTTGATGATTTTAACATGTGCCTCCTGTAGGAACAACCTCAATATTTTTTTTTAAAGTTTAATTGGTTAAACTAACGTAATCAAGCTGGTATTTTATGTAACCCTTTAATTAAAATTTTTTATTTAATGATATACACTGTGAAGCTCTTAATTTATTAACATGTCATATAAAAATATCAAACATTATTTAATTATCAATTTTCATTAAAAAAAATTAAATAAGTAGAAGTATGGAAAAGAATGTTTGCTTTATAGGCATAATATATTCTCCTTATGAAAAGGGGAAGGAATTCTGAATAAATAAAAATTGTAAAGCCTTCCTTCTTTAGAATGCAACTTTGTAAAGGAATCAACTCTTTTTCTTATTATTAAAACATTATAAAATCAATTATTTTAACATGAGTAAAAGACATTTACTCACCCAAGGTTTGGCCATCTTCAAGTCCCCACCCATGGTTTCATAAGTTGCACATTTCCATCCAATTTTAAATTTCAAACATGTGATTTAACAGTTTAAAGGGTATTTAGATCTTTTTATTCAAAAAAAAAAGTACACATCTCAAAATTTTCTCACAACCCAACCCTTCCTCTTCGCCTCCAACTCCACCATTACCACCGGCAGCTAGATCTGGACACCGCGGAGAAGAGTGTATAGGCAAAAGCTTGTATTGGACTTCTGATAGCCCAACAATGCTTATTTCTACTCTGGAGGACATCAACAACGGCCCCGTGCCTCGGCTCAACTCTGGTTGGTCCCACGTTATAGTCACGACCCAATTCCACAACCCAACTCTTGTTGGTCTTACTTCAAAGTCCCATAGAAGGTTCACTCTACAAGTTGGTCTAATCTATAAGTTGATCCATTCTATGAGCTTGCCTACACTCCACAAGTCGGACTACTCTACGAGCCAAGCCACTTCGCGATCTGGGCCACTTTGTGAGCCGAATCCCTCTATGGATTGGGCCCAATTGTGAGTCGGACCACTACAGGTTTGGCATTCATAAAACGTTGAGTGCCATGAGGATTCTAACATCCCAAGGACTCCAAGTTCAATGCGAATATTGGCTCTCCACATATTCTTATTCTTGCGAGAGTTTAACACTCAAAGACTCCTAATCTTATGTGATTCCTACACTTATGAATTCCCACACCCATACAAAATCTAACACCTCATGAACCCAAAGTCCTGTAGAGATTCCAATATCCTTGGTGGTTCCAAGTTTACACAAATACTTCCTATTTCGAGTAATCCTAGTTTTGAAAGAAATAGTACTTCTAGCTTCACAAGCACTAGAACTCCGAGTTCTACAAGGACTTGGACCACCAAGGCTTCCTATAAAAGCAGAGGTATGTCCTCTTGGAAATTCATCATATCCACAATTCAGAATCCAAGCATTTAATACACAGTCTTTCGACTGAATAACACTCTTTTATTCAGTACACACAATTCCCTCGCCAACTTTCTCTTTAGCCGCCATCCATTACCGCAAAGCCGAGTTCCGACCACTCTATGACAATAGTTGCACCTTAGCTCCAAAACACAGTAAACCCTCTTTTGCCTTATTACACACCGGTGTCTCCTAAAGTGCTTCACGATCACTTTTTGAATCTCTCTGTAGGTCTAGAAGATTATCGGTGGCTCAACATCCCTACAATATTTTCGGGTAGATTTTACCATCTACAATTTGGCACTCACCTTGGGGCCCTAACAATCATCTGGCAAAAGAGACAACTAACACCATGATGGGAAGCATAAAAATTCCCTTAGATGACATGTAGCTCAAATTGCCTTGCTCATTGCTCAGGTGCAAGAGAGCATGAGCAGATTTCAAGTGCCAGAAGATGAGAATGTTGCCATTCAAGCAGAGAACCGAGCTCTACAGGAGAGAGTCCAACAACTCTCTAGCTTCAAGTCTACTCCACATCAGCATGACACTAGACTCCGCATCCCGATCAACCTAAAACAATTTTTTAGGATACCCTAACATGGAGGATTGTTGAGCTAACCTCAACCCTCCCCATCAAAAATCACCAGTGGTTTGACAATCACGCCAACGACTTCTTTCGAAGACTTCAACTTCATATTCCAAACCGAAGCGAATGGGACCACTCCGCTTTACATAACGACAATCTTGATCGTCTAAACAACCTCGATTTCTGCATTCAATTAGACTGGACCTACTCCACAGGCAACCTCGATCCCACAGTTCCAAACAACAGGGTCAATTCTATAGGCAACCTTGATCCCACACTTCTCGACGACTAGGCCAATTCACCAGTGGTCTTGCATGATCAGATCAACTCAAGCAATCATGACAAGCTGAAATCCTTTGCAATTCGCGAAGACTAGTGCTGGCCTTTTCTTGACAATAGGAATGCCCATATGGCAAGCGATGGAAAAAAGGCTCGCAGAGATGAAAGTGATGATCCAGCGGATCCTTGGAATGTTGACTCCACTTAAGAAGAGTCTACTGCAAAGCTACGCTAATCTCCATTTCTCGACTCGATTGCCCTTATAGAGATGCCAAGGAAGTTTTCCTTCTCCAACATGAAGCCCTACAACAGCACAACAGATGCTGATGACCACATTGCCTCCTACAAGTAGCAGATGTTCACACTTGCAAAATATGAGAAGTTTACATGAGCAAAAGCTTCAGATCCAAGCTAACAGACCCTGTTCTTCAGTGATACACTGACCTGCCAAACAATTCCATTGCATCATTTGCACAACTCACGGACACCTTTGTTGAGTAGTTCACTAGTAGCAAGAAACTAGAGAAACTCTCTAGTGACCTTTATAGAGTTTGTTAGTGACATGGAGCACTCTGGGATTATGTTGGACATTTTAATCGAGAGAAAGTTTCCATCTCATTCTACAACCAGGAGACTGCAGTTGATGCCTTCAAGAAGGGCCTTCTCCCAAACAGCAAGCTATAAAAGGACTCACCAAGTTCAATTGCACAACCACGAAGGACATGCTCGTTAGAGCTTAGGTCGAGATCAGATGGGAGGAAGACGAAGTCCACTGTCGTGGATATACATCCTATGAAGATCGAAAGGAAGATTGACACCCCAAATGGTTCGACTGATGCAATGACACGTGACCTGTTGAGCCGTATCCCACATCCTCAAGACGTGAACAAGCGTGAGATAATAGGCGTCCACTTGAACGCCAACCTGCTCACCCATCATCTTTCGCCAACTAAACTCGTGTGCCCGAGTACAACCTCAACATTGAGCTAGTGGAAGTTGTGGCAATAATTAAGGGAATGAGTAGTAGCGTCAAATGGCCTCCCAAGCCTAAGAGCCCCATCGTAAAATGTAACATAACCAAGTGGTGTAAGTTCCATAGCAACCACGAGCACAATACTACTGATTGTATAGCTCTACAACTTGAAGTTATAAAGCTAGTCAAGAGGGGTCATCTTCACAATCTCTTGATAGACAAAGGGAAGAACACACTCGTACAACAAGATAATCGAGCTACTTCCTAGCTAGAAGAGCCAATCCCTAAGAGGACCATCAATGTCATCATTAAGGGATTGAAGATTAGTGAAGCAAGCTATTCCACCACCAAGCAACATACGAGAACCGCCATCTATCCAAAAACGCACATCGTAGTCACCATCAGATGTGCCAACAGATTAGTCAATTAGCTTCATCGATAATGAAGCTACAGGGCTCGCTAATTCCTATCACGACGCCCTCCTCATCTCCATACAGACTGTGAACTACCTCACCAAGAGAGTTCTTGTGGATAACGATTCCTTGTCCAACATTCTGTTTCTATTAATATGTATTGTGTTATTCTATTAATAAAAGGCATTATTTGTATTACATAAATCATATTCTATATGCAATAATATATGTCCTTAGAGTGGTGGAACCGTGACGAAGGAATCAAGCAGTTATAAGTATTGATTGTGAGATCCCAATGAGCACATATGGTAACCATTCTAGAAAAGTCCATAGCCCCAGTATTATTCTTACCTAGGGCATAGATAATATATTAAGACTATCATAGTGTTGAACAACCCTACCAAAAGGTAGTGACTAATCTCGCATGTCAAAGTTGTTTGGTGACAACTTGGTGTGACGCATAGGTGCTTTTTATTCACGAGTTCACTAGACTGGCACATATAAAGGATTCCATATAGATGGTAACCTCAGTCTCTATGGAATACATCCTTTAACGGATGGTGATGCATGTGATCCTTAGACTTGAGATCACTAGAACGTCATATATAAATATTGGTGTAGTTTGACACTAGCTAAATGTAATCCTATTTAGGGTTGTTAGTATGGTAGTGATTGGCTACATTGAGAAGTACATTATGATAGGGTGGGTCGACACAGGATTCATCACTCCTGTGTATTATTATTATTATTATTATTATTAAATATTAATGTATTATATATATTAATAGAAAATAATAATAATTAAAATAAAATAACAAATAGGCAAATAAAGGAAATTTATGCTATTCCAAATAGGAATAGGATATTCCAATAAAGGAAAAGGGTTAACGCTATTCCAATTAGGAATACGGTTTTTATTTAATGCACTATATAAGTGCACCTTGAAAATAAAACAAAGGATTTTTATTAAAGTGAGCAAAAGAAAACCCTAGCCACCCTCTCACTCTCCCAAAAACATGAAAGAGAATTTTTCTCTCGGAAAAATTCTGCACTTTCAATTCTTGAACCAATTGATATTGTTCTAGCAAACAAATCAATTGGACTTCCTCCTGTCTTCATGTGGATCACCATTCGTGCATTCCTAACCTTGGAGTGAATGCGATTTAAGTTTTACAAAGAGGAGGAGCCATCAACGTAGCTATAAAATAATCTCTAAATTTATTTTATGCAATTTAACATATAAATAACGCAAATCAATACAAGGATTTATGGGCATTTAGGGTTTTTAATCAAAAATTTTAATTTTCTGCTACATATAACTCGATTAGAACCCAACACTTCCTTTAGGTCATTAGATTCCCTACCAAGTAGGGAGTCAAAGAGATAAAAGTCAAACAAGGTACATTAGGAGATTGCTACCGGAGTACCTTGAAAGCGAAAACTTCCATTTTGTAACAATTATAGTCAAAGTCGGCGGTCAAAATGGATTCATATAGATTCATTCCAACCATGGAAAAGCTCAATGACATACAAATTCATCCCGACTTTTTAGATTGCAAAGCAGAGATCAGGGCTCAATTGCATCGAAACATTCGAGAAAGACTCATCAACTTCCTCAAGTAACATTATGACTACTTCGTGTGGTCTCACGCCAACATGACAATGACAATCCCTCAAGGTCATGGTCCATCGACTCCAAGTTGACCTAGACTACCCTTTGGTAAAACAGAAATGTGACCAGTTCGCTCCAGAGCATAATAGAATCATCAACGAGGAAGTACAGAAGTTGATCACCATCAGCTCAATTCGCAAGGTCCATTATCCAGATTGGCTCAGTAACATCGTCGTATAAAAAAGAACATGAAATGGTGAGTTTGCATCTACTTCACCTACCTCAACAATGCATGTCCAAAGGATTCCTTTCCTTTGCCTCATATTGATATGCTGGTTGACACTACCGTCTGCCACAAGCTACTCAACTTCATGGATGTTGTTAGAGTTAGTTAACTCTATTTGGTGTTAGGTTACCCATTTCTAAGTGCAGCGGAATAGATTTACCAATTTGATTATCCGATTTGAACACATCAAACACAAATGCGAAAAATAGAAAACACAAACATATACATGATTCAGCTAAAATCCAATTTTAGCCTACATCCATGGGGCCTTGTCCAAATCGAAGCTAATCCACTAAGTCAAAACATATTACAAGATATAGTTCAAAGTTGATCAAAGTTACAATAAAAGAACTCCTTGTTCTAGTTATACTAAGCACCACACTCTGAATCTTTAATGTGTTAATGCTTCTTGGATCTTCTTCACACTGGGAACACACCTGAACACAGCTTGAGAACCGCCCAAGCTTCAAACACTGATGCTACGCACCAGTATCAGTAAAAGAACCACGTTCCAACAGCCATTAAGACAAGTATGAGGTATGATAAGGGTTTGGCACAAAAGCAATGAACCTTTGAACATTTAAACGAAAATACCTTAAAGAATTTCAGAGTACAAAGAAGAACAAAATGTCAAAAGGTTAGATTCAATAATGCAAGAGAAGATGTTAAAAAGAGAATGGTTTCTTGCTCAACAATTTGTGCCACGTCAGCCAAGAAGGGCTGACGTATGTTTGTCCAAATAAGGAAAAGATTCCTTCTTTTGGTTTGGACCACAAAAAAAATCAGGAAAAAGCAAATCTATTCCCTAGGACCACAAATGGATATTTTGAAACTTGTAAAAGGTCTTAAAAGGCTAGCAAAAAGATAAACAAATATCTTTGCTACTTTATCAGAAAAGCAACTCGTGCAAGGTTGTAAATATCTGAAGCAAGTGTCCACGCACAAACTGTTGTGCACACACACTCGATATGAAACAAGCAAAACATAAGTTTGGCAACCTGTGTGCACACATAACTATTGTGCACACACAAGTCATAAGTTTGACAAAAATATTCTACATTCTCCCCCTTTGTCAAACTTATGAACAAAGAACCAAAGAGATCAAGAGCAAACCTGTCTCAACTAAAGAAGCAAACCTGCAAATAAGAAAGATACAAAACAGAAAAGAATTGAACAAAAGCAACACAAACACAATGTTAGCCAATAAAAGCAAATCTAAAATCAAATCTACCAGCAACAAAATAAATCCCCCATGGAGAGATAACAACACATCAAGTTTTAGCAATTCAAAAACTCAAAAATAAACTAAATAAACTGAAGTAAAAAAAAAGTTCATCAAAATAACCAACATCAGGTCAGCTCTCCCCCATAACTTAGTCCCTCTCTTTGTTCATACGTTTGAACGAAGTGATTTGCAAGAGGGAACTAATGAATGCTGAGCTTTCCTCTTGACTCTTTTCTTGGGAGGAGCAGGGATGGTGACATGTGAGTCTTCAACTTGGACATTGAAAACTAAAGCAGAGGAGGTCTCAACAGCATCATGGGAGGCAGCATTGTCTTTGGACTGCATAGGGGAAGCATGTTCTTCTTCGGACTGATCATCAACTTCATGAGCAGCTTTATCTTCATGAACAGCTACAGCAGGAACAGGGGAGGCAAGAGGAGCAGTCTGAATAGGGGAAGCAGAATTTTTCTATGCTTTCTTCATTGCATTCTCCATTTTGTCCAACCGGTCATTCAAAGAGAAATGCATCTCTTTCACATATTGGAGAACATTCTCCATTGACATCTCCAAGTCTTGCATGGTATCAAACAATGTGGATTGCCAAGTGTTAGCATGAACATGTTCAATTGTTGAAGAAGAGGGGATATTCCCGAAGTGCATGGGAGGATTGTGAAGCCACTTTTATGCTAGTGTAGATAAGGGATCCTAAATCAATTTTCTTTTCTACCCCAATCCCGTAGAGAAGTTGAGCCTTGTCTGGCCTAATCGTAGAGTTATGCATTGAGGGGACTAATTGGTTAGGGAAATCTTAAACAACAATCAGTAGAGTGGTTTGAGGGAAGTAGGTTGGAGGAAACCACTTCTCGGCCACTTTGCAATATACCCTGTTTGCAACTAATCAGATATATGCGACGGAAAAATCAGATTTAAAAATAAACCAATCAATTGCTTAATCTCAAAATCTGGGTATAGATTATAATGTTTACAAATCAATTATAATAATCAATATAATAGTAAATCCATACAGATTCAGATTTACTTATGTACGTTTAGAGGCTCCTTCAAATGTCCCTGATTTGATTTCGCTTCTCGATTCAATGTAGAACCACATGAAGATAATTCATAGAACCAAAAAGGGATTTGCTAGATCCACTTGATGGCTTCAAGAATCAAAAGAAAGAATTTTTCTTCTCCACTCAATAAAGAAAAGCGTGAGAGAGAGAGGTAGTTGGCTAGGGTTTTTTGTTTTAATTCAATGAATGAATTAAATCTCTTGATATGTTTTAATTAAGTTTCACTTACATAGTGTCACTTAATTAAAACCCTAATTCCATTAGGAATAGCCATGGATTCTCAAGTTAATCCATCCTTGCAACCAAACACCCCTTTATAGTATTTTAATTTTATATAATAACAATTATTATTAAAATCAGTTAATATATTAAAATATATTAACATTTAATTAATAATAATTCATTTAAATATATGCACTCACATATTTAAATATAATCTCACTAATTTTAATTTTAATATTAAAACTAAATATAGGCAACAACCTCAGCAAATTTAATTGCACTGTGAGATTACCAAAATACCCTTTCGTCCTAAAAGATGAAAATACCCCTTTCACAAACTGATTCTTAAATTATCTTCTAAGTGTGTGACCCCTAGGCTCCTTATCATATTGGTAGTGAATAGTATCGAGATTAACACCAATTGATTGTCTCACTATACACATACCAAGATTGGCCCCTAGCAAGGCATCATAGCCACCCAATAAATTCCAATTTAGCGAAATAGCTACCTATCAACGATATAGTTACCGTGCAATCAAATCTTTTCATCATTCGTTATCCCATCAAGGTTGAGGTACAGAAATAGTGTCAACCTCAAATATCCTCGATATCTTTGTATTCAGTTACTGGACCAATATCTAGAATAATAAATTGGATTAAGCAACAACTCAATCCCATTGTGGCCACAGGTTTAGTGTCATTGCCATTTACTGAATTGTGCCTCCCATACCTGGGAATGATGAATCCTTTGTCGATCCACCATAGTCTTGATACACTCCTCGATGTAGCCAATCACTACCATTCTGATAGTTCTGAATAGAACTACGTTGGGCTAGTGTCAAACTATACTAATCGAATGAACAAGATGCTCTGGTGATCTCAAGTCTAAGGATCACATGCACCACTATTCATTAGAGGATTTATTCCATAGACACTAGGGTTACCATCCATATGGAATCCTTTGGTGGGTCTGTCCAATGAACTTGCCTACAGCAAGCACCCATGCGTTGCACCAAGTTGTCGGCAAACAACTTTAACAAGTAAGATTAGTTACTGTCTTTTGACAGGTTGTTCAACACTATGATAGCCTTACTATATTATCTGTGTCCTTGGTCAAAATAATATCGGGGCTACAGACATTTCTAGAATGGCCACCATATGTGATCATAAGGTTCTCACAATCAAGATTCGAAACACTTGATACCCTTGTCACGGTTCTACCATCCTAAAGACATATATCGATACACACTATTATGATTTACACAATATAGAAAAATCTGTCTTTTATTAATGAATAAACATTATTACCAAGAGTCAATATTACAATAATTGATTGGATCTGGGGCACCTACTTTAACAATCTCCCACTTGTACTATAACCAATCATTCATGTATTTAATATTGAATGACCTTAAGTGTTTTTCATGCTTTTGCTATGACAGAGGCTTCGTTAGTGGATCGGCGAGATTGTCATTAGTATACACTTTACTAATCTGCACATCTTTCCTCTAAATCATTTCTCTGATGAGATGATAATGCCTGAGTATGTGTTTGGATCGCTGGTGAGACTATGGCTCCTTCGCTTGAGTTAATGCTCCATTGTTGCCATAATAGACTTCTATTGGTTCAATAATAGTGAATACCACACCAAGTTCAGTGACGAACTTCTTGATTCAAACTGCCTCTTTGGCCACATCGGATAATGTGATATACTCAGTTTCCGTTGTAGAATCCACTACAGTGCTTTGCTTAGAGCTTTTCTAGCTCACTACACCCCCATTGAGACAAAACACAAACTCGGATTGCAAGCGATAATCATCTTTGTCCGTTTGGAAACTAACATCACTGTATCCTCCTACAATGAGCTCATTTCCCCTCCATAAACTAAAAACATATCCTTAGTCCTTTTCAGGTACTTAAGGATGTTCTTGATAGCTATCCAGTGACGCTCACCTCGATCTGATTGATATCTACTACAAGTGCTTAATGCATATGAGACATCAATCTAAGTACATAACATGGCATACATAATGGATCCAACAGCTGACACATATGAGATTCTCTTCATTCTATCTCTCTCATCGTGTGTTTTGGGACACATATCCTTGTAGAGATAGACATCATGTAACATTAGAAGAAATCCCTTCTTGGATTCTTTCATACTGAATCTCTTTAGTACCTTGTTTATGTATGTACTCTGGCATAGGCCAAGCAACTTACGCGATCTATCACGGGTAGACCTTTATTTCGAGGATGTAAGCTGCTTCTCCTAAGTCCTTCATGAAGAAACACTTGGATAACCAACTCTTTATCAACTGCAAGTTTAGTATATCATTCTCAATCAGAGGTATGTCGTCGACATACAACACCAAGAATGTCACTGCGTTCCTACTTACTTTCTTGTAAACACAGAGCTCATCTTCGTTCTTGATAAAATCAAATTCTTTTACGGCTTCATCAAAACGAATGATCCATCTCCTTGAAGCTTGCTTGAGTCTATATATGGACCTCTGTAACTTGCATATCTTGTCAGCTTGTCCATCAAGAACGAAACCATCGGGTTGTGTCATATACACCTCTTTCTCAAGTTTCTATTCAAGAAAGTTGTTTTGACATCCATTTGGCAAATCTCATAGTCATGATATGTAGCAATCGCAAGCATAATCTGAATGGACTTAATCATGACAACCGGCAAAAAGGTTTCTTTATAGTAAATATCATGAATTTGTTTGAAACCTTTGGCAACCAGTCGTGTCTTATAGGTATGCACCTTGCCATCCATGTCAGCCTTCTTCTTGAACACCCATTTACACTCTATGGGTTTTACCCTTTCAAGTGGATCCATCAAAGACCATACCTAGTTCTGGTACATGGAGTCCATCTCAGATTCCATGGCTTCAAGGTATTTAATGGAATCTGGATCCAATATAGCGTCTTTGTAGGTTCGGGCTTCATTTTCTTGATAGACCACTACGTCACCATGTTGAGTCACGAGAAAACCATATCTCTTGGGTTCATGACGTACTTTTCCAGACCTATGTAGCTCATGTGCTACTTGAAGTGGTTCACTTTATTCTATAAAGTGTGGAGTAACCTCTTCACAATGTTTATCCACTTCTTGTGGCATATTCTCCCGTCCTTCGTCTAATGCATCTTATGGTTCTAGAACTTCATCAAGTTCTACTTTTCTCTAACTAGTACTTCGTAGGAAAAACTCTTTCTCTAAGAAGACACCAATACGAATGACAAAAAATTTGCTCTCTTCTAAGAGGTAGAAATAGTATCCTTTGGTCTCCTTAAGATACCCCACAAATGTACATTTGTAAGATTCCGGGCCTAGCTTGTTCGAAGTCTATTTCTTGACATAAGCATCACAACCCCAAATCCTTAGATAAGACAAGTTGGGCTTTTGCCCATTCCATAGTTCATATGGAGTCTTATATACAGACTTTGATATGGTTCAGTATATGAGTCACAGCCTCTAGGGCATAACGCCAGAATGATGAAGGTAGATCACTAAAAGTCATCATGGACATAACCATGTCAAGTAAGGTCATATTCCTTCTCTTAGACACTCCATTGTGTTGGGGTGTATGCGGAGGGGTGAGTTGTGATACTATCCCACACTTCTTCAGGTATTCAGAAAACCCTGAACTCAAGTATTCACCTACTCGATCTAACCAAAAAGCTTTAATACATTTGCCCAACATATTCTATGCTTCATTCTTAAATTCATTGAATTTATCAAAGGCTTCAGATTTATGTCTCATAAGGTAGACTAACCATATCTACTGAAATCATCAGTAAATGTGATGAAGTGTGAATATCTCCACCCCTGGCTTCAACTATTAGTAGACTGCATACTATTGGAGTAGGTGCCTTACAGCCCATCTATTATTGTAAAATTGACTCTGTAATAAATGTTTATTTATCAATAAAAGGCATATTCTTCTATATCGTGTAAATCATAGTTATATGTAATGATATATGTCCTTAGGATAGTAGAACCGTGACAAAGACATCAAGTGTTTCAAATCTTGATAGTGAGAACCTTATGATCACATATGGTGGCCATTCTAGAAATGTCCGTAGCCCTAGTATTATTTTGACCAAGGACACAGATAATACGGTAAGGCTATTATAGTGTTGAACGACCTTGTCGAAAGGCAGTGACTGATTTCACTTGTCAAAGTTGTTTGTCGACAACTTGGTGCAACGCATAGGTGCTTGGTAGAGGTAAGTTCACTGGATAGACCCACCAGAGGATTCCATATGGATGGTAACGCTAGTGTCTATGGAATAAATCCTATAACGGATGGTGGTGCATGTGATCCTTAGACTTGAGATCACCGGAGTGCCTTGTGCACCAATTGGTGTAGTTTGACACTAGCCCACGTAGTTCTATTCAGAGCTATCAATATGGTAGTGATTGGCTACATTGAGAAGTGTATCAAGACTATGGTGGATCGACAAAGGATTCATCACTCCTGGGTACGAGAAAAGTTATCTCACTAGGTAATTTAGTAAATGGCAATGACACTAAATCTATGGCCACAGTGGGATTGAGTTGATGCTCAATCCAATTTAATATTCCTGTTATTGGTCTAATAACTGAATAAAAACATGTCGAGGATATTTGAGGTTGACACTATTTTTTGTACCCCAGTCTCGATGAGATAACAGTTGATGAAAGGATTTGATTGCACGGTAACCATACCATTGATAGGCTTTAGTTTCGCTGAATCCGAATCTATCGGGTGGCCATGATGCCTTGCTAGGGGCCAATCTTGGTCTGTATGTAGTGAGACGATTAATTGGTGTTAATCGCGATACTACACACTGCCGATATGATAAGGAGCCTACGGGTCACACGCTTAGAAGATAATTTAAGAATCAATTTGTGAGAAGGGTATTTTCGTCTTTCAAGACAAAAAGGTATTTTGGTGATCTCATAGTGCAATTAAATTTGCTGAGTTTGTTGCTGTATTTAATTTTAATATTAAAATTAAATTAGTGAGATTATATTTAAATATATCTATGTATATATTTAAATGAATTATTATTATTAATTAAATGTTAATATATTATTATATATTAATTGATTTTAATTATAATAGTAATTAATTAATTAAAATACCATAAAGGGTGTGTATGGTTGCAAGGGTGAACTAGGGTTGGAGCCTATGGCTATTCCTAAGTGGAATAGGGTTTTAATTGTTGCACTATATAAGTGCAACTTAAAATTAAAACAAACATATAGATTCATTCAATTAAAACCCTAGCCACCCAAAAGGTTCTCTCTCTCTCTCTCTCTCACATTTTCTTCTTCAAGTGAAGAAGAAAATTTTTCAATTTTGATTGTTCTTGATTCTTGATGTTGGCAATTGTTCTAGCAAAACAATTGTCGGTTCTATGGATTATCTTCGTGTGGACTTCCGTGAGTGCGATCCTACATTGGATCGATTAGCAAAGAATCACGTGAACAGTATACGGTGAACAGTAGACGGTGAACAGTATTCGTGTTCGAAATCAGAGATATTCGGAGGAGCCTCCAAACATCGGTATGAACTAAATCCTTGTATGGATTTTTTTTTAATACATTTTTATTTTACGTTTCAGTTTATACTTGAAAACGTTATAATCTGTACTCGGATCTTGGTTTGTGTAATTGATCGATTCGTTTTAAATATTATGTTTTTCCGCTGCGGAAATCCTGTTACATCACTATGGATGATACCTAATAGTTCAGTAGCCCTTTCACTTTGTCCTCTGAAAGGCAACTTGGTCATCTTGCCTAAAAGGCATGACTCACAAACCTCAGATGACTGGAAGTCAAAAGGGTCCAAAACTTCATCGCTTTGAAGTTTTGTTGTGCGGGTCTAATTAACATGACCCAATCTGCAATGCCAAAGGTATGTTTGGTTTTGATCACTATATTTAGCTTTCTTTGTTCAACATTGAGAATATCTTTATTATTTAGATCAAGAACATATAATTTATTATATAACCTTGCAATTCCAAATAGAATACTATTCAAACTAAA
This sequence comes from Pistacia vera, assembly GCF_008641045.1. Taxonomy (NCBI): domain Eukaryota; kingdom Viridiplantae; phylum Streptophyta; class Magnoliopsida; order Sapindales; family Anacardiaceae; genus Pistacia; species Pistacia vera. The sequence continues at coordinate 386,536 of NW_022196599.1, read as the reverse complement.
GAACAACAATCCATTAGAAATCTCAAAATGATATCCTATATTATCCAAAGCGGATAGCGAACTAATATTTCTAGAAATCGAAGGTATGAAATAACAATTATGAAGTTCCAATAATAAGCCCGTAGGCAAAGATAAACAATATGTCCCTACAGCTAATGCAGCCACATGTGCTCCATTTCCAAGTTGTAGGTCCCCTTCTCCCTTGGCAAGCAATCTATTATGTCTTAGTCCCTACACATTAGTACAAATGTTAGTACCACATCTTGTGTCAATGACCCAAGATGTTGAAGGAGAAAAGTTAATCTCCATCATGTACATACCTGAAGTCAAAGTGTTTGACTTCTTCTTGTTTTCGAGGAAAGCCTTGCAGTGTTTCCTTCAGTGGCCAGGCTTTCCATAATATAAGCAAACAACCTTCCCACCTTTCCTAATGCCACCCTTAGGCTTAAGAGCATCTTGTCCTTTTGGCTTGGGTTCGGGATAGGACTTGCCCTTTCCCTTAACCTTGCCCTTGCCATTTCCTTTACTGGTAACAACCAGTAAAACAGGCTTGGATTTTCATGTCCTACTCAGTAGTCCTAAGCTTGTTCAGAAGCTCTGACAAAGATTTCTGCATCATGTTCATATTGAAATTCATTATGAACGGTGAAAAAGAATTAGGTAGTGACTGCAGAATTAAATCCACTTTTAAGTCTGCATCCACACCAAACCCCAAAGTCTGAAGCCTTTCTATGAACCTAATCATCTTGAGTACATGAGGATCGACTTGGGCTCCCTCAGTCATACAACTCCTAAATAGTGCGCTCGACACCTTATACCTCTCATGACTAGCATTTCCTTGGAAAAGCTCCTTGAGGTGCAGAATTATGACAGCAATGTCCATATTCTCATGTTGCTTTTGCAGCTTAGGTGTCATTGATGCTAACATAATGCATTGAGCATTATCAACATTATCAAGGAACTTTTGATAAGTATCCTTTATTTCCTGAGTGGCATCAAGATCAAGCTCAATTATATAAAGCTTGTCAAGGATATACAATTTCTTTTGGGACTTCAGTACAATCCGAAGATTTCGATACTAGTCCGAGAAATTGGATCCATCCAGCCTATTTTCTTTTTTGATTATCGATCACAAGTTAGTATTGCTCATTTTTGGTGAATCTACAAATGTAGAAAAGTAAAAGTTATTACAATGTTTATTATTATTTAATAAGGTCTTTCAATAAAATCGCTCCTACTATTTTTCTCAAGACAATAATCCTCACTATTAACTCGAGAAAGCCCGTTGGCTTTCCTAGCAGACTAAGATCCCATCTAGCCCATTTCAAACCTTTGCTTTGGCAAACAAGTCAAAAATGGGTTGATTAGGTAGGCCAACAAACTTAATCCACACCAGTTGATAGCTCCCACTACCAACCTCAAATGCGAAGTAAGCCAAAAAACCAATCACACAATACAATGAACAAAGCCATTGTCCTCAAGTGTGATTCTCAGTATCAATAGAGTGGACACTACATGTTGGCACGTACACACAACAAGTGTACTTCTCTACTATGCCTATGATATGCTTATCAACCTTCGCCTTGGTGAACAAGCAAAACATATCATTTAAGTCAAACCATCACGATTAAGGAAAACTCTAATGACCCTTAACATCCCACTGGTAGAAGTGTACCCTCTGTTTTTGCGAACAAGGTTCCAACGAACAGTGGTTTGATTAAAGTCATGGTGATGAAAGGCATTTTAATTACTGACTTAATATCCTTTATTTGAGGGGTTTTTATTTTATGTCTCACCAATTTATTACCTTTTTAGAATGAAATTGATCAGCATGTTATTAAATATTCAACCTTAGCATGCATTCTAAGCAAAATATAAATATGCCGAAACATGGCCCACTAAAACCGATTTCCTCAAACCTAGAGGAATCGGTAGGTCAACCTAGGGTTTAAAAATAAAACTTGGGTCTTCAAGTTTTTACTCTTCATTTCTCCTCTGTTTCTTCATCACGATTGTTAGAGTCATGAAAGTGACTCTATTTTGATGGTTAAAAGACCCTATGTGTAATTAAATTGAAGTTATATTGAGACAATTGAAGAAATTATGGAATTTTTAATGGAAAATCACATTTTAATTTTTCCTTACAATTTGTGCATGTTTGGAATGATTTTTGAGATGTTGTGAGTCAATATTAGGTTCTGATTTATTGATTAGGTTTGAATTTGTCTCATTTATTTTGTTTAGGGGGTAAATTGTCATATTTTTGGGGGTTGATTTTTTCAGTTTTCATTCATGCAGTGACTAAACTAAATTTTCCAGATTTTGTATAAAAGAAGATGAATGGTTCCAGAATGAACCAGCCAGCCCTCCACCCTCATTCCGGCCACTCTCAACCATTTTTCGTTGAGTTCCAACAATGATTCACCTCCCAAGAGTGCCACTTCACCTTCTCTCATCGTCTCCTCCACGTTTCCACGCTTTCCCAGCGACGCTTCATCTTCCATCATGCAACTTTTCATCTTCCAACCACTTTCCTCCATTTTTCGACCACGATTCATCTACCAAAGAGCTGATCCACCTTCCCCAAGGTCTGATCTATCCTTTCCAAGCTTCAGTTGCCGCCAAACTCGTCAGAATCACATTGCTTCCACCATGCCTCTTCAACTTCCCAGAGTGTTTTCGCTCCCTTTCTGGCAAGGTCTCAACTCCTCAAATACATTTTTGGACTGTTAGTAAACGGTCCCGTATACGCAGCGGAAACAAAGAAATAATATAACAGGATCGTTTACATGAGCCATTTTACAATTTATATTAAATAAAATTTGCATAAATATTCAACATGAGTTAAGAGAAACAAACGCAAAGTGAAGGCTCCTCCAAATTTGTCGACGAACGTTTTGCTACCGATCCAAGTGTAGGATCGAACCTGCGTAGTCCACACGAAGACAATCTTAAAGAACCAAAGAGGGATTTGCTAGATCCTCTTTGGCTTCAAGATTAAGAAGAAAAACAAAATCAATTGAATTGATTTTTGGCACCCAAAAGTTTCTGTCGTGGGAGTGTATCAAAGAGGGGCTGCTATGTGTTTTTTGGTTTTACAAAGAAAAACTCATTTTTTAATCACAGCACTTTTCCTTTTATATTTAAAAACAATTTGCCCTAATCCCATACGGAATAGGCTGGGCTCCAACCCAAACGCCCATGTTGCCAAACACTCCAATTGATTTATTTTAATTCCTCATTATCTCATTAAAATCAATTAATATATATATTTAAATATATATATATATATATATATATATATAATATATATATATATATATAATATTAACATTTAACTAATGATATATATTTAAATATGTGTGAACACATATTTAAAACGTAATTTCACTTATTTAATTTTTCTAACAAATTAAATAAAGGCTACGACCTCAGCAAATTAATTGCACTATGAAATTACCAAAATACCCTTTCGCTTAAAAGACGAAAACGCCCTTCTTTTTCTTTCATCTAAATTGTCTTCTATGTGTGGACCCATAGGCTCCTCATAATCGGCAGTGTATAGTATCGCGATTAACACCAATTAATCGTCTCACATACACAGACCAAGATTGGCCCCTAGCAGGCATCATAGCCACCCGATAGATTTGGATTCAGCAAAGTAGCTACCTGTCAACGATATGGTTACCGTGCAATTCGATCCTTTCATCATACGTTATCTCGACGAGACGAAGGCATAGAAATAGTGTCAACCTTCGGTTACTCTCGAATTATTTATTCAGTTTCTGGACCAATTACCCGTATTATAAACGGATAGAGCAACAACTCAATCCTACTGTGCAAAAGTTTTAGTGTCATTGCCATTACTGAATTGCGCGTAAGATAACTTTCTCCCGTACCCGGGAGTGATAAATCCTCTGTCAATCCACCATAGTCTTGATACACTCCTTGATGCAGCAATCACCACCGTATTGACAGCTCTGAAAGAAATGCGTTGGCTAGTGTCAAACTACACCACATGGTGCACAAGGCGTCCGGTGATCTCAAGTCTAAGGATCACATGCACCACCATTCGTTAGAGGATTTGTTCCATGACACGGGTTACCATCCATATGGAATCCTCTGGTGGGTCTGTCCAGTGAACTTGCTGTGGTGTAATCGCCTACAACAAACACCCATGTGTTGCACAGGTTGTCACCAAAAACCTTGAAAGTGAGATCAGTCACTGCCCTTCGATAGGGTCGTTCAACACTATGATAGCCTTACCGTATTATCGTGTGCCCTTAGTTCAGAATAATAGGGGCTACGGACGTTTCTAGAATGGCCACCATATGTGCTCATAGGGTTCTCACTATCAAGATTTGAAACACTTGATACCTCGTCACGGCTCTACCATTCTAAGGACATATATCAATACATATTGCAATATAATGATTACCGCGATATAGAATAAAATACCTTTTATTGATTAATGAACTTATTACAAGAGTCAATTCTACATAATTGATTGGCTTAGGGCATCTACTCTAACAATCTCCACTTGATATAGCCAATCATTCATGTATTAATACCAAATGATCTCAAGTGCCTGTCATGTCTGCTGCGACAGAGGGTTTGTTAGGGATCTGCAAGATTGTCGTCAGTATGCACTTTACTAATCTGCACGTTTTTCCTCTCAACTATCCTCTGAGATGGAATCGTCTGAGTATGTGTCTGGATTTCTGATGAGACCTTGGTTCCCTGGCTTGAGCAATTGCTCCATTGTTGTCACAATGAATGTCTATAGGATCAACAATCGTAGGAACCACACAAGTTCAGTAAGAACTTCTTAATCCAGACTGCCTCCTGGCCGCATCCGATAATGCAAATACTCAGCCTCTATTGTAAAATCCGCTACAGTGCTTTGTTGGAGCTCTTCCAGCTCACTGCACCGCCATTGAGACAAAATACAAACCCGATTGCGATCGATAATTATCTTTGTCGTTTGGAAACTAGCATCACTGTATCTCTTACAGTGAGGTCCATCTTCCCTCTATAAATCAAGAACATATCTTTAGTCCTCTTCAGGTACTTAAGAATATTCTTGACAGCCATCCAGTGACGCTCACCTGGATCCGATGTATATCTACCAAGTGCCAAGGCACATGGACATCAATCCGAGTACATAGATGGCAACATGATGGATCCAAGCTGATGATATGGGATCCTTCATCCTATCTCTCTCATTGTGTTTTAGGACACAATTCCTAAGAGAGAGAAACACCATGTGATATCGGAAGAAATCTTTCTTGGATTCTTCCATACTGAATCGTTTCAGTACTTTGTCAAATATGCACTCTGACTAGGCCAAGCAACCTACGCGATCTATCACGATAGATCTTTATACCAAGAATGTAGGCCGCTTCCCCTAAGTCCTTCATGGAGAAGCACTTGGATAACAAGTCTTACAGACTGCAAGTTCGGTATATCATCCCGATCAGAAGTTGTCATCGACATAAACACTAGGAATGCTACTGCGCTCCCACTCACTTTCTGAAACACGGGTATCTTCGTTCTTGTAAAACCGAATTCTTTTACGGCTTCATCAAAACGAATGTTCCAGCTCCTTGAAGCTTGCTTGAGTCCATAAATGGATCTCTGTAATGCATACCTTATTGGTTTGACTATCAAGAACGAAACCATCAGGTTGTGTCATATACACATCCTCCTCAAGGTTTCCGTTCAGGAAAGAGTTTTGACATCCATTTGCCAAATCTCATAGTCATGATATGCAGCAATTGCAAGCATAATCCGGATGGATTTAATCATGGCAACCAGCGAAAAGGTTTCTTCATAGTCAATGCCATGAATTTGTTTGAAACCTTTGGCAACCAGTCGTGCTTTAAAGTATGCACGTTGCCATCCATGTCAGTCTTCTTCTTGAAGACCCATTACACCCTATGGGTTACCCCTTAGGTGGTTCCACCAGAGACACCACTTGGTTCTGGTACGGAGTCCATCTCAGATTTCATGGCTTCAAGCCATTTACGAAATCTGGATGATTATAGCGTCTTCGTAGGTTCTGGGTTCATCATCTTGGTAGACCAGTACGTCACCATGTTGAGTCACGAGATAACCATACTCTCGGGCTCATGGCGTACATCCCAGATCTAGTAGCTGTGCTACTTGAGGTAGTTCACTTTGATCCACAAGTTGTGGAGTAACCTCCTCTGATGCTCAACCACTTCTTGTGGCAATCATCCCGTCCTTCATCTAGTATACCTTGTGGTTCTAAAACTTCATCGAGTTCTATTTCTCCCACTAGTACTTCTTAGAAAATATTCCTTTTCTAGGAAGACACCAGATCGAGCAACAAAAATTTTGCGCTCTTCTGGGTGGTAGAAATAGTATCCTTTGGTCTCCTTTGGATACCCCACAATATAACATTTACAGGATTTAGGCCCAGCTTGTTCGAAGTCAATTCTTAACATAAGCTTCGCAACCCCAAATCCTTAGATAAGACAAGTTGGGCATTCGCCACTCCATAGCTCATATGGATGTCTTATCACGACTTTGACGGCAACGGTTCAAAACGTGAGTCGCAGTCTCTAGGGCATAACCCCAAAACGATGTAGGTAAATCACTAAAACTCATCATGGACCTAACCATGTCAAGTAAGGTCTATTCCTCCTTCTGACACTCCATTGTGTTGGGGTGTATAAGAGGGGTGAGGTTGATACTATGATTCCTTCAGGTACTCTGAAAACCCTGAGTTAAGTATTGACCTCCTCGATCCGACCGAAGAGCTTTAATACTTTTGCCCAACATATTGTACTTCATTCCTGAATTCCTTGAATTTATCAAAGGCTTCAGATTTATGTCTCATAAAGTAGACAAAAATATCTACTAAAATCATCAGTAAATGTGATGAAGTATGAATATCCATCTCGGCTTTAACTGTTAGTGAACCACATACATCAAAATGGATGATGCCTAACAGTTCAGTAGCCCTTTCATTTGTCCTCTGAAAGAGACTTGGTCATCTTGCCTAAAAGGCATGACTCGCATACCTCAATGACTGGAAGTCAAAGGGGCCAAAACTCCATCCCTTTGAAGTTTTGCAATGTGAGTCTTATAACATGAACACATCTACAATGCCAGAGAATGTTGGTTTTGATCGCTATTAGCTTTCTGGTTTCAATATTGAGATATCTTTATTTAAATCAAGAACATATCCCTTATATAACCTTGCCATTCCAATAGAATCCATTCAAACTAAAGGACAACAATCCATTAGATATCTCAAAATGATACCCCATATTATCCAAAGCGGATACTGAAAATATTTCTAGAAATAGAAGGTACATGATAACAATGTAGTTCCAATAATAAGCCTAGGCAAAGATAAACAATAAGTCCCTACAGCCAAGTGAGCCACATGTGCTCCATTTCCAACTCGTAGGTCCACTCTCCCTTGGCGAGCACTCTACTCTGCCTTGACCCTGACATCAGTACAAAAGTGAGTACCACATCCTGTGTCAATGACCCAAGATGTTGAGGGAGAGAAGTTAATCTCAATCATAAAAATACCTGAAGTCGTAGCCTCTAACTTCTTCTTGCTTGCGAGGAAAGCCTTGCAGTGTTTCCTCCAGTGGCCGGCTTGCCACAAAAGAAGCAGACTACTTTACCCTTCCCTATGCCACTCTCAGGCCCAAGAGCAACCTGTCCTTTGGCTTGGGCTTGGGTTTGGCCTTGGCCTACCCTTGCCGTAACCCTTGGTTTACTGGCAGCACCAGCAAAAAGGCTTGGACTTTTTCAAGATTTGAAACACTTGATACCCTCGTCACGGCTCTAACATTTCTAAGGACATATATCAATACATATTGCAATAATAATGATTTACGCGATATAGAATAAAATGCCTTTTATTGATTAATGAACATTATTACAAAGAGTCAATTCTACAATAATTGATTGGCTCTAGGGCATCTACTCTAACATGGACTCCCCAGCACCTGATCTATCTTCCCTCATGTTTGCTCGTCATTCCGCCATGGGTCACTGTCTGCACCCCATGAGCGACTGAGCTCTCAGTTGCCCATTATGGTCTAGGCGAGACTCGAATCAACACCACGATTCCTCTTCATGACACCTCTCGACTAGTTGGATCAAATCCAGACATTAGACAATTGGTTAATGTTTGTATTCAGTATATTTATTTTCGTTTGTTGATTGCGATACTTTAATATGATTTGGATACATAACTTGTTTGAATTGATATGTCCATTGGGTTTATATGTCGATATTAAACTGATTGCATAATGAATGTTGGTTAGAGAATGCTAAATGTTTATTAATGCTTCTAATTGCTCCATTTCAGATTGCAATCTAGTATATTTACATTTGGTAGAATGCTTGATTGAAATTCATTTGTTGTGTGATTGGTTGATTGGATTATACACTTTGATGGATTGTGTTCGCTAGCGTTGAACCAACTAGTGGTATTAATTTGTAGAGCTTTTGGTTAACCAATGATACTCTTTAGCTAATCGATCTTTATTGAGTCATTAGAGAGACATGATAGATTATACTTAGATATAGTCTTTAACCAATCAATCTATGATTAAATTAGTAGAAAGACAGGATAGATTACACCTAGATTACTGAAAGACCTTTTTATGATTTGTCTGGCCTTTTAGGTTAGGTAGTGTAAGAGTTAGAGAAGAGGAATTGTGGGTGTCAGTCTTGGGTCAAACCGAATCCGTAAGGGTAATGCCTTTATTATAGAGTTTTAATTAGTTTCTTTAATTACTTGTTATTAATTAGTTTCCTTAGTTGTTTATTAATCAAATTATCAATTTTCCTTTTCATTAACCCAAGTCTGCATTAGGTCATTAGTCTTGTTCCCTGTGGATTCAACTTTGCTTACCACTAACTACGGTATTTAGGTTTAATTTTGTGGCCGAGACGATTGGTTCGACAAAATTTTGGCACTGTTGCCAGGGAGCAACGTGCTTTTGATCTTATGTGTTTTTGAGTTATGAGTTGTTCTTTTTACTTTTAAGTTTTCTACATTTTTTTTTTATTTTCTATTGTTTTTACTTCATTTCATTTTCATATTAGTTTCAATTGAATAGATTCATTTGTGTTTATTTTGTGTTTGTAGGAAGTTTGCAATTGGGGAAACGCTGCAGCGAGTAATGTGAAGTGAAGTGTTGGTGTGAACCGATTGTGAAATTCTTTTATCTTTTTAGTTTTATGTTCTGTCTTATTTTTGGTTAATCATTTGTGTGATTGATTGCATGTTTATAGTATTAGTTGGGTAACTGTTAGTTTTCCTATTGTCTTGGCATATTTGTTTTATTCCTAGGATTTAATTTCTTTTAGGTTGCACTGATAGCTTTAGTTTTGATTAAGCATATTTTTTTGTGTGAATTTTTGTTGGGTAAAGTTTTATTAAATTTTAGATTTGTTTCAGTTTCGTTTTGTGTGCTTATTGAATTTGCTTCTTAGTATTTGCATTTAGTTTTTTTTTTTTTTTTTGGTTGAAATTGTTGTTGCAGCTGTTTGTTGAGCCTCTTGTGTGTTTAATTGATGAATGCAAACTAGAAGGTTTTGTAATGAAGAGTTATTGCCTTTGAATCTTGAAATTGTAAAAGGAATCGAAAACAAGCACGTAGGACAGCCAAACAGGATGCACCAACACATGTGCCCCTTAGCCAGCATTTTGCACCCACCACCTACACTTTAGCCTCATGTATCTGTACTCCCAACATCCAGACACAACACTATGAGATCAAAACTAGTGTCATCCAATTGCTGTCAATTTATTATGGGAATTTAAATGAGGAGCCATACAAACACTTAAATGAATTTTTAAAGGTTTGCTCCATAGTTAGACTTCAAAATGTGAATGAGGATGTCAAGTGCTAAATTTTATTCCCATTCTCACTTAAGGATCGAGCCAAACAGTGGCTCAATTCTTTAGCAGCAAGGTCCATTACCTCTTGGGCCTAAATGCAATAAGGATTCCTCAAAAAGTATTATCCCATTGGTAAAACCAACAGCATAAGACAAGCCATCACTAGTTTCACTCAACTAGATGGTGAGAAATTTTATGAGAATTGGGAACATTTGAAGAAAATGCTTAGGAAGTGTCTAATAAGTGCTTGAAAATACACTTATACTTAGTGGTTTATGGGTATCATTTGTGGGAAATTAGGATTCATTCGCATGAATTAACTTAATTGTTTCATAAATGCACTTTTTGGGATCACAGGTATTTTTGTTGTGTTTTCAGGGAATAAGGCTCAAAAATAATATTAAGATGAGAGATGATGTTGGCGAGAGAATTTTTGATGACTGGAAACAAACGGATCGAGAATCGGAGTTGAATTGAAGAAGTTATGGAAGTTGAAGTAAAGAGAAGATTCTAGATTACGTTCCAGCTTGGCATGCCTCAGTATTTTGAAAATATATTGAGTTTTAGAATCAGATTAATACGATTCTTGGATGTTGGAAAACTGATTCAAAGGGCTACATTTTCTATGTTTACCACTTTTCCAAATTTCATTGTTATCGAGTTCAAAAATCACCATCTCTGAAAAATAGTGGAATGATACGGGAAGAAGACCTGTAGCTACTATGCCGCGGCACACTCTTTCCAATAGCTACTGTGCCGTAGCACAGTCACAACAGCTGGGAACTTTTCCTCCATTTTTGAATAGGAAAAAGAGTCCTAAACTAACTAGAATTAAGGAAAACAAAACCTTAACCCTTGTGGGATATAAATAGAAGTCTTTTAGCATTATTTTGGGGGAATTCTTTCAGAGATAAAAAAAGAGAGAACAAAAATTATTGAAGAACTGAAGGAAAAGGGAGATTAAAGAAGGCTTGGAGAAGAGGAATTTGAGGAGATCATCATCAACTTCAATAATCCAACCAAGTTTCACTAAGTTTTTCTTCTTCTTTGTTATTATTATTTGTTATGAATAATACAATGATGTTCTCATATTTATTCATGAAGAACTAATTCTTTTGTGATTGAGGGTGATTTCAAAACCCTAGACATGTCTTGTGATTAATAAAATCTGCATCTATTTATCTTTTGACCCCTCTTGGTTATGTGATTATTTCTTTGTGAATAGGGTTTGGATAGATTGTCTTAATTTTTTAAGTGCGCAATTAAATAGTTAGGATTAATTTATTAATGCCAATTTAGGTTGTTTAGTACGGAATCGCTTTACTAACCTAAATAACTAGTGGTAAAGTGTATGCCTGCATACATGGGGGGTAATCACTCAAGATAACTAAACCGACCATATGAGTTTAGCCTTGATTCAGTAGGTCTCTCACAACTTAATGCTTTTATTACTTTGAATCTAGAGATCGTATCCTAGGTTATTTAATAAATAGGGAATTGGGTTATGACCGTGTCTAGTCCAACGACTTAGTAAGGAGAGATGGGACTTATCAATGTTTGGTATTTTCTAAGCTGATGTGATCAAGAGGGTAGAAAGTTAAATAGTGCTTTTATTATATGCAATCCATGTCTAGTGGTGGCGAATAAACCTTCAATCTCGTTTATCTCATTGATTTCTCTATCGTCATTAATTGCTTGATTTACATTGTTTGCTTTGAGTTGTTTTTATGTTGAGATTTTATAATTCGTGACAAACCCCGTTAGAAGTAGATAATTAATTAAGTTCACAAATCCTCTACGGGAAAGACCCTTACTTGCTCTTTGCTACTACACGACTTTGCATTAGAATTTAGTGAGTTAAAATTAGGTGTTGCATTTGCACGCATCAGTGTCCCCATCATGCAGTCCCTAGGTGGCAATTAGTTTGTAGTTTTTATGATGGACTGACAGAGAGGTATAGGAATATGGTAGATGCTTCTTGTGGGGGAACATTTATGCACAAGGACGAGAATGAGTTATGGCAACTCTTCAAGACCTTAAGTGAAAATTCAATGCACCACATTTCTACATCTAAAATACCTATCTCAGGGCAACCATCCAAGAAGGGTGGCGTGTATGAGGTGTCACGGTTAGATGACATTAGTTCCAAGCTAGAGGTGTTGGCCTACTAGTTTGACAAGTTTGTATCTATGCAAGGCAGCCCTCTACACAATCATCTTAGAATAGGGAAAATCAGGATGTTTTCGCCATGCATTTCAATCTTGACCATCCAATTGAGGAACCTACCCCCGACTCTTTTGAGGAGCAAGTGTAGGTTGCACAAGGATTCTAGAGACGAAACAATCCGTACTTGAACACGTACAATCCTGAGTGGCGTAACCACCTAATTTTTCATGGAAGCTATAACCACCTCAGAATGCCCCCAATAATATGCCATACAGGAACAATCCTTCCAATCAGCGAGGCAATTATAGGGAGCAACCTTCAAGCCAATCACCCACCCAACCTAGGATCCCACCTCCCGTTCAGCAACCCACTCCAATGTCTGGTTCACTGGAATCAATGATGGCTCAAATTCTCCAAACCATGCAGGAACAAAAAGCTGACATGAATGCTAGGTTCCAAAATTTAGAGCAAAATATCCAACTATTACATTCTCATTCCCAATCCATTAGTAAGTAGAGACCTAGATTGGTCAAATAGCCAAAGCAGTCAATAGGAGGGAGCCAGGCCAACTACCTAATCAAGTTGTTAGTAAACCCAATGGTATCCATCATCAAAGTGGGTATCATGAACAAGCTAATGTCATGATGACCCTAAGGAGCGGTCGAGAGTTGGTTAGGCCTGAGAGGGAATTAGATGTCAAGATTGGAGAGAACTTGAATTTAGATAGGAACCACAGCAACAGGGTTGAGAGAGAACCAACCTTAGAGTCAATTGTGCAAAGAAAGCGTAAGGAGAAAGTTAGGGAGAAGGAACCATCTCCTGCATCTTACATTCCTGGAGCACAATTTCCTTAGTGTTTAAAGTCTCACAATGTACCAAATTCTAAGAAAAATACTAGGATGGAGGAAATGGTTAAGCAATTCAAACAAGTACAATTTAACATCTCATTGTTAGAAGTCATTAAACAAGTTCCTGCCTATGCTAAGTTCCTAAAAGACTTGTGCACACAAAAGAGACGCATTAATCCTCACACACCTAAGATTGTCCATTTACCGGCAAATGTAAGTGTGGTTGTTTCAAACTGCCTTCCCCAGAAATTAAAGTATCCTGGTGCACCTATTATTTCCCGTGCGATAGGTAACATCACTATTGAGAGAGCACTCCTTGACTTAGGGGCAAGTGTGAATTTATTGCCTACTTCGGTATATGAGAAATTCAATCTAGGTGAACTTAAGTCTACTAAAATCATCCTTCAGTTAGCTGATCGTTCAATTAAGATGCCAGGGGCCTTATTGAAGACGTGTTAGTAAAGGTTGAGGACTTATATTTTTCAGTGGATTTCCTTGTCGTAGACATGGAATATCCCAGTAGTTGTAGCATGCCACCAATTATCTTAAGGAGACTTTTTCTAGCAACTGCTAATGTTTGCATTAATTATAGTTTGAGTGAGATGGAGGTGTCATTCTGGAATAGGGAACTTAGGCTTAATGTGTTTCACACTGGCTTAGGACCAGTGCATGAGTATGTTAATGAGTGTTTCATGGTTGAGTACATCGACTATCTAGTGGAGACTCATACTCCATAGTTGTTGCCTGAGGACATTACTTACACTTGTTTGAAGCCATCTATTGAGGATGTAGTAAGTCTGAGTGCTTTATATGAAATTCAGGGGGTTGGTGCGGATTTAGATGGCCTGTCCACTTCAATAGGTAGACCTTGTTTGTCTGAGCATTTATCATCTTTGTCTAGGATACCAAAGCTGCAATCAATTGAATCACCACCAGTATCAAAACCTTTTTCTGATTTGCGAGGGTTATGTAATGCATTCAACCACCATAGTCATTTAAGCACCAAGTTTGGCTGAAGACTTTAAACTTAGCGCTTGGGGGAGGCAACCCACCTTTGTAAATACTTCTTTATTGCTTTAATGTTTTTGTTGTTTTTGTCATTGCAAGATTTTTCATACTTGTGTCATGGCTGAGTGCTCATGTGGTCTGGTCATGGAATGGTTCTCAACATGCTCAGCAGCCCTCGTTGGTGACAACCTCGTCATTGTCCCTCAGGTTGTATCTCTCCACCCTATATGTCGTTATTATTGGATATGTTCTTAAATGTTTTGGACTATTTTAATTGTTATTGATTTTATTATCATTTGAGATCATTTCATGTTAAGTTGGGGAGAATGTTTGTTGTTGTGAGTCATATTGGACAATGACATTTGAAGGAGGGGAGAAGTGTTGATTGTTTGTGTATTGAGTTGAAGAATGTGCGTTGATTGATTATGCATTGAGTTGTACTTAAATTTTTGTGGCATGATTATGGTTTTTTAGGAAATATTTTGAATCTTACTCTTGTAAGTCCAAAAGTAGAAAAAGTGAACTAAAGTGAGTTATTTTAAATATATATATATATATATATATATGAATTCATGCATAGTCACCATTTTAGAAGCAATTGAGGTGCCAGTTAAAAGGTTTTGTGAGGTTTTTGAAAATGGTTTGTTGCAACATGGTTTCAAACATTGAATTATTGTTTCTATTATGTGTTAGGTTTGTCCATAATTGTGGTTAGACATTGTTTTGTGTGAATGTCATGTGTTTTAGTTTTTGAGCAAGTTTCCCACAATCTTTACATGCCCATGGAGGAAATTTTCATTTATTATCTTGCATGTATTAAAATGTTAATCTTTGTCTTCGGAAGTGCTTAATGTTGCTTGATGATTTGCTTTTAATTTGTAGCCTTGTTGACTCAAGTAAGTAAGCTGAGGGGTGTTCTACAACCCCTAAAGTTATCTAACTTGGGAGCCGTTGGCCTAAAGCTCATTACATGGGTCCTCTAGAAAGCTTAATAGGTCATTACATAGATCATGAGTTTTAAATTTGAAAAAAAAAAAAAATAAATCTTGACTTGTCGCCTAGTTAGTTCGAGTAAGTAAGTCCGAGGGGTGTTCTACACTTAGTGCCCTATAGTCATCTAGTTTGGGAGTCATTGACCTAAAGCCCATTACACAGACATTCTAGAAACCTTAAGAAATTAAGACAAGACAAGAAAGAAAAAGAAAAGAAATCAAGTGATGAATGAAAAAGATATTATATGTCAAAATCTTGTGTAGAAAATGAGCATTATATTGCATGTACATAAGTTGGGGAGTTTTACATGGCATTTTGGCATTATGATATGAACATGATATGTGTGTTTAAGAAGCTTGAATAGAGATAGGCAAATCTTGATAGAAACTTTAGTTCTTTATTTAGGATTGTGTTGTTTACATGTTATGCTCAAATTCTTCAATTTACTTTTTGATGAATGTCTTGGTTGTCGATGAATATGGTTGTCTATGGTTTTGTGAGAATGTCGAAAAAGTTTCTTTTACTTTACTTAAGGACGAGCAAAGAGTAAGTTGGGGAGTGTGTTAGAGTCATGAAAGTGACTCTATTTTGATGATAAAAAGACCCTATGTGTAATTAAATTGAAGTTATATTGAGACAATTGAAGAAATTATGGATTTTTTAATGGAAAATCACATTTTAATTTTTCCTTACAATTTGTACATGTTTGGAATGATTCTTGAGATGTTATGAGTCGATATTAGGCTATGATTTCTTGATTATGTCTAAATTTGTCTCATTTATTTTGTTCAGGGGATAAATTGTCATATTTTTTGGGGTTGATTTTTTCAGTTTTCATTCATGCTGTAACTAAATAAAGTTTTCCAAATTTTGTATAAAGGAAGATGAATAGTTCCAAAACAAACCAGCCAGCCCTCCACCCTCATTCTAGCCACTCTCAACCATTTTTCGATGAGTGCCAACGATAATTCACCACCCAAGAGTGCCGCTTCACCTTCCCTTATCATCTCTTCCACATTTCCACGCTTTTCTGGTGACGCTTCATCTTCCATCGTGCAACTCTTCATCTTCCAGCCACTTTCCTCCATTTTTTGGTGATGATTCATCTACCCAAGAGCCGATCCACCTTCCCCAAGGTTCGATCTATCCTTTCCAAGCTTCGGTTGCCACCAAACTTGTCGAAATCACACCGTTTCCACCACGCCTCTTCAACGTCCCAGAGCATTTTCACTCTTTTTTTGTTGACGTCTTAACCACCCAGATACATTTTTGCACTCCCTAGCACCTGATCTATCTTCGCTCATGTCTACTTGTCATTCCGCCACGGGTCACCGTCGGCACCTCATGAGCGGCTGAGCTCCCAATTGCCCGTTACGGTCTAGGTGAGACCCGGATCGACACCACGATTCCTCTTCATGACACCTCTTGACTAGTTGGATCGAATCCAGACATTGGACAATTGGTTAATGTTTTGTATTCAGTATATTTGTTTTCATTTGTTGATTGCGATACTTTAATATATTTTGGATACATAACTTGTTTGAATTGATATGTCCATTGGGTTTATATGTTGATTTTAAACTGATTGCATAATGAATGTTGGTTCGAGAATGCTAAATGTTTATTAATGCTTCTAATTGCTCCGTTTCAAATTGCAATCTAGTATATTTACATTTGGTAGAATTTTTGATTGAAATTCATTTGTTGTGTGATTGGTTGATTGGATTATACACATTGATGGATTGTGTTCGTTAGCGTTGTACCAACTAGTGGTATTAATTTGTAGAGTTTTGGTTAATCAATGATAGCCTTTAGCCAATCAATCTTTGATTGAGTCATTAGAGAGACAGGATAGATTATACTTAGATATAGTCTTTAACCAATCAATCTATGATTAAATTAGTAAAGAAACATGATAGATTACACCTAGATTGCTAAAAGACCTTTTTTATGATTTGTTTGGCCTTATAGGTTAGGTAGTCTAAAAGTGAGAGGAGAGGAATTGTGGGTGTCAGTCTTGGGTCGAACCGAATCCATAAGGGCAATGCCTTTATTATAGAGTTTTAATTAGTCTCTTTAATTACTTGTTATTAATTAGTTTCCTTAGTTGTTTTTTAATCAAATTGTCAATTTTCCCTTTTGTTAACCCAAATTTGTATTAGGTCATTAGTCTTGCTCCCTGTGGATTCGACTCTGCTTACCATTAGCTATGGTATTTATGTTTAATTTTGTGGCCTTGACAACCAATTCGACAACGATCATTACAAAGATTTTATAAAACAAAATCCTATTTTAATTTACATCAATAAAATAGAAACCTTGCATTACATACGAAGGGAGTGAGATGAGAAGAAGAAACACATGGAGATATTAGAGAGAGGCAGGACACGTAGGTCTTATTTATTTAAAAAATAATTACAAACAACCCCAAAAATTAAATAAACAAACCAAAGGTCTAAGGCTCATGTACAAGGCACCATGCAATTTTCAAACAAGAACATTGCATACATTCAAAACAATCAATTTTGAATTAAGTGGGTGAAATTATTAAATTACCCTTTTAAATGTTTAGAATAATTATTGGCTTTAAAGGTTCTAAAAAAAACTATAGTTTGTCCCTACGCGAAAAACACAAAATCAACAGAGAAAATTCTTTGCTGCAGCAAAGTTCAAATACCTCATGGTCACCACAGCGAGGTTTTATTTCGCCGCTGCAAGATTGAACCTCTAGAAAGCTCCAAAATTCCATAATGTATCTTGCCGACTTTGTTGCGGCGAAGTTTTATTTCTCTACGGCAAGATTCACTTTCTCACATCTCGCTGCGGCAAAGTGTTATTTCGCCACGGTGAATGTTGCAGATCAATGAATCATACAATCCACGTTTTTGCAATTTTTTGCATAACGACATGAATCCAAATCGAATTGAATGCACAAGCATTAGACCAAGACACCAACCAACCAATATAAAATTCAATCAACACATTATTTAATAATTTGATCATACAAATCTTACATTAAACATTGAATTTTACAAATTTAAAAAATCGGTCTATACAATAACATGTTATCAAACAAATCTCATGTTATCAATCAATGTTTAAACATTATGATCTAGTACCCAAGGCTCTGATACCACTGTTTACAACTAATCAGATATACGCAGTGAAAAAATCAGATTTAAAAATAAACCGATCAATTGCTTAATCCCAAAATCTAGGTATAGATTATAATGTTTACAAATCAATTATAATAATCAATGTAATAGTAAATCCATAAAAGTTCAGATTTACTTACGTACGTTTGGAGGCTCCTTCAAATGTCTCTGATTTGATTTCGCTTCTCGATTCAATGTAGAATCGCACTCATGTCATGTACACAAAGATAATCCATAGAACCAAAAAGGGATTTGCTAGATCCATTTGATAGCTTCAAAATTGTTTTTAGTTCAGTGTCCACATCATAGATATCCTTTAGAGTTACTGAACCAATTTTTCTATGATGGACTGACACTGGCTTGTCAAGCCATGGTTGATAATGCTGCAAGTGGTGCAATGGGAGAAAAAACTACACAAGAGATGAATGAGTTATATGAGACGCTTGAAGTCAACTCGCAGCAGAAAAGTGTTAAGAGGAAAATCAAGAGGGATGTATGAAGTAAATACTAACACTGAGTTGGCAATGGAGGTTTCAGAGTTAGCTAATGTAAAACCTACTGAAAACTGTACAATGCATGCATAATAACAATAGAAAAGTTGGGCCCAAAGTTTTCTTTTCATTACAACTCATGTGTCTTTTATACATAAAGAGTACTGTTTACAAAAATGTATTTTAAAAGACAAAACAGGGGAAACAGTATAGCTATTCCTCATTGCTTGCCGACGCCCCTCCGACCGCAACATCATCTAGAACCTGCATCCACAAAGGAAAATAACGGGGTGAGCACAAAATAATGCTCAGTAAGTAAAACTCTCTATCTGTCTGTCCCCGTATGAATAACTCTTCATTCTTTCCTTTGCTATCTCTGATCTATTTCTGTTCTAATAACATCATGGCCTCATCTTACCGAGGTACGGCCGGATGGCGTTCACCACACCATCTCACTCTCTAGGCTATCGGGTGGATCACACGTACCAACCCGTTCTTAGTGACTACCGGTGAGGATCACAAAGCACCAACTCGGTTATTTCTAACTATCGGGTGGAGATCACCTAGCGCCTACCCGTTCCTCATGAATTTTGGGTAACGATCACCAAGCATTTACCCGTCTCTAGTCACTATCGGGTGATGGTCACAAGCATCAACCCGTTTCTACTAAGTGTTGGATGATGATCCACAAGCATCAACCTACTATCTATCACTAACCGGGTAGCGGTCAAAAAGCATCTACCCATTTCTACTACTCATCGGGTGACGATCACAAGCATCGACCCATCACTCTAAGGGCTTTTCGGATGATGATCACCAAGCATCAATCCGATTCCCATAACGGTCGGGTGATGATCACAAAGCATCCTCCCAACTATACTACTCTTCTAATTCATTCTATTGTAGCATTTTTCAATGCTCTCTACTCTAGAGTAATTTTACCCACTAAGCTCTCTACTCATAGGGTAATTGCATACACCATTTCCTTCACTTTCTTAGATCACTTTTCCATGTACAACTAGTGCCTATGGATGGTTATCTTCACCAATGCACTTATGAGATGCCAACATGCAATGTTGCAAGAATAAGGTTCATTTCTCACACTCAAACCTCTATTAGGCATTTCATCAAACAACCATGTGCACTACAAAACTCTATCATAGCCATGATCTAAAACTTTTCTTAACCATCCAAAATGGGGAAAAACCCCTTCACAAAGTCACAAAACCTGCCAAGAAAACACTTCCAAAAGGGAATACTAATACCCCTTAAATTCCATCTCAACTACCTTGCCAAACCAACACCCATTTCTCAAATTTGCAAGGTATAAACAATCACAAAGCATAGAAATCTCTATTTATCCTTCATACATGCTATATTACATCACATCACATACATACATCATTTCTATCAAACCCTAATCAAGAAAATCATAAATCTCACTTGGGTTGGGTTTTACTTACTTGTTAAGGAGAGACTTCACAAATTCTCCTTTCACTTGTTTAGCTTGATATCTCCTCAAATCTTAACCAAAATAAACCCTCAAACTTCAATATGGTTAAAACTCCCAAATCACACAACTTAAGAAAATCATTACCTTAGGAAGCCTTAGGTGGCTTTTCTACCCCAAAATCCTCAAAAATCCCTTGGAAATCCTTGATCAAAAAAAAGAGAAGTTGAGGAGAAAAGGGAGAGTCACGTTTGAGAAGAAGAAATGAGGGTTTCTTTGATTCTAATCTTTTTTAATAAATATACACACTCATTCCCATTTTGCCCTTGTTCTACTTGGAAATTCTATCCATATCTTGATTCATTACAAACTCACCCCATCTCAACCTATTCTCCATGAAATCCTTACAATTAACTCCCCACTTTTCCTGCTAATTAGGGGTAGAAAGGTCAAATTGTCCCTAAGGAAGAAAATATCTAAAACTCAATCAACCTTTTATTCGGCCGTCGCCGCGGGCGAGAAACCTCTTTCCCGCGGCGAAACTTTCCAGGGAGTTCCCCTTGGTTTCAACACTCTTCGCCGCGGCAAGCTCTTCTTCGCCCCGGCGAAGAACGGCAGACTGAACTTCTTCTTTTTTCATCCATTTTCAGGGCAAACATTCAACACAACACTCAAACAAATAATAACAAAAACCACTCGATTAAGGGCAAAAGAGAAACAATAACGTACCCTCAAGCGGGGCGTTACAATTTCTCCCCCCTTAAAAGAATTTCGTCCCCGAAATTCATGCAAATAACCTGGGAAACGATTCTGCATGTCTCGTTCTACTTCCAAGTGGCCTCTTCCACTTTGTGATTCCTCCAAAGGACCTTCACTAGCGGAACACTCTTGTTCCGAAGTTCTTTAACCCTTCGATCTAAAATTTGAACTGGACGTTCTTCATATACTAGATTCTCTGTTACTTCAACGTCTTCTACGCTCAATGTGGAGGGATCATTACATACTTCCGTAGCATCGGAGACATGGAAGACATCATGCACCATGTCCATACATGGTTAGTGCCATCTGTCCACCTTTCCTACTCGTTGTAAGATCTCAAAAGGACCTACATACCTCGGTCTAACTTCCCTTTGCTTCCGAAGCGCATTACTCGCTTGTAGGGGAACTTTCAGAAACACTTTGTCGCCCACTTGAATTCTACCTCTTTCCTCTTCAAGTCGGCATAACTCTTCTGTCGATCTTGGGCTGCTTCTTTCTTATTTCTGATTAACTTCACATCTTCTACTAATTTCTGAGTCATCTCTGGCCCAAGAGCAGTACTCAACTCATCTCTTTCGCCTACTTCATCCCAATGAAGCGAGACCTACACGTCTACCTACAAAGCCTCGTAAGGCGCCTTCTAATTGTAGACTAATAACTGTTGTTGTAGGCAAACCCACTAAGGGTAACATCTCATGCCAGGATACTCTATAATCCATGCCAGGCTCTCAACATATCCTCAAGCACCTGATTCGTTCTCTCAGTTTGGCCATCTGTCTGAGGATGATAGGCAGTACTGAATGCTAAACGGGTACCACACTCCTCTAAACTTGTCTAGAGGCTGAAACAAATCTGAATCTCTATCTGCCACTATAGTCTTGGGCACACCATGCAATCTGACTATCTCCTTAGGTAAATCTGAGCCAATTGATCGGTATGGTACTTTCCTTTACTGGGAGAAAAGGTCTGACTTGGTTAATCTATCCACAATCACCCTATTGCATTACCCCTTTCTGCACTCTGGGAAGACCCTGATAAAATCCATTGAAATGCTCTCCCATTTCCACTCCGGAACACTCAATGGTTAGGCAACCCTGACGGCCGTTGGTGTTCTGCTTTCACCTGCTGGCAAGTTAGACATTAGCCACCAACTCTGCGATGTCTTTCTCATACCACCACCAATAGCCTTTCTTAATATCCTGATACATCTTGGTTGCTCCCGGATGAGCGGTGTACGGTGTGTCATGACCTCCATAAGAATTTTCTGTTTTAACTCCTCATTGGAGTATCACAACCGATTTCTAAAATAGAGGACACCATCTCTCACAAAGAACTCTGATGTCTTGCCCTCATGCACTTGCTGAACTATTTTCTGACACCACTCATCAGCCATTTGCTTTTCTCTAATTTCCTCTAGTAAAGAGGACTGACCACTAGGCTGCAATTCTTCCCGAACCACCTCAATCAGTTCCTTAGACAATTCTTCTATTAACTCTTTCTTCTGGTAAGCCGAAAACATGGGCTTTCACTCAAGGCATCGGCTACCACATTGGCTTTCCCTTAATATTTGATCTCACAATCATAATCCTTGACCAGCTCTAACCACCTTCTCTGCCTCAATTCAACTCCTTTTGGTGAGAATACTTAGACTCTTATGTCGGTGTAGATATTTGTTCACACATAAAGGTAATGCCTCCAAATCTTTAAGGCAAAACCACGGCTGCCATTCAAGTCATGCGTAGGGTATCTGGTCTCGTACTCTTTCAATTGACGGAAGCATAATCATAACCCAACCCAACTGCATTAACACACACCAAGTCCCTGCAAAGAGGCGTCTGTATAAATGTCAATCTACACCCTCCTGCGGTAACACTAGTACAGGAGCTGATGTTAACCTCTTCTTCAACTCTTGAAAGCTTTCTCACATGCTGTTGACCAAACAACGGAGTCTTCTGTTTGGTAGAGAGCTGTCAACGGTTTAGCCACTGGGCGAATCCGCTACAATCGCCGAGTAGCCTGCTAAGCCTGAAACCTGATTTCCTCACTGTTCTCGGCTTCCGCCATTCCAGAATTGCCTGCACTTTACTCGGATCTACCGAAATCCCTTCCTTTTACGGTATGACCCAGGAATATCACTTGGTTAGCCAAAACTCACACTTGGAAAATTTAGCACACAACTTCTTTTCTCTCAGCCGTTGTAATACTAATCTCAAGTGTTTCTCATGTTCTTCTCTAGACTTTGAGTAAATCAAATGTCGTCGATGAAGACAACGATGAACTGATCTAAATACTCATGAAATACCCTGTTCATCAGGTCCATAAAAACTGCTGGGGCATTAGTCAAACCAAAAGGCATCACTACAATTCATAATGCCCATATCTTGTACGAAAGCATTCTTAGCCACATCTTGTTCAACCACTCGTACCTGATGATACCCGGACCTCAAATCAATTTTGGAGAACACTGCCGCTCTTTCAACTGATCAAAAAGGTCATCTATCCGGGGTACGCGGGTACTTTTCTTCACTGTAACTTTATTCAGCTCCCTATAAATACACATCCTTAGTGATCCATCCTTTTTTTTCCAAACAGGATTGGAGCTCCCCAAGGAGAATGACTCGGTCGGATAAGCCTTATCTAAAAGCTCTTGGAGTTGCTTCTTTAATTCGTGAGCTCAGCTGGGCCATTCGATAAGGGCTTTAGATATTGGTGCTGTCCCGGGTGCTAGTTCGATACTAAATTCTACCTCCCTCTCTTGAGGCAAACCCGGTAACTCTTCCGGAAACACATCTCTAGAAGTCTCGAACTACTGGCACCCTCTGATCTCTAACTGTGGAACATCACCATCTGCACTACATGGGCAATATACCCCGAACACCCCTTTCTCAACATCTTCCTGCTTTCACACTACTAATCAGCATGCTTAACTGTTGGCCTTCTCCAAAACTAAACTTATCTCCACAATCGGTTAAACCTCGCCTTCTTTTTCCGACAGTCAATCCTACTCCATATCTTCCTAGGAAGTCCATACCCAGAATTACATCAAAATCGGGCATATCGAAAACTATTAAGTCACGATTAACTCTCTACCCTGGATCACTAAGGACTCTCTTAACAAAATCTCTTGAGTCACAACACTAACCCCATCGGGTAATTCTTCTTAAGTTTGTGTCGTTCTAGTAGGTTTCAAACCTAATCTCTCAAGCATCCCATAAGATATAAAATGGTAGCACCTGATCAATTAAAGCATATAAAGGGACTGCATGAAATAATAACTGACCAGTAACGGCTGATGGACTGCCTCTGCTTCACCCTGTGCCACAGTAACACTCTGGCATTCGCAGTACCTCCTGAACCCTGGGTGGTTGGTGGAAGAGACTTTACAATCTCTCATCATGTGCCCTGGCTGTCGGCACCATAGCACACTCTCTGATCCCTCAGACACTCTCCCGGGTGATTCTCCCACATTTAGGGCAAGGAAACCCCTCTGTCCGAGGTCGTTTATTCTTCCACTCTTTTCTATTCTGTTTATACGGAAACTTCTTCTTCTGGTTCTTATTTCTTTCCTCTTACACCCTCATGCTTCTCTCTAGGGAGCAGAGGGTAGCCTTCGGTCCTCCTGTCGAGGATCCTACGGGAAGATTTTATTCCAAATCTCCGCCTTCATTGCCCGCCTCAAGGCCTCACTGTAATTCCGAGGAGGGTTGGAGCTTGTCATAATATCCCGGGCTATCTCCGGCTTCAATCCATGCACAAACTTATCCCTTCTCAGGCCGGAGTACTAACTATTCCCGGTGCAAACCTTGCAAGAGCGTTGAACTTTATTGAGTACTCTTTCACAGCGCTTGTCCCTTGCTGTAGACTGATAAATCTTGAACCTTCTCATGACTTGGTCCTCGTTCTATACTCAGCCTCAAACTCTTGCCTAAACTCTCCCCACGTCATCACTGGTGTCATGAGTTTCTTCCATTAATTCCCACCAAATTCGGGCATCACCCCGAAACAAGAAACTCGCATACCGGATCTTCTCCCGGTCTGACATGGGAAATACCCTGTGGCTCGCTCTACTGACCCAAGCCACTCTTCTCTATTACTGGGTCTTTAGTACCCTTAAACTCTGAGGGTTGATGCTGACTAGAAAGTCCGTAGATCGGTTCCACTCTGTTCGGTACTGGGAGAGTACCGTTTGCCCTCTTTCGACAGGCGAACTGGCGGTGTCTGTCGGGGGTACAACTCTCCCCTGAGTTTCCGCCATAACTTGCTGTATAATTCCCACGGATTCTAGCTTCATCCAAGAGGGCGTAGACTCGTGGGTTAGAAGTTCTCCTTCATTCACCACACCTTTACCGCGATTTCGATAACTACCCCTCTCTACAAAATGATCACACTAATGAACTCAGACGCATTACTATAAGGAAAGAATTACTCACACTCGGTTTAAGACGTCGTGGCGATGAGAATAGTACACTGTTCAATCCCAAAATCTTTGCTCTGATACCAAAATGAACACCTACTGAAAACTGACAATGCATCAATAACATAGAAAAGTGGGCCCAAAGTTTTCTTTCATTACAACTCATGTGTCTTTTATACATAAAGAGTACGTGTTACAAAAATGTATTTTAAAAGACAAAACAGGGGAAACAGTATAGCTATCCTCATTGCTTGCCGACGCCCCTCCGACCGCAACATCATCTAGAACCTGCATCCACAAAGGAAAATAACGGGGTGAGCACAAAATATGCTCAGTAAGAAAACTCTCTATCTGTCTGTCCCCGTATGAATAACTCTTAATTCTTTCCTTATGCTTCTCTGATTCTATTTCTGTTTCTTAACATCATGGCCTCATCTTACCGGAGGTACGGCCGGATGGCGTTCACACAGCACCATCTCACTCTCTAGGCTATCGGGTGGAATCTCCACAGTACCAACCCGTTCTTAGTGACTACCGAGTGAGGCACAAAGCACCAACTCGGTTATTTCTAACTATCGGGTGGAGATCACCTAGCGCCTACCCGTTCTCTGAATTTTGGGTAACGATCACCAGCATTTACCCGTCTCTAGTCACTATCGGGTGATGGTCACAAAGCATCAACCCGTTTCTACTAAGTGTTGGATGATGACACAAAGCATCAACCTACTTATCTATCACTAACCGGTAGCGGTCACAAGCACTACCCATTCTACTACTCATCGGGTGACGATCACAAAGCATCGACCCATCACTCTAAGGGCTATTCGATGATGATCACCAAGCATCAATCCGATTCCCATAACTCGGGTGATGATCACAAAGCATCCTCCCAACTATACTACTCTTCTAATTCATTCTATTGTAGCATTTTTCAATGCTCTCTACTCTTAGAGTAATTTTACCCACTAAGCTCTCTACTCATAGGGTATTGCATAACCATTTCCTACACTTTCTTAGATCACTTTTCCATGTACAACAGTGCCTATGGATGGTTCATCTTCACCAATGCCTTATGAGATGCCAACATGCAATGTTGCAAGAATTAAGGTTCATTTCTCACTCAAACCTCTATTAGGCATTTCATCAAACAACTCATGTGCACTACAAAACTCTATCATAGCCATGATTCTAAAACTTTTCTTAACCATCCAAAATGGGAAAACCCCTTCACAAAGTCACAAAACCTGCCATAGAAACACTTCCAAAAAGGGAATACAAATACCCTTAAATTCCATCTCAACTACCTTGCCAAACCAACAACCCATTCTCAAATTTGCAAGGTATAAAAACATCACAAACATAGAAATCTCTATTTAATCCTTCATACATGCTATATTACATGCACATCACATACATACATCATTTCTATCAAAACCCTAATCAAGAAAATTCATAAATCTCAACTTGGGTTGGGTTTACTTACTGTGTAGGAAGACTTCACAAATTCTTCCTTTCACTTGTTTAGCTTGATATCTCCTCAAATCTTAACCAAAAGAATGAAACCCTCAAACTTCAATATGGGTTAAAACTCCCAAATCACACAACTTAAGAAGAATCCTTACCTTAGAAGCCTTAGGTTGCTTTTCTACCCAAAATCCTTCAAAAATCCCTTGGAAATCCTTGATCAAAAGAAAAGAGAAGTTCAAGGAGAAGAATGGAGAGTCACGTTTGAGAAGAAGAAATGAGGGTTTCTTGATTCTAATCTTTTTAATGAAATTAAACACACTCATTCCCATTTGCCCTTGTTCTACTTTGGAAATTCCATCCATATCCTTTATTCATTACAAACTCACCCCCATCTCAACCTATTCCCATGAAAAATCCTTACAATTACTCCCCACTTCTTGCTAATTAGGTAGAAAGGTCAAATTGTCCCTAAAAGAAATATCTAAAACTCAATCAACCTTTTATTCGGCCCGTCGCCGCGGCGAAGAAACCCTGTCGCCGCGGCGAAACTTTCCAGGAGTTTCGCCCTTGGTTTCAACACATCTTCGCCGCGGCGAAGCTTCTTCTTCGCCCCGGCGAAGAACGGCAGACTGAACTTCTTCTGTTTTCATCCAATTTTCAGGGCAAACATTCAACACAACACTCAAACAAATAATAATAACAAAAACAAACTCAATTAAGGAAAAAAGAGGAAACAATAACAACGTACCTCAAGCGGGGCGTTACAGCCAAGCAGATGAAAGCTATGTGCAATATGATGATGGGACAAGGACAAAGTATTGCCAAAGAGGTATGTGCTATTTGTGGTAATATTGGTCATGAAACTAACTCTTGTCATTCTAGTGGTAATTTTTCAGAGTATTTAGAGCAAGCTAATATGATGAACTCTTACAACCCAAGGCCTAAATATGATCCATTTTCAAATACATACAACCCGGGTTGGAAGAGTTATCCTAATTTTTTACGTAATAACAATCATCAGCAGTCTGGCTCAAATGATCAATCAAGGATATCTTCACTAGAAGAGACATTGAATAACTTCATCAAAGTGTTTCAGCAGAACCAACAAAATTTTGAACAAAGGTTTCAGCAGCAAGAAGTGTCCGTTAGAAAGCTAGAGGTTAACATAGGACAGATAGCAAAGGCAGTACAAGTCCATGTTCCTGGGAAATTACCAAGCCAACCTGAGCAAGCGAAAGTAGTCATAGTGCTTTGAAATGGTAAGGTAATTAAGAAGGAAATTAATTCTGAATCTAATAAGCCTTTAATTGATCATGTAGGGGAAGATAAAGCTAAGGAGAAGCAACCAAGTGAATCCATTAAGAATAAGGAGATTAGTCTCATCATTGCTCCACCAAGGCCTTATGTTCCACCTATTCCTTTTCCGAGCCAATTGAAGAAAAGCAGATGGGATAAGTCATTCTCTAAAATTTATGATATTTTATCTAAATTTAATGTGAATTTACCCTTGCTTGATGTGATAAGGAATATGCCAACTTATGCAAGGTTCTTGAAGGATCTGATTACTCACAAGCGTAAGTTTGAACCTAATGAAAAAGTAATGGTTCCTGAAAAGGTAAGTGTTGTGCTTCAAAGGAATTTGCCACACAAATTGGAAGATCCAGGTCATCAACTTCACCATGGGTGATAAAAAGGAAGAACGACCAATGCTAGATTTGGGGCCAAGCATTAATCTCATGCCTTACTCCACATATCTGCGATTAGGGTTAGGGGAATTAAAGCCCTCTACAACTGGCTGACAATTCAATTAAATATCCAAGAGGTATTGTAGAGAATGTCTTGGTTAAAGTTGATAAACTAATAATTCCTATTGATTTTATAGTCTTAGATATGGAGAAGTCGTCAACTCATGATAGAGATTTGCCCCTTTTGCTCGACCACCCATTTATGGCTACAATTAAGACAATGATTGATGTTCAGAATGGCAAGCTCACTATGACGGTTTTGGATGAAACAGTGGAGTTCTTAGTTTTCAATTCCTTGGCGTTTCCTTCTAATTCCAATGATTGAGCCTAAAAGACCACACATTCTGTCTAGCCTAGACGTTAAATAAAGCGCTTCTTGGGAGGCAACCCAACTTTTTACTTTGAATTTTTTGTTAATTTCATTTATGGTCTTATTTTCTTTAGTTTTTAAAGTGTTTTCAGCGTTTCATTCTTTTGTTTTAGGTTATTTCGTTGTATTTTATGGTTTAGTTGTCTTGTGGGAAAAGAGCTTCACGCCGCGGCATAACATATTTATGCCATGACAGAGCAAGAGACATAATGCAATTTGGACAGCAACTTGATGACATGGCTTGATGAAAATGGTGTTGTGGCGTGACACAGGTTTTGATGATGTCTCTAAAAGGGGGTAACTTTCTCTTTCCTTTTCTGTTTTTCCTTTCTAATTGTTATATTGAGGACAATGTAGGTTTTAGGTTGGGGGAGGAGGTGGGGGTGGGGGTGGGGGTGGGGGTGGGGGTGGGGCAATTAGTTCCCTTTTCCTGAATTTTCTTATTTTCAGTGAATTTTTTTCTGTAATTTACTGTGTTTTTATTTTATTTTTAATTGAGTGTGTTTTCATTTTTCTAGATTAATTTATATGTCAATGATAATAACATGATTGCAATGACATGAGCATTTAGAATAAGTCAAATTTCACTTAAGTTTAGGAATAATTATGGATGCTGCTTTTGCTAAAGTTTGAGACTCTCATGAATGTGGTTTGTAAGGTGGGTTAGTTCTAGCATTGAGGGATGTTTTATTTGTGACTATCCTGCGACATTTGTTAGATCCCCAAATTCTAAAACCTATTTGATGACCAATTGAGGTGAAATCCTAGATGACACATAACTTAGGAAATGATTTAGGCCATCTTTGGACCGTTTGTGCCTTTCAAGCCAACCCTATATTTTATTACCTCTTGTCACCGTATTGTGCCAATATTGAATTTATATTAGCCTCGATTTTCTTTCATTTATCCCACAACAACATACCCTTTTAGCCCTTAAGCACAATACTCTACCCATGATTTTTAAGAGGATTTAATCTCAATTTAAGCAAAGTGAGAGTGTTTGTGTGCGGCTTAGAGTGTTTTCTCAAAATTTTGAGGGGTACTCAAAAGAATAGGTTGGGGGGTTGTGGTGTATTGTGAATATCAAGGTAAAAAAAGGAATGATTGTAATATCCGTGCTTCCTAACTATAGTTTCATTCCATAAAAAATGAAAAAAAAAAAAAAAAGGAAGAAAAGAAAAGGAAAAATAAATGAATGAATCAAGGAAGTATGGAAAGTGTGTAAATGCAAATGCGGTTCGGAAGAGAGACGTAACAAAGGCTTGGGAAATTTAGAGAGACTGTCATATGCTTTGAGCGATGTTGTTGCAAATAAGTAAGACTAATCCTTTTATTTTGTTTTATTCCTTTCCATTACTTCATAACCCAATACCTTAGCCTAAACATTACAAGCTCAATAAAGTCTTAATGATCTAAAGTTGTGTGATTGTTCTACATTAGTGGAGAGTGGTTTGAAAAGTAGGATTATGGAGTTTGTAGTTATAGAATTTTATTCATATTTCATAATTATTGGGATCAATTTTTTGTCTATAGATGTTGCATATGGAATTATTTATGGTGTTAGGATTGATAGATTATGGATTGATGAATGTTCAAGAGTTGAGAACGAAGGTGAGATTGATGTTTGGGATGTTCCTAGATTTGAGATAATGTTTGATTATTCTTTATGTTGTGTGTGTGTGCGAGTTCTAAGACACTTATATGAATTAGTTTGGAAACTTTTGTTTTGTTTTAATTTTATGTGTGAATGTTTGTGTGTTAGTTAGGATTTGTTGGATGTTTGTGGGTAACATCGTTGTAAACCCTCACAAGACTATAACTCATCCACTAGGGGGACCTAGGGGTTTAAAAGCTTATTGCATACACTAAATGTAATCGTGTCAACCTACGGAAGTGGTTTAGTTTAAAGTCGTCATAATAGGTTTAGGTTATTGTCCATCACTTTGTTTGGTAGAGACTAGCAAAACGCTGGTTGGGGGTTGTGATGAGTGGTGAAATGATATATATATTTCATGATTTTATGGGTAGATTGTAAGGAATTCAGGGCGTTAATGGATTTTTTTTACGCAAGTTTCTTTATATATTTCTATTTTCAAGAATCACAGGTATGTGTATGAGTTTCAAGTTTTTACATGGAAAAGTGATGATTATATGCTCACACGATGGTTGGAGGTTTTTTACGTGCTAAAGAGAAAGACTGGATCATCAAGCAGAACAAAGAATGTGAAATTACTAGATGGCCGCAGTGCAAAAGGCTGATTTGTGCAAAATGTTTGTGCTGTGGTGCGAAGAAGTTGGCACTGCGGTGTGACAAGGTTTAAAGGTTTGCAGGAGAAGTCAGCGCCACGGCGTGGATCATGAGAAAAAGAAAATCTTACCTTTTCCAACTTCGATTTGAACTTGTACTTTCCCAAAAACACCATTGCAAAGAAAAAGTATAAATAGGACATTGTATTTTATTTTAGGGAGATTCTCTTTGACCTAAATTGAGAACCACTTTGTAGCAAGAAAGAGAAGGAGATTCTTCCTAGGGTTTTGGATTATTCAAGCCTTTGGGGCAATTGAGATTTGTTTTCTTTATGTCAATGTGTAACTAAATTCTTCTCTAGGGATCCAATGTAGCCTAGTTGGAAGGCTTTGTGTTAAACATATGTTATTATTATCAATTTAACATAAATCTTGATTTTTTCATGTTATTAATTTATCTTTAATTTTCATTACTATATAACAACACAATGTGTGAATAATTAGATTGTATGTGTTGAGATTAGACATATAGTATGTTTTAGTCTTGAAGAACTCATGTGAATAAATGATTAGTATTTTGTGCATACACTCTGACAGAGTATTAGTAGTTTCATGATTTCTTAAATAATTAATGTTAGTGCATACGCCCTGACAGATGCATGCGCCTTTATTCTTGATTTCAAGTATTCTTGTGTTTAACAGGTTTTTAATTAATAGGCTAGACTATACGCCCTAGCTAGTCTCGTGTTAAAAATACTAGGTTAATCCCGAAAACCTTACAATAATACCTTGATTTAGTGAGTGCAAACCCTAGAGAGTGAATTGATAAACAATAGATAGATGGTTGATAGAGAGCTAGATAGTTATGGTGAAATTGGAGCCTTAGGTTTTGGTCAATTGGGTTTTAGATAATCTTAATAGTTGTTTAATTTTAGTTTTAATCATGTAATATTCATTTTTGTCAAGCTTATGAGTTGTGTGTGTGCACAGTAGTTATGAGTGCACACTGGCTGCCAATCCTTTCATTTGGCTTGTTTCATTTGTTGTGTGTGTGCACATCAGTTCTTAGTGCACACTGTTTGCCAGACTTGTGTCTTGGCTTGTTTCGTTCCAAGTGTTTGTGCACAACGGTTTGTGCTTACACATTTGCTTCAAATATTTTGCAGCCCAACACGAGTTGCACGTATGATAAAGTGAAAAAGATATTGTTTATCTTTGTCTCTTGATATTTAGGACCTTTTACATATGTCATAATATCGTTAAGTGGTCCTAGGGAATAAAGTTGTCTTTCCCGATTTGTTTTGTGGTCCAAACCAAAAAGAAGGAATACTTTCCTTATTTGGACAAACATTGGTCAGCCCCTTGTTGGCTGATATGGCACTATATTGTTGAACAAGAAATCCTTCATTATATAATACTCTGTCTTGCGTAAATGAATCTAACTTTTTGATCTTTCATTTCATTTTTACTCTGAATTTCTTGTAGTATTCTTTCTTTTAAGGTTCAAGGTTCATTTTCCATTTTGTGCCAAAACCTCTCCATATCAAACATAGACTTGATGGCTCTTAGAACGTGGTTCCTTTACTAATGCTAGTGCGTGGCATTGGTGGTTGAAGCTTGTCGTTTACAAGCTGTTCTCGGGTGTGTTCCTGGTGAGAAGAAGCTCTAAAGAGTTGCTACACGTTAAGGATTCAAAGTGTGGTGCTAAGTGTAAAGTTGAACAGAGAGTTCTTTTTACTATAACTTAGATCAGCTTTGAACTATATCTTGTAATGTGTTTTTAACTTAGTGGATTGCTTTGATCTGGACAAGGTCCCATGGATGTAGGCTAAAAGTGGATTTAGCCTAACCATGTATACGACTGTGTTCTTTACTTTCTACATTTGTGTTTGATATGGTTAAAAACTGGAAATCTCTTAATCAACTTGGTAATTTTCCCCTGCACTCTAAAATGGGTAATCCAAAACCAAAGTGGTTTAACCAATCCGCAGCAAGTGGTATCAGAGCGAGTTCTGATAAGTTACTTCAGTAGATCCTTACCCATTTTATTTTCTTTCATTTGCATCTGAGTGATTTGGCTGGTGGACGAAGTCTGTTCTGTATTACGTATTTTCTTTAGATCTGCCATTTATCTGCGTGTTCACTTCCATTTGTGTGTTAGCATCTATCTGATTTTTTTCGTCATGAGTCTCTTTACTGAAGGTGGATCTGCTCATAAACCTCCTCTGTTAGAAGGTCTAACTGCTATACATGGAGACCTAGGATGTGTGCTTTTCTAAAATCTATAGATGAAAGAATCTGGTCCACAGTTGTGAATGGTTGGACAGCCCCGGTTATTGTTGAAAATGAAGTGTCTAGACCAAAACCTATTGATAGTTGGACTGTTGATGAAATTACTCTCGCTAATTATAACTCAAAAGCCCTTCATGCACTTTTTAATACTGTTAATGTGAACCAAATGAAAGTCATAGCTAATTATGAGCTTGCCAAAGATGTTTAGGATAGACTCCAAGTAAAGAATGAGGGAACTAGTACCGTGAAATGAAATACGCTTAGAAGGCTTATGACTGATTTTTGAGAATTTGAACATGGAAGAGGATGAGACTATAACTTATTTTTATGGTAGAATTTGTGATATTTCTAATGAATGTTTTGCTTTGGGAAGAAGATATACTAATGTTGAACTTGTCAGGAAAGTGCTTTGCTCTTTACCCCATAGATTTATGTCAAAGGTCACCACCATTGAAGAATGTTGAGATTTGGATGCTATGGACATTGATGAACTCATTGGCTCTCTCCAAACCTATGAGTTGAATCTGTAAAGATGGGAAAAACAGAAACCGAGCAAAGGTTTTGGTCCCAAACATGAGGTTGATTCTGATCCTTCTGATGATTGTGATATAAGGTCTTTGGATGATGAAAATTGTGCTTTACTTACAAATAATTTTGCAAAATCTATAAAGAAAAACATGAAAAAATGTCATAATAGTGGTTTTGGCCAAAAACCTTTTGTGAAAAAGCCTTATGATGATCAAAACCCTAGTACCTATACAAAGAAATTTTCAAAAGATAAAGAAAAGAAAAAAAGGTATCAAGTGTTTTGAATGCAAGGGTTTCGGGCACATACAATCTGAGTGTACTAACACGCTGAAAAAGAAGAAAGGTAAAGTCATGGCTACCACTTTGAGTGAGAGTGAACATGATGAGAGTGATGATGATGATTCGGGTGATGATGAGAATGCTTTAGCCTTCACTGTGAATCAAGAAGACGGTAAGAGTGAAGTTTCGAACGACACTGAAGATATCTATGCTAAGCAACAAGAAGCATTTGATAAGATGCATGACCAATGGCTAAAGGCTGTGAAAAAGTTGCAATCTCTTGGTATTAAGAATGCTTCTTTGTTGAAATAAAAGAAAACCTTGTCCGAAAAAATTATTGTCCTTACTGTTGAACTAATTGAGGCTAAGGCCATCATTGATAAGTTGAATGTAGGTTCTCTTAAGCTTGATGAAGTGCTTGGTAAAGGAAAATCCTTCGGAGATCGGTGTGGTTTGGGCTTCAGTCCTGGTGCTAGCATATCAAAAGCTAGTGCTAACATGTTTGTGAAAGCCACCGAAACTCCTACTGAAGGAACTACTATGAGACAGGCTACAAAGGTATCAAAATTCATTCCTATTTGTCATTTTTGTAACAGGAAAGGTCACATCAGACCCAAATGCTTTAGATTCATTGCTTATTTGAAGAAAGTTTTTAAAAACCATGGTTTTGTTGCTAATGTAAATCATAATACTAATGGTTTTTCTTCCAAGAGAGTTTGGAAACCTAAGGTTGATGTGAGCTGTTTTGTGTCTCATACTTCTTTGCTTGCATTTCAAAATGATCTTTGGTATCTAGACAATGGTTGTTCAAGGCATATGACAGGTGATAAATCTCTCTTGACTAAACTTGAATGAGTTGATAGTGGACATGTCACTTATGGAGAATGGGAAGAAAGGTAAAATTCTTGGCAAATGATCAATTGAGCTTCCTAATTTTCTAGTTTTGAAAGATGTCTTACTTGTTGATGGTTTGAAAGCTAATTTGATAAGTATTAGTCAAATTTGTGACAAAGATTTTGTGATTCAATTCTCAAAGAACAAGTGTCAAATCTTGAATGGTAAAGGTGTTTCTCTACTTGAGGCAAAAAGGTCAAATGACAATTGTTACTTGCTTTCTAACCATGTGTCATGTTTTAGTTCAAAAACATATTCCACTAACTTGTGGCATGAGAAACTTGGTCACATGAACTTCAAGGACTTGGTAAGACTCTCAAGGAAAGAAGTAGTTAAAGGGCTACCGAAACTTGAACTTCCAAAAGGTAATGCGCATGGACCATGTCAACATGGTAAACAAACTAGGATATCTCATAAAACTTTGTCTAATCTCAATACCTCATGTGTTTTGGAATTGCTCCATGTGGATCTAATAGGTTTTATGCAAACCGAGAGTTTGGGAGGTAAGAGGTATGTGTTTGTTTGTGTTGATAATTTTTCAAGGTATACTTGGGTTGATTTTTTGTGTGAAAAATCTGATTCTTTTAATGCTTTTCATAAATTGGCTAAAAGATTACTTGTTGAGAAGAGTTCTAAAGCTACAAAGATAGTGAGAGCTAGGAGTGACCATGGAGAGGAATTTGAGAATGCTGATGTTGCTAATTTTTGTGAAGTGTAGGGCATATTTCACGAATTTTCAGCACCAAAAACACCTCAACAAAATGGTGTTGTGGAAAGGAGAAATAGAGTGCTTCAAGAGATGGCTAGGGTAATGCTTAATGCCAAAAAGCTTTCTACAAGCCTTTGGGCAGAAGCCATTAACACAGCATGTCATATTTCCAATAGAGTTTACCTTAGAAAAGTGTTCAAACTCCCTATGAGCTATGGAAAAGTGAGAAACCTGATCTCTCATATTTTCATGTGTTTGGATGCAAATGTTACATCTTGAATGATAGAGACAATCTAGGTAAGTTTGATTCTAGGAGTGATGAAGGAATTTTTATTGGATATTCTTCCAATAGCCGTGTATTTAGGATCTATAACATGCATTCTGAAAAAGTCTTAGAATCTATTAATGTTGTGTTTAGTGATGTAGAAGATTTTTCAGAATATTCTCAAGAATGTGAAATTCAAGATATATTTGTTCCTCATGTGCCCACACAAGATGGTGTGAACACTACTAAATCTCCTGAACCTAAACCTTTGGCAAATGCGCTATCACCTACTACTAGTGCTACAGCAATGGGATCTGCTCCATGTAAAGAATCATCTGTTGACTCATTATTGCAAAATGAGGGGATAGAGCTGGTTATTGATCTTTCTGATCAAAATTTTCAAATGAGAAATCAAAGAAGAAAAGATCCACCAACATGGGTTCAAAAGGCTCATCCACTTTCAACCATGATTGGAGATCCAAATGAGGTAATGGTTACAAGAAGGAGAAGACAGAATGAAATTAACCATCTTTGTTATGTGTCTCTTGCAGAACCTAAGAATGCCAAACAAGCTTTGGAAAATGAAAATTAGATTGAAGCTATGTAAAAAGAACTAAAACAATTTGAAACGAATGATGTGTGGACGCTTGTACCAAGACCAGAGGGAATCAACATAATAGGCACCAAATGGGTTTTCAAAAATAAAACCGATAAGTTTGGTAATGATGTTAGGAACAAAGCTAGGCTTGTAGCTCAAGGATATACACAAGTTGAAGGAATCGACTTTGATGAAACCTTCGCCCTTGCTGCTTTACTTGAATCAATCCGGTTGCTGCTATCTATTGCCTGCTGCCTCAAGATCAAATTATACCAAATGGATGTCAAAAGAGC
The DNA here is from genome assembly GCF_008641045.1 of Pistacia vera. NCBI lineage: Eukaryota > Viridiplantae > Streptophyta > Magnoliopsida > Sapindales > Anacardiaceae > Pistacia > Pistacia vera. The sequence continues at coordinate 349,664 of NW_022196599.1, read as the reverse complement.
CTTCTTGAATGGAATGCTCACTGAAGAAGTATATGTTGAACAACTGATTGGCTTTCAAGATCCCCATAAACCTGATCATGTATTTAGATTAAAGAAAACTCTCTATGATTTGAAACAAGCCCCACGGGCCTGGTATGAAAGGTTAGCATAACTATGAACGAGGTAATGTGGACAAAACCCTTTTCATTAAGTGTGCTGACAATGAAATCATGTGTGCACAGATTTATATTGATGATATTGTGTTTAGTTCTACATCTCATTCACATGCTCTTGAATTCATTAGTCTGATGAAAAATGAGTTTGAGATGAGTGTGGTAGGGTAATTGAATATGTTTCTTGGTCTTCAAATTAAACAAATGAACAATGACATGTTTGTTTCCCAATCAAAGTATGCTAGAAACATGTTGAAAAGATTTTTTCTTGAGAATGCAAAGCATGCTAGAACCGCTATGAGTGCTACCCTTTAGTTGTGCAAAGACGAACATGGTAAAAAGGTAGACAATAAGATGTACCAAAGCATGATTGGAAGCCTTCTTTACTTAACTACAAGCCGGCCTGATATTTGTTTTAGTGTTGGTGTTTGTGCTAGGTTTCAAAGTAATCCATATGAGTTGCACTTGAATGCAATGAAAAGAATCATGAAATATGTTTCAGGTATGTGTGACTTTGGCCTTTGGTACTCATTTGATTCTAACAGTTGTTTGGTTGGATATAGTGATGCAGATTGGGCAGGAAGTTTGGATGATAGGAAGAGTACTTCGGGTGAATGTTTTTATCTTGGAAACAATCTTGTGACATGGTATAGTAAGAAGCAAAATGCAATCTCTCTATCCACTGTTGAGGCTGAGTACATTGTCGCAGGAAGTTGCTGCACTCAAATTTTATGGTTAAAGCAAACGTTGAATGATTATGGTGTTGATCAAGATTCTGTGATTATTTTTTGTGATAACACGAGTGCCATTAACATCGCTAAGACATCATTTCATTCTAGGACTAAGCACATTGACATAAGACATCATTTCATTAGAGAGTTAGTTGAGGAAAACATCATTGCACTTGCTCATGTGAACACAAAATCCCAATTGACTGATTTATTTACAAAAGCACTTGACTATGATACTTTTGTTTTTTTTAGGAAGTCCATTGGACTACTTCAACTTGAATAGTTTTTTCATTTTAGTTGATGAATAAAGCATGAACATGCTACTTTTATTTGTGTTTGTCAAGACTCCTTGATCTGTGCTAACACTCTAATTATCATTTATTTTCTCTTATCTATGTGCTAACTCTGGTATGTTGTGTCCATTGAGACTCTCTCTATAACATGAACTTATTGCATCATGAGTTGATTGTCCATTCTTGTCACCATTATGAAAGAGCTACCTTGCATGAAGTGTGAAAGTTGTTTTGAGTAATTTTCTTATTTGTAGAGACCCATATATTTTGGAAAATCTACCATAAAGAAGACTACCTTCATGCAAGTGTGAAAGCTACATTTTGGTTAAATTTATGAGAGTTATTTGCCCCTTGATCAAAACCCCTTGACCAAAATAAAAAGAAAATCTTAATTTACTATGCTAATAAAGAAAAATGCAAAATGTAGTTGGGCATGAGGGAAGGGGGAGCTTCTCTTGCAAAAAATTTAAAATTGACCAATGTGTCATTTTACCCCATTGAGGAAACTATCACACATTATGACAAGCTTTTGGAAATTTATCTCACTTGTGTGTGATTGAGGAAGTGTTATTTTGATTGCATAATGTTGACAACTTCCTCATGAGTCTTTTTTTTTTTTTTTTTGTGCCTTTTTTAGATTGAAAATTCTGATTTATTAGGATGAATTGCACATATTGACTGTCTTGACCTTCAAAAATTCATGTGAAGCATTTCATAATTTTAATTTTATGTTCTTTAAATTTTGCTCAACAAAGTCTAGCCTTTTGAAAATTTTTTATGTTCGTTTAGGATGCTGTGTGCTCACACAATTGCAATGCGTACACTCATTTAGGATAGAGTTTTATTTTTGGTAAAACTTTTTTTCAGCATCTTAGAATCGTTGCCTGCCTTAAATGTGTTGCCCTTTTTATTTTTGCGTCAGTCTCCATTTTCTAAAACCCTAATAGCGTCGAATGTTTCCTCTATTCTTCATGATTTTTTCTCTCAAAAAATTTTCACTAATTTTTTCCTTGTTCTCTCACTTGGAACCGAGAAAGAAAGCATTAGAGGATCCAATAAGAAAAGACAAATCTTTGGGAAAGGGAATCTTGACAATGAAGAAAGTTAGATTACGGAGTCAAATACCACCGAAAAACCCTTCTCCTCCAACAAATGATTCAAATTCTGAAGAGGGAAATCAAGAGAATGAATCAAATCACTCAACCTCCCCGGGTTCATCCTTTGTTTCCAGTGACCACCAAACCTTAGAACACTCACAGAGTTAGTCTGCCCCTGTCTCACCTAAAAAGACGCTTGAAAAATCCTCTTTGGCATCAGACAGTGCCTCAGAGAACACGCTAATTGCTGCTTTGAAACCGTACAAAGAAGGCACATCAAAAGGCACGCCTTCAAAGTCTTTGACTCTAGCAGAATTGGCCAAAAAGAAAGGAAAAGCCGTCGTGAAAGAGCCTTCATCTGGTAAAATCTCTCCTTTTGTTTTACCTGTTGCTGAGAATAGATTTAGGAGCCACATTATCAAGAAGACAATTGTGAGCGAAGCGAATGTTAGACCAGAAGACTTTGATGAATTCCATGCTTTGATGAAAGAAGAAATTGGTTAGGAAACGTCACTTGGTTGACTGCCCCTGTACAAACTCTTGTATAAGAATTTTATGCCAGTTTTATCTTTGACAATGCTGACTGAAAATTGAACAAACATAATGATAGAGTTTGTGTTAGAGGACATTGGGTCCTGTTTACGAAAAATGTTGTAAAGGATGCTCTTGGTTTGAAGAAGAGCAAAAAGAATTTTGATTTGAAGAGTTTAGACTTAGACAAAATTGTCAAAGTCATCATTGGTGGTTCAATTGCTGTTTGGCCGAGAACTGGTGTTCTTCAGCCTAGTGTGCTTACATCGTTTTACAGATTGTTTTTTAAAATCTCACTAACAAATTGGTCCCCTTCAATGCACAATTCGACTATCAAACCTGAACGAGCACAACTCCTTTATAGAACTGCTCAAAGGAAAAATATTGACTTGGCTGAGTTGATTTTCACCAGTATTAGAGTTACAGTGCAATCAACTCACTCTCTGCAGATTTTGTGCTTTCTTTCTTTACTTTACAAAATCATTTCCACTTACAAGCCTAAATCCTATGGAGTGGAACCTGTTTTGAAGATAAAGACAATCACCAAGAAGTCTTTTAGAAAGCCTATAGGGAACTTGCCACCATCTTCCTCAACTGATCAAGCAAGGACTAACACTTGACAGTCCAAGCTTTTTGTTGCCATGCAGGACTTGGGAGACTTCAATAGAGTCTATCCTTCAATATGTGAAGGAAATTCACATTTATCTTTGCTCATGGATGGACAAAATTGAGGCTAGTCTGAAAAAGAAGAAGAAGAAGAAAGAGAAGACTGTTTTGACTGAACCTGCTGTTCAGAATGTGGTACGTCATGCTCCTCTAGTTGATCCTGCTGACGATGCCGATGCTGCTCCTGAGACTTGATGCTTGTCGAGCGCAACCAAAAATTAAATTACTCTACTCACAACTTGTAATCACAGTAAGTACAAGTTGATCCACAGAGACTAGCTAATCAGATTACCCAACTTAATATCACAATGGATTAATGAAATTAAAAAGGAGGGGAAATTTTACTTCGTAAATTAATTGACACAAGAGTAATTACTACTAATAGGAATTAAGTAAAGAGAATTTAATAAAAAAAAATGATTTTGACTAAGGAAATTACCCACGGTTGCAAATCGATCACTGACTTCTAATATATATTATTCTTTAATTGAATATTTAACAAAAGATTATCAAGCGTTTGGTTCAGGTGATCTAAGATTAATCCTATAATCTTTGTTTAACTTTCAAGATTCCCTCATTTGGTTGTCAAGTAATAAAAGATTACGTAATCTTTTATTGCAAATAGTGTATACTGTTGGTAATATTGGGGGTAATCAGATTACCTTCCCAAGGAGTGTTAATATAAGATTACTGAGGTAATCTTAATTTTAACCCGATTTTGCCCTTAATCTTTTATCATTTCAGACACATTTGCCCTCATATGTCTACCAAATAACGATTACCCAAACCCCCTACATTTGAGAATTTAGCTAAAACACTCCCGCCATCAAAAAGTTTAAAAGTTAATAAAATACCCCCAACCACCTAAGACCACCGCCGACAACTAGCCACCATCACTGGCCGCCAGCGAAAGTCGTCATATCGGCACAAGACTGGTAGGATCTTGCCGGTCGTGTGCCAATAAGGACGTTTCCGGCCATGGATTTGTGATCCATGGCCTGAAACAAGCAGATCTGGACGTTTCACGGCCAAAGATGTGGCCGTGAAACACCATAGATCTGGTCGTGAAAAGGCTAGATCTTTGGCTGTGAAATGGTCGCTGTCTCATGACCAAGGATCTGGCCTTTTCACGGCTAGATCTGTGGCCGTTTCACAGCCATATCTTTGTCCGTGAAACAGCCATATTCACGACTAGATCTAGCCATGAAACGGCCATATTCATGGCCAGATCTGGCCGGATTAGGCCTTGTCGGTGCACGACTAGCCAGATCCAGTCGGTCGTCATGCGCCATTATGGATGCTGCCAGTGGTGGTAGCTGGGTGCCGATGGTGGCTTGGGGTTAGGGGTGTTCAAAAGAACCGGTTGGAACCAGAACCGGCAGGTACCCGGGGTTTGGTTCTTGTTCCTACCCAGAACTGACCATCAACAGGTAGGTTCCGGTTCCAAATTTTTGGAAACATTACTGTACGGTTTCGGTTTCGGTTCCTATAATTAGGAACCAAAACCAGGAACCAGGAACCAGGAACCGAGACTAATATAAAATAAAATTAAAGATTAGGGGGGTTAATAAAAACTTTTGTAGAAAAAGTAATGTGAATACATTTATATTTATATTTCATAACATTTAAAGTAAGTTGACTTGACTTTTGAGAATCTACCTTTACAAAGTAATGGAGTTTGTAATTTTAAATTTTAAATTTTAAATTTTAAATTTTATTTTTGTTAACAAGTGCCAAGTGGGGGGGTATTTGTAAGTTTTTAAGGGTTTTTTTGCCATTTTAAAACTTTTGGGGGATCATTGTAATTTTACAGGGTACCCAGAACCGAAACCATTGTTACAGGTTCTGGTTCCAAATTTCAAGGAACCGTCAGTTCTGGTTTCGATTTTGGTTCCTTCAAAAAATGTAGGGTACCCAGAACCGAACAGCCCTACTTGGGGTGAGTAGGGGTGATTTTGCTACAAATTAAAGTTGTATAAGGTTGGGGTGTTTTAGTAAAATTTCAAATATAAGGGGGTTAAAAAAATAATTTAAAAATAAAAATTATATTATATTATTATTTAAAAATGAGGGCAATTTAGTAATCTACATAACATACCCACTCATTTAGCCTCCCAACCAAACATATTATTATAACATACACACCTATTTATTCCAACCGACCAAACACATTTCTCTAAAGATTCCCTAGTAATCTATCTTTACAGTAATACAATATTCCTTAGTAATATAACATTCCCTGAACCAAATGCACCCTAAGTTCATTAATCTGAGCTCAGCAACAAATTAATTCTTATCAATAAACCACTTGGTATTACACAATCTTTATGCATTTACAAATAGCATTACAAATTAGGAAATAGTTAAAGATGAATAACAATCGAACAAGCGTTAGATTATTTAATTCATTCCATGTTTCTTTAAACAATCGACAAAAGCTTGGATCACAATTGTTTTGCTTAATTACTACTCTAACTTAATATTATAACAATTACGGATTACAAATTCAGTTTAGCAATCAATCACACAATCAATCAATTAACAGACCTCTTTAATCAAGTAAATCATGCAACCATAATAAATAAAACTAAGAAACACAAATATACGAATAGAAGAATAACTAAGATTAAGAACAAAGTCTCACAATTATGCTAACCGGATTGGTGTTTCCTTGAATCGAACTAAAGAATTTAGCCTGACATGATGAGATGAAAGGCACAAAGAAAAGGAAAAATAAAATTACGTTCTGTCTCCAACCTCTCAAACCATAGCAGCCTAAAAGTTCTATTTTATATCCCAAAGAAACATATAAAAACTTCCCTTTAAAAGCCAACTCCTAAAATTAAGGCAAATAACCAAACCCTTTTAGGAAAACACTTCCTTCTCTCTCTTCAAACCTACCCTTAATTTGTGTAAGTGAAATTCCAGCTCATACACATGAATTTCCAGCCCTCCAGACTTTTATTGAAATCCCTCTTGAATTTGGACCAAGTCTCTATACGAACCATACAAAAATAATCCAAATCGACTAAGGATTAAAGCTTTTGGGCAAAAGTCGTAACTTCCAGGCCAATTTTGGATAGGACAACGAGCTTTATGGACTTCGGCCCCCTCATAACAGGATGTGTAATTCAATTTTGGCTTTTGAATTGTCTCATTTGAGTTCGGAGACTCTAGTTATTCCCTTTTAAAGCTCCAGTGGTCAGACAGAAATCCTACTTCAATTAGGATTCGATTTCAGTTTTCAGCTCTGACTTTACACCAACAATTGGAGGCCCAAACGAAGTCGTCTCTAGACGTGCACCCCAACTTGGAAAGCTTAAGATGTCTACTTTAACTTCATAGCTGGTCCAAAAACCAAACTATAACTCTAAGTCCATCAAAAATCTGCAAACAACCCAAAACATCCAAAAGTAAAAATGCTAGAAATTTCTGATTTTAATTATAGTTTACTAACTCTTAACCACAAATGCCTTATACATAAAAATCAAATTGAATAGGCACCACAAGATATTAAACATGCCAAATAAACTAAATTCAAGGATAATAAAAATATAAAATTATAAGTCTATCAAGACTCAAGTTGAAGAAGAACTGGCTGTTGATGAGGAAGAAAGAAAAGAAAAAGTTGTTGATGACGATGAACAAGAACCTTTTGAAGGTGCAACTGCTCAAACAGATTCTCCTATGCGCACTAACCCTGCTGCAATGCCAGAAGTTCAAGTGGAGGACTCACATGTTACCATCACTGCCCCTTCACAACGCAGAACCAAAAGGAAGGCTGGTCACTCTTCTCTACCCTCTCGAAAGTCATCAAGACTTATGAACAAAGAGGGGGAGTAAGAAGCATGGGGGAGTTTATAGTTTATTTATGTTTTTGTTATGTTTTTGGATAAATTTAGAATCTTTTGTTATCTCTCCTTGGGGGAGTTTGTTACTTTGTTTGCTACTTTTTTTTTTTTTTAACTCCTTAGTTATCTTACTTTGATGTTTTTATTTGTTTTATTTACTAACCATGTGTTTACATTTGTGTTGTTTTGGTTATTTTGTTTTCATGTTTGTGTGTGCCAATTTACAGGTCTTAAATGGTTGATTTAAACAGGTTTGCACTTGATCTCTTTTATTATGTTCTTTGTTCATAAGTTTGACAAAGGGGGAGAATGTGGAATAATCATTTTTGTCAAACTTATGAGTTGTGTGTGTGCACAACAGTTATGAGTGCACACTGGCTGACAATCCTTTTATTTGGCTTGTTTCATATGTTGTGTGTGTGCACATCAGTTCTTAGTGCACACTATTTGCTAGACTTGTGTCTTGGCTTGTTTCGTTTCGAGTGTGTGTGCACAACAGTCTGTGTTTACATTCTCACTTCAGATATTTTGCAACCCAACACGAGTTGCGTGTCTAATAAAGTGAAAAAGATATTGTTTATCTTTGTCTCTTGATATTTAAGACCTTTTAATTTACATGTGCCATAATATCCTTAAGTGGTCCTAGGGAATAAAGTTATCTTTCCTGATTTGTTTTGTGGTCCAAACCAAAAAGAAGGAATACTTTCCCTATTTGGACAAACATTGGTCAGCCCCTTGTTGGCTGATGTGGCACTATATTGCTGAGCAAAAAATCCTTCCTTATATAATACTCTTTCTTATGTAAATGAATCTAACCTTTTAGTCTTTTATTTCATTCTTACTCTGAATTTCTGAGAGTATTCTTTCTCTTAAGGTTCAAGGTTCATTTTTCATTTTGTGCCAAAATCTCACCATATCAAACATAGATTTGATGGCTCTTGGAACGTGGTTCCTTTGCTAATGCTAGTGCGTGGTGTCAGTACTAGAAGCTTGTGGTTTACAAGCTATTCTCGGGTGTGTTCCCGGTGAGAAAAAGCTCCAAGGAGTTGCTACGCATTAAGGATTCAGAGTGTGGTACTAAGTGTAAAGTTGAACAGGGAGTTTTTTTCACTGTAACTTAGATCAGCTTTGAACTATATCTTTGTAATGTGTTTTTAACTTAGTGGATTGCTTCAATCTGGACAAGGTCCCATGGATGCAGGCTAAAAGTGGATTTAGCCGAACCATGTATATGGTTGTGTTCTTTACTTTCTGCACTTGTGTTTGATGTGGTTAAAAACTTGAAATCTCTTAATCAACTTGGTAATTTTCCGCTACACTTTAAAATGGGTAATCCAAAACCAAAGTGGTTTAACCAATCCCCAACATGTTGGTTTGGTAACACCTTAATTAGATTCTTATAATGAGGAGATCCGTGAGACTCTTGCTGTTGGAATTTGACCATCATCTAATTATTTTATGACAATAAAAATAACCTAACTTTTCATGCCATTATTATGTTTTTTAGGGCATGGATCCCTTATAAAATATACTTGTATGACTGAGTTTACTTAAGTCCCAAAAACAACTAATATATTAATGATTCATTGAATAGGAAATATGATAAAAAGAAAAAGAAAAAGAAAAAATTGATAAAAAAGCATAGTTACAATTATATAGTATGTGTTTAGTTAAAAAAAAAAAAAAGTGCGTATTGAAATGGCATCTTCTTTTTAAGGAGAAGGGAAAAAAAAAAACTCTCTAGTAATCTAATTGAGCATTTAGTACCTATGTAATAATATCAACTAATTAATCACTACAACATCTATCGGAATAATTTATAATTAAAATGTTATTTCTATTCTTATGTTGTAGAATGACATGGAAGTTAGAGTGACGACCACATGCATCCGAGTTCCTGTCATGCGTGCACATGCCGAGAGTGTGAATCTTCAATTTGAGAAGCCCCTTGATGACGTAATATCGTGAATTTTAAAGTGCAATTGTGCTTGAGTTAATTTTCTACTAATACTAGCTGTCTATCTGACCTTTTTTCTTTCGCCTATATATCCTATCTTGTCTATTTTCATCAGTAACTTGGAGAATAATGGACACAACTTACAGTTAGAGTTGGGCATTTGGGACCGGGTCCAAAATGCGGTCCTAGCAGGCCTGGTCCCAAAACCGGACCAGGCCTAAGGAGGAGGGGGCCCTCCCCCACCCCCTCATCTACACTATAAATATCCCCTAAATTTCTCTTTTTTTTTTCCACACCACTCAATCTCTCATTCTTTCAATCTCTCTACTCTCTACTTCAAATCTCTAATCAAATTCTCATTCAATTTATATTTATATTTATAATTTATTCATATTATAATTTATTTATTTATATTATTCAATTTTTTCTATTTTTCAATATCATCTCTTATTCATATTATTATTTAATTTTTTTCTTTTTAATTATTTATTATTTTATCATAAATTCATAATGGATTCTCGAAATGATGCATTGGGAGGATCATCCCCAAATAAGTTTTACGTTCCATCCACCAAAGAAATGGAAGGGTTCAATCCATTTTCACCATTTCCCCCAAGGTAGCAACTGCAATTCAACAACCACATTCGGCTGGGACGAGGTGCAGCCAAACACAAGTGAGTTGCAACTCAACGAGCACGGGCATAGCCAAACCCCCTTGATCACCAAAGAGGGTCGTGTCCGATGTATGGCGACACTTCATCAAATCAAAACGGCCAAAGACAAATAGGGAGGGGGAATAATCGTGTGGGGTATGTAATTTCTATGGAACCATTATTGGCATTGCGAAGGGGACTTCGACGATGCGACGACACTTGGAGAAGAAACACCCCCAAATAATGCAGCTGTATGGATCAGGTAGGCAAATTCAAACTCAACTTAATTTTAATCCACAATCCTCAACTCTCTCAACATGGCAATATAATGCACATGTTGCATGAGAAGAAATAGCAAGATTCATATTGCTACGGACTCTCCCATTTGTTTACCTGAAAATCCTTATTTTATTCACATGATTAAAACTGCATTTTGTCCAGTATATACCCCTATTAGTAGAAGTACAAGTAGAAGAGATATACTAAAACTTTATAACAAAATAAATAATAAACTTAAAAACAAATTTCAAAATTTTAGGAATATATCTATTGCACTTACATCAGACATATGGGCTTGTAAATCAAAAACATATTTTTTAATTGTCACAATACATTTCTTAAATCATAATTGGGGTTTACAACAAAAATTGATGGGTTTTAAACCATTATATGAAAAACATAGTGCTAACACTATTTATTTTACAATTCTTGAAGTTTTACAAGAATATCTATTAACTGATAGAGTTGTAGCGCTAACGCTTGATAATGTAGCTGTTAACACTGCGACAATCTCTTTATTTGAAAAGAGATTGGATCCACGTGGAGAAGGCAATTTTTTTTACCAGAGATGTGCTTGCCACATGATTCTTAAAGCAGGTTTATATGCTATACATTCGAAGATGGGGAGGGTGCGCGCGGCTATCGGATTTATCGTCAAATATTGTAGGCAAGAGGACCCACCGGTTTGACCTTTGAAGTTATGTACAGACATGCCTATCCATTGGAACACCACCTACTTGATGTTGGAAAAAGCTTTGTCAACCGCAAGACAAATTACAGATTTCGTCAACCAGAAGAACTATCCAGAGGAAGTTGTCAGCTATGATGATTGGGCGGTTTGTGAACTTTTTTATTCATTTCATAAATTTTTTTATGATTCTACTAATACATTAAGTGGTATTTATTATTTGACTACTAATTTAGCGTTAGATATTTTACTTCAAATTTCTAAAACTTTTGCTAAATATAGATATAATGACGTTTTAATGGAAATTGTTTCAAAGATGAAGGAAAAATACAAGAAATATTTGTTAGATATAATGACGTTTTAATGTATTAGTACTTGTTTGTTATACTTCCTCATCCACTCTTGCAGGCATATAGAGCATATTCATGTGCATAACATTTAGCATCATTGGTTCTAAGAAATCATCTTGTGATGTTGGCGGACGAACTTTATCATATCCTTTGGTGGTTAACTTTTTTAAGGAAACTAAAGTTGCACATTACATTTGTCTGCCTGTAACTTATTTTTTGCTAATTCATTTAGGTTCATATGTTTAATTCCTTTAGTTTTGTGAATAAGAAGCTGCCACCTTTTTCTCCGCCTCTCTCTCTCTCTCTCTCTCTCTCTCTCTCTCTCTCTCTCTCTCTCTCTCTCTCTTTTCTCTTTCTCTTTTTCCTTTCCTCTTTTTAGGTATTAAAATCTACCCAAAGATATCATAAGGATGTTGAGCCATCAAAAATCTTCTAGACCTATAGAGAGACACGAAAAGTGAACGTAAAGCACTTTGGAGGACACCAGTGTGGTGTTAACAGTAGGAACCCTTACGTAGTTACGATTTGCTGTATTGCTTAAATGTTCATTGATTCAGCTTCAATTGAGTTTGTATGTTGTTATTTTGGTTGGTTGAGTATTTGCCTTGAAATTGGTTGAAATTTGAGGAATCTTGGTATTACAGTCTTTGCCGCGGCGACGTTGGCTTTGTGTATGGCGGTGTCGGCTCTATAATGTTTCGCCAGGGTGACAAAAGTTGCTTCGCTGCGGCGACGGGTCGGTAGAAAAGTTTCTTGAGGTTTCTAGAAAATTCTCCATAGGGGTAAAATGACCATTCTACCCCTAATTAGCAGGAAAAGTGGGGAGTGAAATGTAAGGAAATTTCATGGAGAATAGGTTAGTGTTGGGGTGCGAGTGTAATGAATCAAAGGATATAGATGGAATTTCCAAGGAAGAGCAAGGGCAAATTGGGAAAGGATGGTTATAATATGAGCTAAAAAGGGTTAAGTGAAATAAACCCTTCATTTCACCCATTTCCACCGCCATTCTCATTCTTTACTTCCTTTCAATCCTCCATTCAATTTTCCAAGATTTCTAAGGAGTTTTAGAGAGTTTTTGGGTAATTTTTAGTAGAGATTTCATCCAAAGCTTCCTAAGGTAAGGATTCTTGCTTTAGATGTAAATTTGTTTATAGTGGTATTGAAGTCTTATATTGTTATTGTTGTTGTTTTAAGTTGTAGAGAGAAGACAAGACAACAAAGGGAAAGAGAAGTGCTAGAGAAGTCACTTATTCACAAGGTAAGTAAATCCAACCAAGTTGAGATTTGAAAAAAACCTTTGAGTAGAGATTGAGTAGAGATGTATGCATGTATAAGTATGTATTATGCTTGTTGGATACACTTCATGTATGAGAAGTGTTTTAATGTGTATTGAGAGATGGAAATTGAGATGAAGTTTGAGAGATTTTGTGTAAACCTTTTTGGAAGTGCTTTTCTTGACAGGGATTATGGTTATATGAGGGAGTTTTCTCCCATTTTGGATGGTAGAGAATGAAGTAGAGTAGTAATTATAGTAGAGTTTTATATGCACATGAGTTGTTTGATGAAATGCCTAAGAGAAGTATGAGTATGATTTGTAAACCTTAATTCTTGTTACATTGCATATTGGAATTTCATAAGTGCATTAGTGAGCATAAGCCGTCCATACGCATTATTTATGCACTTAAGAAGTAGCTTGAGAAATGGTAGAGAATTTGAGTATAAGCTACTTTAAGAGTAAAGAGAAAGTAGTGCAAAAGAAAAGAATAGAGTAGGTTGTGCGATTGGAAACCTGTGAGTAATGGGTAGAGAATTCCCGCATGTACGCCGTATTGAGAGAGCGGCATGAGTATGAGAGAGCGAAGTGGTGTAGCCCGCGAGAGTACATGCGGATGAGGGCTATACCCGAGAGTACCCGAGAGAGAGTTTATACGCTCACATGGCCAAGGGTTCCGAATCCATGCATAACCGAGTCCAATCGGCTAGAACGAGTAGAAGTCAAGGAGAGTGCAAGCGAGTCCCGGCCGTGCCTTCGGTAAGATGAGGCTGTGACTTACAAGAGAGAGTTAGTAGAAAAAGATTTCAGAGAAAGAGAAAATAGAGAGATGTATAAAAGAGAAAGTAAATGAGAATTGGAATGAAAGAATTAGAGAGAGAATTACGGGGATAGAGGAATGGGGGATTTACTTACTGGACATTGTTTTGTGCTCACCCTGTTGTGTCCTATGTTTTACATGATCTAGGTGAGGACACGGTAGGATGGACGTCGACACGCGAGGGGAAATGGCTACACTGTCCACCTTATTTTTGATAGTTTTGTACATGATACGAATTTTGTATAAAGAATGTATATGTTTAATAAAAGAAAAATTTGGGCCCAACATTTTATGCTATTTTACATGTATTTTTACTATGTATATTTTAAAAGAATATGAGTAGAATGGAGTTATTACATTTTTGATATCAGAGCTGAGATTTTGGGATTTGACAGTGTACTATTTTCGTCGCTACCACGTCCGATAGCCGACTGTGTAAGTTAATTCTTCCCTTACGTTAAGTGTTCTCTTGAATTGATCAAGTATGGTTGTTTTGTAGATGAGACGTAGTAACAGGAGGAAGGGTAAGAGTGTGATGAATGAGGGAGAATCCTTTAACCCACCAGAACCAACTCCCCCTACCCTTGATGAGACGAGGGTTCGAACCATAGTACAACAGGTATTAGCGGAGAGTCAGAGGAGAGTTGTTCAGGAGAGAACCGAGACCCCTAGTAGAGTACCTCCCACAAGGCAAGAGCGAGAAGGGCCGGTACCTCAGACAGTACAAACTCGGGTTGATCCGATTCAGGGGCTTGCAAACCAGCACCAGCCGCCAGCGTTTAGGGGTACTAGGGACCCGTTAGAGGTAAAGGAGTGGTTTAAGTCCGTAGAGCGGACGGCGGCATTGTTTCCCATGAATGATAGAGAGAGGATCAGATATGCTAGTTTCTTATTTCGGGGAGATGCCCGAATTTGGTGGGAATTAATGGAGGAGACTCATGACATGGCCTTGATGACTTGGGAGGAATTCAGGAGATTATTTGAGGCCGAGTATCGAACAGAGGATCGAGTACATGAGAAAGTCCAAGAGTTTATTAATTTGAAGTAGGGGTATAGTACGGTGAATGAATATTCAGTAAGATTCAATTCCCTTGCTCGCTTTGCACCTGGAATAGTGTATAATTCAGTGTTAAGGAGGGACAAGTTTGTGCAAGGGTTGAGATCAAATATTGCCCGAGATGTAATGACAGGAGCCGAGCCTCCTCATAGCTACAATGAGGCTTTCGTAAGGGCTTTAAGGGCAGAGATTTATGTAAATAAATATATTGCAGAAGGGTTATCTTCATCGGTACCCAATGAACCATCCACTACTTTACAGAGGGAGAGAGTAGATGCAACAAGGAATATAGAAGTAAGGGCCAAGAAGAAGTTTCAACCCAAGAGGAACAAGAGAGACTGGCAGAACAAGCGGCCCAGGATAGAAGGGTTTCCCCCTTGTGCTAAATGCAGAGGGAACCATTCAGGAGAGTGTTTGAGGGATAGAAATGTGTGTTACAGGTGTCGACAGCCAGGGCATCTGATGAGGGATTGTAAAGCTTCTCTCTCACCTATAGCTCAGACTTCTAGAGGTACCAATGCCAGAGTTTTTACAGTGGCACAAGGTGAAGCCGAGGCTAGTCCATCAGCCATAATGGTCAGTTGTTATTCCATATTGTTTCTTTATATGCTTTAATTGATTCTGGGGCTACCCATTCTTTTATATCTCTTGGGATGATAGAGAGATTAGGTTTGAAACCTATTAGAGTGAGTCAACCTATTAAGATAGAGTTACCTGATGGGGTGAGTGTGCTGACTTAGGAGATGTTGTTAGGAGAGTTTGTAGTGATCCATGGACGAGAGTTAACAGTTGATTTAATAGTTTTTGATATGTCCGACTTTGATGTGATACTAGGCATGGATTTTCTTGGGAGGTATGGAGTAAAAATTGATTGTCAGAAGAAGAAAGCGAGATTTAATCTCGATAGTGGAGATAAATTTAGTTTTGGAGAGGGCCATCAGTTGAGCATGTTGATTAGTAATATGAAGGCTAGAAAGATGTTGAGAAAGGGGTGTTCTAGATATATTGCCCATGTAGTGTAGAGTAGTGATGTTCCATAGCCAGAAATTCAAAGAGTGCCGATAGTTCGAGAATTTTCAGATGTGTTTCCGGAAAACTTACCAGGTTTGCCACCGAAAAGAAAGGTTGAGTTTAGTATCGAACTAACACCAGGAACCGCACCTATATCTAAAGCCCCTTACCGAATGGCCTTGGCAGAGCTTCAAGAATTAAAGAAGTAACTTCAAGAGCTTTTAAATAAAGATTTTATCCGACTAAGTCATTCTCCCTAGGGAGCTCTAATCTTGTTTGTAAAGAAGAAGGACAGATCACTACGAATGTGTATTGATTACAGAGAGCTGAATAAGATGACAGTGAAGAATAAGTACCCGCTACCTCGAATAGATGATTTGTTTGATCAGTTGAAGAGAGCACCAGTATTCTCTAAGGTGGATTTGAGGTCAGGGTATCATCAGGTGAGAGTGGCCGAGCAGGATATAGCTTAGACTGCCTTCCGTACAAGGTATGGGCATTATGAGTTTTTAGTGATGCCGTTTGGCTTGACTAATGCCCCAACGATTTTTATGGATTTGATGAACAGAGTATTCCATGACTGTCTAGATCAATTCATAGTGGTATTCATTGATGATATTTTGGTTTATTCCAAATCGAGAGAAGAGCATGAGGAACATTTGAGAATAGTGCTGCAATGGTTGAGAGAAAAACAGTTGTATGCTAAATTTTCTAAGTGTGAGTTTTGGCTCGACCAAGTAATATTTCTGGGCCATACAGTGTCTAAGGAAGGGATTTCAGTAGATCTGAGTAAGATGAAGACAATTCTTGAGTGGCAGAGGCCGAAGACAGTAAAAGAGGTCAGAAGTTTCGTAGGCCTGGCAGGTTACTACAGACGATTTGTTGAGGGGTTCGCCTAGTTGGCTAAACTATTGACAGTCTTACCAAACAGAAGACTCCTTTTATATGGTCAGAAGCTTGTGAGGAATGTTTCCAAGAGTTGAAGAAGAGGTTAACGTCAGCTCCAATGTGAGTGCTACCACAGGAGGGTGTAGATTATGACATTTATACAGATGCCTCTTTGCAAGGACTTGGGGCGGTGTTAATGTAGTTAGGTAGGGTGATAGCATATGCCTCTCGGCAATTGAAAGAGTATGAGACAAGATACCCTACGCATGATTTAGAGTTGGCAGCCGTGGTCTTTGCCTTAAAGATTTGGAGGCATTACCTTTATGGTGCCAAGAGTAATATCTACACCGATCATAAGAGTTTAAAGTACTTCTTCACTCAAAAGGAGCTGAATATGAGACAGAGAAGATGGTTAGAGCTAGTTAAGGATTATGAATGTGAGATCAAGTACCAACTGGGGAAAGCCAATGTAGTAGCCGATGCCCTGAGTAGAAAAGCCTATTTATCCCGGCTCACCAAGCAGAAAGAACTAATAGAAGAGTTAGGTAGAGAACAGATCGAAGTGATTCCGGGAAGGATTGC
The DNA here is from genome assembly GCF_008641045.1 of Pistacia vera. Taxonomy (NCBI): domain Eukaryota; kingdom Viridiplantae; phylum Streptophyta; class Magnoliopsida; order Sapindales; family Anacardiaceae; genus Pistacia; species Pistacia vera. The sequence goes on along the minus strand of NW_022196599.1, from coordinate 332,785 downwards.
CAGGTTAGAGATTCAGTCTACTTTATTGGAGGAAGTTAAAGAAAAGTAAGTGGCCGATGAGTGGTGTCAGAGATTAGTGCAGTAAGTTCTCGAGGGCAAGACAACGGAGTTCCACTTAATTGATGGTGTCCTCTATTTCAGAAATCGGTTGTGCATTCCTCTGAACAATGAGTTGAGAAAGAGAATTCTTTTGGAGGCTCATGACACACCGTACACTGCTCATCTTGGAGCAACCAAGATGTATCAAGATGTAAAGAAAGGTTACTGGTGGTTAGGTATGAAGAGAGATATTGCAAAGTTTGTAGCTAAATGTCTGACTTGTCAACAGGTGAAAGTAGAATACCAAAGGCCGTCAGGGTTGCTTCAGCCACTTAGTATTCCAGAATGGAAACGGGAAAGCATTTCGATGGATTTTATCACAGGTCTCCCTAGAGTACAGAGAGGTTATAATGCTATACGGGTGATTGTGGATCGATTAACTAGTCCGCCCATTTCCTTCCAGTAAAGGAGAGTACCACCTCGGATCAGTTGGCTCAAATCTACATGAAAGAGATAGTCAGGTTACATGGTGTGCCCAAGACTATAGTGTCAGACAGAGATTCTAGATTTGTCTCAGCTTTCTGGACTAGTTTACAGAGAAATTTGGGTACCCGTTTGGCATTCAGTACTGCCTATCATTCTCTAACGGATGGCCAAACAGAGAGAACAAATCAGGTGCTTGAGGATATGTTGAGAGCCTGCTGCATGGATTATAGAATGTCATGGCATGAAATGTTACCTTTGGTGGAGTTTGCCTACAATAACAGTTATTAGTCTACAATTAAGATGGCGCCTTATGAGGCTTTGTATGGTAGACGATGCAGGTCTCCACTACATTGGGATGAGATAGGTGAAAAGGATGAGTTGAGCACCGCTCTTGGGCCAGAGATGACTCAGAAAATGATAGAGGATGTAAGATTAATCAAAAAAAGAATGAAGCAAGCCCAAGATCAACAGAAAAGTTATGCCGATTTGAAGAGAAAAGAAGTGGAATTTCAAGAGGGTGATAAAGTGTTTCTAAGAGTTTTCCCTTACAAGCGAGTGATGCGCTTTGGGAATAAAGGGAAGTTAGCACCGAGATTTATAGGTCCATTTGAGATATTGCAACGAGTGGGAAAGGTTGCCTACAGATTGGCACTACCACCTAGTATGGACAAGGTGCATGATGTTTTCCATGTGTCAATGTTGCGGAAGTATGTAAGTGATCCCTCCCATATCCTGAGTGTAAAGGACATTGAGTTAGCAGAGAACCTTGTGTATGAGGAACGTCTAGTACAGATTCTAGATCGAAGGATTAAAGAGCTCCAGAACAAGAGTATTCCGCTAGTGAAGGTCCTTTGGAGGAATCACAAGGTAGAAGAAGCGACATGGGAGGTAGAACGAGACATGCAGAATCGCTTCCTGGAGTTATTCGTGTGAATTTCAGGGACGAAATTCTTTTAAGAGGGGAGAATTGTAACACCCCACTTGAGGTACGTAGTTACGATTTGTTGTATTGCTTAAATGTTCATTGATTCAGCTTCAATTGAGTTTGTATGTTGTTATTTTGGTTGGTTGAGTGTTTGCCTTGAAATTGGTTGAGATTTGAGGAATCTTGGTATTACAGTCTTGGCCGCGGCGAAGAATAGTTGTCGCTGTGGTGGCGTTGGCTTTTTGTATAGCGGTGTCGGCTTTGCAATGTTTCGCCAGGGCGACAAAAGTTGCTTCGCCGTGGCGACGGGTCAACAGAAAAGTTTCTAGAGGTTTCTAGAAAATTCTCCATAGGGTAAAATGACCATTCTACCCCTAATTAGCAGGAAAAGTGGGGAGTGAAATGTAAGGAAATTTCATGGAGAATAGGTTAGTGTGGGGGTGTAAGTGTAATGAATCAAAAGATATAGATGGAATTTCCAAGGAAAAGCAAGGGCAAATTGGGAAAGGATGGTTATAATATGAGCTAAAAAGGGTTAAGTGTAATAAACCCTTCATTCCACCCATTTCCACCGCCATTCTCATTCTCTACTTCCTTTCAATCCTCCATTCAATTTTCCAAGATTTCTAAGGAGTTTTAGAGAGTTTTTTGGTAATTTTTAGTAGAGATTTCATCCAAAGCTTCCTAAGGTAAGGATTCTTGCTTTAGATGTAAATTTGTTTATAGTGGTATTGAAATCTTATATTGTTGTTGTTTTAAGTTGTAGAGAGAAGACAAGACAACAAGGGGAAGGAAAAGTGCTAGAGAAGTCACTTATACACAATGTAAGTAAATCCAACCAAGTTGAGTTTTGAAAAAGCCTTTGAGTAGGGACTGAGTGGAGATGTATGCATGTATAAGTATGTATGATGCTAGTTGAGAAATTGAGTTGAGATGAGTATCTATTTTATGGCTGTTGGATACACTTCATGTATGAGAAGTGTTTTAATGTGTATTGAGAGATGGAAATTGAGATGAAGTTTGAGAGATTTTGTGTAAACCTTTTTGGAAGTGCTTTTCTTGACAAGGATTATGGTTATATGAGGGAGTTTTCTCCCATTTTGGATGGCTAGAGAATGAAGTAGAGTAGTAATTATAGTAGAGTTTTTATATGCACATGAGTTGTTTGATGAAATGCCTAAGAGAAGTATGAGTATGATTAGTAAACCTTAATTCTTGAAACATTGCATATTGGCATTTCATAAGTGCATTAGTGAGCATGAGCCGTCCATACGCATTATTTATGCACTTAAGAAGTAGCTTGAGAAATAGTAGAGAATTTGAGTATAAACTACTTTAAGAGTAAAGAGAAAGTAGTGCTAAACAAAAGAATAGAGTAGGTTGTGTGATGGGGAACCTGTGAGTAATGGGTAGAGAATTCCCTCATGTACGCCGTATTGAGAGAGCGGCATGAGTATGAGAGAGAGAAGTGGTGTAGCCTGCGAGAATGCATGCGGATGAGAGCTATACCCGAGAGTACCCGAGAGAGAGTTTATACGCTCACATGGCCAAGGGTTCCGAATCCATGCATAACCGAGTCCGATCGGCTAGAACGAGTAGAAGTCACGGAGAGCGGGAGCGAGTCCCGGCCGTGCCTCCGGTAAGATGAGGCCGTGACTTACAAGAGAGAGTTAGTAGAAAAAGAGTTCAGAGAAAGAGAAAATAGAAAGATGTATAAAAGAGAGAGTAAATGAGAATTGGAAGGAAAGAATTAGAGAGAGAATTACGGGGATAGAGGAGTAGGGGATTTACTTACTGGGCATTGTTTTAGTGCTCACCCCGTTGTTTCCTATGTTTTACAGGATCTAGGTGAGGACACAGTCGGATGGACGTCGACAAGCGAGGGGAAATGGCTACACTGTCCACCTTGTTTTTGATAGTTTTGTACATGATACGAATTTTGTATAAAGAATGTATATGTTTAATAAAAGGAAAATTTGGGCCTAACTTTTTATGCTATTTTACATGTATTTTTACTATGTATATTTTAAAAGAATATGAGTAGAATGGAGTTATTACAAACCCCAACGCTCAGGTTAGTACGGTTGAGACAGAATAAAGCATAATAAGGCAAAAAAGGGTTAACCTTGTTTCAAAGCTAAGGCGCGACTATCATCATAGAGTGGTCAAAACTTGTCTCTGTGGGGATGGACAACAGCTAAATAGAAAGTTGGCAGGGAAGTTGTGTATACTGAATAAGAGTGTGTTAGTCAGTCGAAAGGTTGTGTATTGAATGCTCGGATTCTAAATTGTGGATTGAATGAATTTTCAAGATGACGAACCTCTGCTTTTATAGGAAGCCTTGGTGGTCCAAGTCCTTGTAGATTTCGAAGTTCTAATGCTTGTAAAGCTAGGAGTACTAGTTCCTGCAAATTTAGGAGTACTTGAAATAGGAAGTATTTGTGTAGACTTGGAACCCAGGGATATTCGAATCCATATAGGACTTGGGGTCTGTGAGGTGTTAGATTATGTATGGGTGTGGGAATTCACTAAATTTAGGAATTCGCATAAGACTTTGAGTCTTTGAGCCTTAAACTCTCGCAAGAATAGGAATCTATGGAGATCTAGTATTCGCATGGAACTCAGAGGCCTTGGGGATGTTAGAATCCTTGTCCTTGTGGAACTCGAAGTTTGATGAGCGCAAAACCTTTGAGTGGTTCGACTCATAATTAGGCCCAATCCATAGAGAGATTCGATTTGTAGTGCTGCCTAGATCGCAAAGTGGCTTGGCTCGTAGAGTAACCTGGCTCATTGAATCGGTTGGCTTATAGATTGGACCAACTTGTAAAGTGAACCTTCTAAGAGATGGACTTTGAAGTAAGACCAAAAAGAGTTGGGTCATTGCACTAGGCCTTGACTATAACGTGGGACCAACCAGAGTTGGGCCCGGGCACAAGGTCATTGTTGATGTCCTCCGAAGTGAAGATAAGCATTGTTGTGCTGTTAGAAGTCCAACACAAATTTTCACCTATACAATTTGTCCCTCACTCTTTAAGTTAAAGAGCTCTTAGCTTAGAGAGTAGCTCAAGTCAAATGTGAGTACGAACTGAATGAATCAGTGTTAGCAGCTTGATTGATCACATAGACCGTTTGAAACGTTGTCTTGCCGCTGTGTACGATGATTTGATATGTCGGTCTATGCTTCCCATTCGATATGTCGGTGTTCCACTTGTGGAACCATCTAAGAGTAAAGGGGATGAGGAGAGCGAGGAAAGCTTGTCCTCGACATCTACCAGTTATGCTAAGCAATGTTCCAATAATCCTCTTGGGCGAGGTGTTGGTAACCTTCCTATGCGAGGCTCTTTTACTCAGGCGGAGTTGATTCGTATTAAGGAGCAATACGTGATCTCCATTTCTCTCAGTGAAATGGAGAATTGTTTTGCTTAATAGCCTCCACTCGGACATGTTGTGATCTCGGAGTCAATACAGAAATGTGGAGTGCCCATTCCACTTCACTTGTTCATACACGAGGTGCTTGATTACTTTGGGATAGTACCGTTCCAACTAAGCCTGAACTCGTACCATCAAGCCATTGGAATGTACATCACATTCCAAGAGAACGAACTAGGCGATCTCAATTCCTAATCTTGTCTATGTATGATCCCTGAAGCAAGGTAGGAATAAATTCATGTACTATCTCTCCAAACGCACACCAAAGAGCTCCAGAGGGACAATCAGTGCCCCGAGCAACGTTAGGGACTAGGAGTCTAAGTACTTTTTTAGAACCTAGAGTTTGCTCATTTAAGGATGCGAGTAGGTGTCTTTTCATTTTTCATTGACTATTGTTTTCCTGCTTTGATGTTTAAACACTTTTCTTATTGTGCTATTAATTATGTGTTGAAACAAAGTTTGTTGGTCAACCGATCTCACATACAGACATTTGGCAGGCTCCTTAAAAATCCTTGAAACGCAAAAGAACTCATCACAACTGAAAAGCTGAGGAGGTACGGTCTCTTCAGTAAGAACGTAAGTCTTTAAACTTCTCCTGCTACTGCGAGCTCAAGTAAGTCTTCTTCTTTACTTGTGATTAGTTCACTAATTGTTTCTTCTTGGTACTGATCACTTGGTTGTATGTGCAGGAATGATGCTAAAGCCTAAGAAACAATCATTGAACTAATTGTGATTAGTTCGATGATTGTTTCTTCTTGAGCAGCCCGCTCTCTTGCAATGAGTTGATTATTTCTTCTTGAGCAGCCCACTCTCTTGCAATGAGTTGGAGACATGCAGGCTTAGGTATTTGTTCCTTCTTGCTTTATTTCTTTAATTTTGTTATCTTTAGTTGCTAATTGTTACTTTGTATTTGGTGTAGACATTTTTTGCCATGGCCATTTTCTTACAAGGGGCATACTTCTTCTTAGGATAGAACAAATTAGAGAAGGCAGAGGAGGAGATCAAGAATTTAAAGAATGAGTTGGCTATGACTAAGGTTCCATCTGAGGCGGAGAGGAATACTTTATTCCATCGCCTAAATGAGAAGGACAAGCATATTACTTTCTCCAAAGACATGTATAATCACAAGGTGGAGCTGCGTCAGTCGTAAGGAGCGATAGGCAAACTCGAGCTGAAGTTGTAATTGCTCGGTGATAAGTTGAGGATCTACGAGTTGCATGCAGAGCAGGTCACTTCTTCCAAGGACAATTTTGGAAGACACAAAGAAGTCCCTTGAAAAGAAAAACAAGGCTTTGTAGGAGGCAAGGCAGAGGGTAGCATCCTTGGAGGGCAACCTTTGAGAGGCAACGCAGAAGATAGCGACCTTAGAGGAAGAACTGCAAACTGCTGTGAAGCAACCGAGGACAAGCCAGCCCATATGGCTCTTAATGCCCTGAAGTTTATTCGAATTGAGTATCCCAAGTTGGACTACTGTTTCTGCAAGAAAAGTATAAAACAGAACTTGACTCCTAGTGGGCGAACTTGGAAGAGTTGCGACCTAGAGAGGAGCAAGTGGCAGCTCTTGCTAGTCAAGTCGAGCCAACAACAATGGAATTAACGGCTACTGTAGAGCCAACAATCAAGGAGGCAATTGTTGAGCCGAGGAACGAGGAGGAAGTTGATTTAGGCGTTGAGTTGATCCCGAAATAGATGGAGAATCGGGGCGTGATGCTCTTAATTTGACTACTATTTTTCTTTTCTGTACTTGTATATATTCTTGAACTCTTGAGGCTTTGGTTGCTTGTAATTTTTTTACTTGTACTTATAATATTTTTAGCCTCGATGGCTTTTTTATATATTGAATTTATCATCTCATAGATTATGGTGATCTTGTACTGTTATGGATGTTGCGGCCATCTTATGCTTGAAGCTTGTAAGCTCCTTGTCCAATGACTTTGGTGACCTTGTAAGGGCCTTCTCAGGTGGGGTCGAGTTTGCCAGTACTTGCTTCCCTGGTGTTTTGGAAGACCTGTCGTAGCACCTAGTCACAGACTTTGAAGACTCTTGTTTCGACGTTCCTGTTGTAATGTTGAGCGACTTTCTACTGATAGGATATTATTAATAGAAGGGCTCAATCTTGAAGCTCGTCGATGGTGTCAAGGTTGTGGTGGATTTGTTGTTGATTGGAATCTTCATCTTGCCACCTATACCTCATTGTTGGTACTTCAATTTTAGTGGAGATCGTGACTTTAGAGTCGTATGTTAGCAAGAAGGCAGTTCACATTCATGAGGTGATTCGATATGACCATAATATTCCTGGCAATTCGTTTGCCCACGTTTCTTTAGCATTCTTTAGTTGTTCTTCAAAGTGTCAATGATCGTCTTATTGGAAGACTGAGCCTATCTGTTTGCCTGAGGGTAGAGTGGTGTTGAAAAACTTAGCTTGATGCCCAAATCTTTGTAAAAGTCTTGGAACTTAAAGCTAACGAACTACGAGCCATTGTCAGTGACGATCTCTTTAGGTACTCCGAATTGACATATGACGTTTTTCCAGATGAAACTCTTCACTTCACTATCTCAAACTTGGGAGATTGCTTTAGCCTCAATCCACTTTGTGAAATACTCGGTGTCTGCAAGCATGTAGACCTATCGTCTTAGAGCAGTCAGTAGCTTCCCAAGTATATCTATCCCCCACTTCATAAAGGGCCATGAAGAGATGATAGAGTTAAGTTGCTCTGGCAGAAGATGTGACACTTGTGCGAATCATTGATTGTTGTTGCATCATTGCACATAATCTATAGAGTCTGATCACATGGTAACCCAACAATATCCCACTGTGAGAGCTCGATGAGCGAGGCTACGACCTCCAACATGGTTGCCACATTCACTTTCATTTAGCTTAGCTAGAACATATTTGGCTTCTTTCAGAGAGATGCACCAGAGATAAGGGCCAGAGAAGGCCCTCTTTGGTAGTTGACCATCATGGATGGTGAACCTAGTGCTCTGAGTCGATGTGTTTCATTCTTGTCTGCTGGAAACTTATCATCCATCAGGTAGTGAAGTACAGGAGTCACCATGAGTCGACTGCGTCGATGGCAAACATTTATGATGATGGTTTCTTCCACACCACTAGCCATTAGAGGTAGAGGAGAGGGATCATCTACGGCCTCGTTGTCTAAAAGGCTAAGCCGAGGTTTGCTAACGCATAAGTGTAGTCGTTCTCTGTTTGAGGTACTTGTGTGATAGAAAACTCTTCAAAGGATGACTGGAGCTCCTTGACGTGAGTGAGGTAAGCCATCATCTTAGAGTCTCGAGCTTGATAAGTTCCTTGGAGTTGATTAGAGCGAACTTTTATCTCCTAGACTCCGAAGTCCTTAGCAAGTGAGAGGCTGATGAACAATTTTATAACCTCGCAAGTGCACAAATCACTATCATAGTCTAGTGTACAAAAGCAAGGGTCGATCCCACAAAGTTTTGTAAGCAATTTACTAATCCTAATAACTATGCTTCAATTAAATGTAATAACTAGAATTAATAATAAAGAATTTAGGAAATTCACTTGAAGAGAAACAACTGATTTGTTGGGGATTGGTTAAACCATTTTGGTTTTGGATTACCCATTTTAAAGTACGACGGAAAATTACCAAGTTGATTAAGAGATTTCTAGTTTTTAACCACACCAAACACAAGTGCAGATTGTAAAGAACACAACCATCACCGTATAAAGCCATCACACTAACAATCTCCACCTTGATGGATTTATTCGTGACTGTAGTGCAGTTCACTCTTCTTTGGATCCTTCATTGCTCTGGTCACTCTAGTCTACTGTATGAATAACAAGTTCAAGTAGGTAGAAGTGACTGTCTTGGTGCCCATGTTTGCCAGATTTTCTTCAGTTGATACCTTTAATAGTGTTATCTCCTCTCTTGAGATCAGGTCTCTAACAAAGTGATAGTGCACATCTATGTGCTTGGTTCGTTCATGATACACTGGATTCTTGCTCAAGTGAATTGCGCTCTGACTGTTAGAAAAAATTACAGGCCTCTGATTTGTCAATTTTACTTCACTGAGAATTCCTTTAAGCCAGATAGCTTCTTTGAATATGTTAGCCACAGCCACATATTTAGCCTCTATTGTGGATAATGCAACTATCGGCTGTAACTGAGATTTCTAGCTGATGCAGTTTCCACCTAAAGTGAAGTAGTACGTAGTGGTTGATTTTTTGGTGTCCCTATCACCTGCAAAATCAACATCTACAAAACCAACCAACTCAAGTGAAGTAGTGCATTTATAGTAATGAAACCCAGCATTTAATGTAGCATTTACATATTTAAGAACCCATTTTAAGGCAATCCAGTGTTCCATACCAGGGTTTGACGTATACCTACTGAGTAAGGATATTGCAAAGGCTAAGTCAGGCCTAGTGCTAATCATGGCATACATTAGGGATCCTATCACATTTGCATATGGTATATGTTCCATCCTAATTTGTTCAGATTCAATACTAGGGCATTGTGACTTACTCAATGTGAAGTGACTAGCCAGTGGCATAGTAACAGGTTTTGCACCTGCCATTCCAAATTTTTCCACTAATTTGTGCAAATATGAACACTGGTGCACTCTTAGCTCAAATTTATTTCTGTTTCTGTCAATTTGCATGCCTAGGATCTTCTTTGCATCCCCTAAATCTTTCATTTCGAACTTAGCACTAAGTTTTTTCTTCAATTCACAAATCAAGGACTTAGACTTGCTAATTATCAAGATGTCATCCACATAAAACAGTAAGTACACAGGCAAATTACCATTTAGGGCAAAGTAGAAGCAATTATCGTATTTACTCCTAATGAAACCTATACTCAAAATGAATGTGTCAAATCTTTTATACCATTGCCTAAGGGATTGTTTTAGGCCGTACAAAGACTTAAGAAGAAGGCAGACATGGTTTGGGGTCTTTGGATCTATGAACCCTATAGGCTGGCTTATGTAGATCTCTTCCTTAAGATCCCCATGAAGGAAAGCAGTGGTTACATCTAGTTGTTCAAGTTCTAAATCAAGGTGAGCTACTATGGAAAGCATTAACCTAATCGTTTTATACTTGACTACTAGGGAAAATACTTCATTGAAGTCTATTCCCTCTCTTTGGGTAAAGCCCTTAGCTACTAATCTAGCCTTATACCTGAGGGGTTCTCTGGTTGATATGCCATCCTTCAATTTGAACAACCATTTGCATTGGATTACCTTCTGTTCTTTTGGCTTTGGTACTAGAACCTAGGTTTTGTTTACCTTTAAAGACTTCATCTCAGCTTCCATGGCAGCCTTCCATTTGTCCCTTTCCTTAGAGTTTACTGCTTCATCATATGTTTCTAGTTTGATTCTCAGCAATTCAGTACCTACAAGAAGGGAAATATAAATAAGGTCAGCATATGAAAACCTTATGGGAATTCTTACCTATCTCTTGGCCCTATCTCTTGCAAGTTGGTAGTCTTGCAAGTTTTCAGGCTGAGTTTCAATATCTTCAGCTGTTTTTGTCTCATCCTCTTGTTTTGGATCAGAATGTCTAATTTCTCCTCCATGTTCAGGAACAGCTTCAGTTTCCTGGATTGTTTCAGTTTCTTGCAGTGGTTGGGGTTGGGCAGGAAGCTCCACCTCAATTTGTGTAGTCTCAGGCTGACTAGAACTCTCCCTTGAACTTGAGGTAGGACCTACATTAGGATTAGTACCTTTACAGGGAAAAACACCCTTATTAAAAATCACATCTCTGCTTACTACAATTTTAACTCCAAGGGACTCCTTGTCCCACAGCCTGTACCCTTTTGTTCCTTCTTGGTATCCTAAGAAGACACACTTTGTAGACCTTGGTTCAAGTTTTCCTCCAACAGTGTGTGCATATGCAGCACAGCCAAATACTCTTAAGTGTCTCAAATCAAGTCTTCTTCCTGTCCACATTTCTTCTGGGCATTTTAGGTTTATGGCAGTGGAGGGGCTTCTGTTTATCAAGTAGGCTGAGGTGGTTAGGGATTCTCCCCAAAAGGAGGTGGGGAGTTTGGAGGTGATAAGCATGCATCTCACTTTATCCAGGAGGGTTCTGTTCATTCTCTCAGCCACCCCATTCTGTTGAGGGGTGTATTTCACAGTCCTATGCCTCAAGATCCCTTGATCACTACAGAATTTATCAAACTCTTGGTTGCAGAACTCTAACCCATTATCAATTCTGAGAACTTTAACCCTCTTATTTATCTGATTTTCAACTAAGAGTTTCCACTCCCTTAACCTTTCTAAGGCTTGATCCTTAGTCTTTAATAGGTAAACCCAAACCTTTCGGCTGTAATCATCTACTAGAGACATAAAGTAACTATTTCCCCCAAAGGTCTTAACCTTCCCAGGTCCCCACAGGTCAGAATGAATGTATTCAAGTTTACTAGTGGCTTGGTGTACTCCCTTTTGGAAACTGTTTCTATGTTGTTTTCCTAATATGCAATTTTCACAGAACTCTAGTGAAAAGACCTTATCATTTCCAAACTGATCTTGATTGTTCCTCTTTGACTCATGTGACCTAATCTAAGATGCCACTTTTCTGTATTTGACATGTTGGTAGACTTAAGCACAGAGTTAAAACAATTTGAGGAGATGTTGCCGCAGAGAATGTAAAGTCCATTCTTTTTCTCTCCTTTCAGGATTAGGCTTCTATTTTTGTATATATTTAGGCATCCATTCTCTGCCTTATAGCTACAGCCTGATTCATCTAGGGTACCTAGAGATATTAGGTTTCTTTTCAGTTCTGGGATGTACCTAACTCTTGTGAGTTTAACCAGTTTACCAGTGTTAAGACTTAGAGTTATGGAGCCAATTCCTCTAACCCTACATGCATTATTGTTCCCCATATAAAGAGTTTCTGAATCAGTGACTTCATATTCCTGGAACCAGTTTCTGTTTGGGCTCATATGGAAAGAGCACCCTGAGTCCAACACCCACTCATTAGCAGTGTCAGACATTGACACTGTAAGCACCTCAGGTTCATCTACCAGGTTTTTGGTGGTGGCTAGGTTGTTCTCTGTGTTCCCTTTTTTTTTGCTTTTTGATCCATTCAAAACAATTCTTTTTAATGTGACCAACCTTATTACAGAAAAAACCTTTTCTAGTTTCTTTATTCTTATTATTACCCTTCCATTTTTTCTTACTTTTATTCCCCTTATGCATAGGATTACTCTTCCCAGTCTGACTAGACTTTACCTTGGTTTTAACAAACAGGTTTGATCCATTTCTTTTCTGGACTTTCAATTCTAGCTCCCTAGCCTTAAGACCTGCAACTATTAGATCTAGGTTTGGTACAGTACCAGAGTACTGTAATGCATTTTTGACTACTTGGTAGTCTTCTGGCAGTGAGTTCAAAAGGATCATTGCAAGGCTAGTATTCCCTAATTCTTGATCTGTTCCTTTTAGGATCAGAGTCATTTTTAGGAATTCGTCTAAATTATCTTCTATACTCCTAGAACTATCCATTTTGTATGAAAATAAAGTGCCCTTCAGAAAAGCTAAATTTGGGCCAGACTGTATAGCATACAAGGTGTTGAGTTTACCCCATAATTCTAGTGGTGATTCGATCCAATCTACCTTTCTGAGAACACTGTCGGACAGATTCAGGACTATCAGGTTGTAAGCCTCTTCATTGATCTCCTCCTTTTTTTTCAATTTTTCCTCTAGCCACTTCTTGATGTCATCTTCCAGTGCAATTGCCACCTTATTGTGGGATAGCAGTGCCCTCATCTTTTTCTTCCAACTCCCAAAGTCAATCTTCCCATCATATTGGGAGATTTCCATTCGGGTGGAAGTGTTTGACATGGTGAGTGTTTAGATTTTGGTTGAAGAGGTTGCAGATTCAAGAATTTTGACTCGTTCTTGAATTTCAAGAAACCGAGAAAAGAAACCCTAGATTTCTACTCTATATGAAATCTAAGCCCGTTTGACTTGGAACCTATGCTACGAACCCTCAATTTTGATTTGAAACCCTAAAATTGAGAAATCCCCAATTTTGGTTGAAAAACCCTAAAAAAATTGAGAAACCCTAAAATTTCAGATCAAAAAATTAGACTCTGATTTCTTCTCTCTCAATCCTCTTTCCTACGCTCTGATACCACTGTTATAACTACGCACACTAAATCAACCAAAAACAACAGCAAATCACACAGCACAAATCCAACAGAATACACACACACAACACACCAAGATTTACTGTGGTTCACTTGCTCAGTGTGAGCAAGCTACGTCCACGTTGAGCTTGGGAACCCAGCGAGCTCGCTGCACTATATTGATCAAGATTACAGTGCACACTTCTTCTCAAGATTAAACCCTTTCCCAATCCTTTCAAAACCCGTAACACCCTAGAGACACAAATCTAGTATCCCAAATACACTGTGAACCCTAGCACCCTCAAGTGGCCTGTAAACCAGCCACTCAACTTCCAGTTACAAGATTCAAGATCACAAACAAAACCCAAATCCTAACAGATACAGTTTCGTTTGACAGAGAACAGAAAAACACAAATTGGTTCAATCACGCAATTTGGACTGTTTGTCTGCTTTTATACCGTTGATTATCAGACTGCTTTCCCACCGTTGGATCCTCAGCCAGTCAACAAACAAGATTGATCTTTACTTGGCTTAAAACGACGTCGCTCCACTTAATGATGAAATGTCACCGTATAAAGCCATCACACTAACATGAACCTTAAGAGAAAGAATACTCTAAGAAATTCAGAGTAAGAATGAAATAAAAGATCAAACTGTTAGATTTATTTACTCAAGAAACAGTATTATATAATGAAGGATTTCTTGCTCAATAATATAATGCCACATCAGCCAACAAGAGGTTGACCAATGTTTGTCCAAATAAGGAAAGTGTTCATTCTTTTTTGTTTGGACCACAAAACAAATCGGGAAAGATAACTTTATTCCTTAAGACCACTTAAGGATATTATGACACATTTAAAAGGTCCTAAATATCAAGAGACAAAGATAAACAATATCTTTTTCACTTTATTAGACATGCAACTCGTGTTGGGTTGCAAAATATTTGAAGCAAGAGTGTAAGCACAAACCGTTGTGCACACACACTCGAAACGAAATAAGCCAAGACGCAAGTCTGGCAAACAGTGTGCACTAAGAACTGATGTGCATACACACAACATATGAAACAAGCCAAATAAAAGGATTGATAGCTAGTGTGCACAACACAACTCATAAGTTTTACAAAAATGAATATTCTACACAAACAACTTCCAGCAAGACAGAAGAATATAAATTAAATAAATGCGCCAGTGTAACACATGGTCCCTTAACTGATACTAGCTGCTTGACTTGTTACATGCACAGCTTTTCTTTTGGATACGGGTTGACTTTTGCTCTTCTCTAATCTCGGATGCTTCTCGGCTATATTTCAAGTGTCCAGATTTATGGAAAGATCATGAATTAGCTGTACTATTTAATTAATTAATTAAGCATAATATTAAAGCATACGACATGTAGTAAATTACAATTCATTTTTATTGTATATACACGCCAACGGCATCATGGCATCGGCGTATTGCAACTGCACCAACCTCAAGTACCCGCATCAGGTTTGGCATAGGTGCATATAGGCCAAATTTTTATGTAGTATTGACATAGGTAAATTTTCCGATAGTGGTGTAAGAATCGTGTGTCTACATATATATAGAGTAATTCTCTAGTCATGAAGTCCTAAGACCACACTGAAACATCATTGAATTCATCAGTAATGAGCTGAATTGATCCAATAGTATCTAAGTACGGTCATGATAAAACTAATGTTAGGATGTCCTGACTTGTTGCATTTCATGGTATTTGGATCGTCTTTAGGCAATTCTTCTGGGCTTAATTCATGTTAATTGTTAATTTTTTTTTTTTATTTATTTATTTTTTTTTTTTTTTTTGTTAAGAAAAGATTATTGAACCTTTTAATAGAGTGCAAATTCATGTTGCAATTCATCTTCTCGAAAGTAATACTGCTAATAAACACAAATTTACTAGTGCTGATGACTACTGCACGATCATGACAATAATAAGTTCTAAATGATGTTGGTTACCCAAAAAAAATTTCTAAATGATGTTACAATTGCAAGAAAACTAGACGTGAAATCTTTGTTGTCTTCTGCATATCCAACAAACACGATTCGCCTTGTAGCTAGATTGCGGTTGTGCAGTTGAACCAAATACCGTTAATACCATGCAAGATTTAATAGAAACCATTAAGCAGACGTACAAATCCCGGTGACCTGATTCTGAAATGCCCGAATTTCAAGTCTTCTTCAACGATCAATGCTACAAAGATTTCAATATGCTACAAAGATTTCAACACTCTCTTTACGTCTCTCCCCCAAGAAACACGATACTTTGTAGCTGGAGTTCCAGGCTTTTTCCACAAACGGTTGTTTGGAGAATCTTTTCTCCATGTATTGCATGTCTCTCATGCGCCTCATTGGCTGTCGCCTGTCAAAGGCGCCAGAAGAGTTGCTAGGCAGGAGTTCTGGTGCGTGGAACAAAGGCAAGATTCACTATGCCTTTGCTCCGAAAGAAGTTTTGAATGCGTATGCAAATCAATTTGCTGGAGATTTGGAGAGCTTTTTGAATGCTAGAGCTAAAGAAATTGTGCCTGGAGGCATCATAGTTATCAGCAATCCAAGTATCCCAGATGAAATGCCTTTCTCTCATGTCGCAAAATGGTTTGATGTATGATTGTATGGGTTCCATATTCAACGATATGGTGAAAGAGGTAAGTTCAATTTTAATGGATTCACTTGTTTTTCTTTCTAAATACTTGACGAGATTGTTAGAAATGTTCTTGATTGTGGGTTAACATTAATTATAATTTTGTTTTAATCAAAACCAGTAAATATATAATCCAAATGAGATCTCTTGAAGGACTTTTTGTGATCGTTTCAAGTTTGTCCAATACATTTCATTATAATAATCTGAGTAAACGATTAGTATGGGCTTGAGCCTTTAATGGGAGGACCCAATAAACTAATATTAAATTGGTTAGGTCTCCTTTCTAAGCACTAATTGAATTACTAAACCTCATGCAATAGTTGTTATTTAGTGCGTGCGTTATTGGAAAGGAAGATGTTGTAAAATCCCCTCACAGATTCTAAGCAAACACCAACACAATCAAGCAATCAAAGCAGAATAAAATCAGATCCAACACAGTATTTACCGTGGTTCACTTGTTCAAGATTGAACAAGCTATGTCCACGTTGAGCTGCAGAATATGGATGCTCGCTGAACTTACTATTATTATCAAGAAAGATTACAAGCACTCAATCACTCTTCCCTCACAAGATTTCCTATCAAGAGCTAACCAGGCTTTGAACTAATACTGATAAATCTACAACCCAAAAACAGGGAAATCAGCACCAGATTCTCAACTCCACAAAGAAACGCAACTCTAATGGACAGGTTATCAGCAGATTTACACACACACACAAAGCCCTAATCTTGAACCCTAACCAAGCAATTTTGGGGAAGATTTCAATCGAGAGAGAGACTGTCGCGAATGGAAAAACTTCAGCTTTTATAGGTTTGACCAATCTTCGGTTTTCAGCCGTCAGATCTATAACAAACCAATGATCCAAATGTAGAGTACACTTAAGCCAATACGACAGCGTATAAGGCTTCACACATAACAATCTCCACCTTGAAGCCTTATCCCTTACTCAGACAGCAACATACAGGTGCAGCAAGCAATTCTCATACTCTTTCTTAGCTCTTTTGAGTTCAGTTGATGTGAAGAAGGTTCAAGCAGTGCTTGAACTTTGCAGCAGTCACAACTTTAGTTCCCATATCAGATGGGTTTTCTTCAGTTGGAATTTTTAATAGCCTCGGACTTCCTTTTGAGATTTGATCTCGGACAAAATGGTACTTGACGTCCACATGTTTCGTCCTCTCATGATATACGGGGTTCTTACTTAGATGAATGGCACTTTGACTGTCAGGGTACATAGTCACAAGGCCATCCATCAGGTTTGCCTCTTTCAAGATCCCCTGTAGCCATATTGCCTCCTTGAATGCATCAGTCACTACCACATACTCAACTTCTGTTGTGGACAGTGCCACCAAGGGTTGAAGTTGGGATTTCTAGCTGATGCAGTTTCCTCCTAAGGTAAAATAGTAAGCTTTGGTGGACTTCCTTGAATCTCGATCTCTTGCAAAATCAGAGTCCACATACCCAACAAGATCAAGTGTAGGGGTTCTTTTGCAAAAATCTAATCCAACATGCATTGAGTGTTAATTTATCTTAATAACCATTTTAAAGCAACCCAGTGTTCTATTCCTGGATTTGACGTAAACCTACTTAATAGAGATATGGCAAAGGAAAGATCAGGCCTGGTGCTTATCATGGAATACATAACAGATCATATGGCACTAGAGTAGGGTATATTTTCCATTTTAATCCTGTCTGCATCAGTTTTGGGTGACTGCATTTTGCTTAGTGTAAAATGTCCTACTAAGGGTAAGTTAACAGCTTTAGCACCAGTCATTCCAAACCTAGATATCAGTTTCTGCAGATATGGCAATTGATGAAGCTTAATCTATTAGACTTTCTATTCCTATCAATCATCATCCCTAAGATCTTTTTTGCTGACCCTAGGTCTTTCATATCAAACTCAGTGCTCAATTTTGCTTTTAGTTCTTCTGTGTGAGATTTAGACTTGCTTATTAACAACATGTCATCTACGTACAACAGTAAATACATTGGCATGTTATTAGTACAGGCAAAATAAAAGCAGTTATCATATGCACTCCTAATGAACCCAATTCTCACTGTAAATGAGTCGAACCTCTTATACCATTGTCTAGGGGATTGTTTGAGTCCATAAAAGGACTTATGCAATAAACAAGCATGATCAGGTAGGTTTCTATCCCTAAACCCCATTGGTTGACTCATATATATTTTCTCTTCCAATTCACCATGCAAAAACGCAGTTTTAACATCCAACTGTTCCAATTCTAGGTCATAATGAGTCACTATAGCTAGCATTAGCCTAATTGTTTTAAATTTAACCACAGGAGAGAAAATTTCTGTAAAATCGATACCTGCCCTTTGTGTGAAGCCCTTTGCCACCAGTCTGGCTTTGTATCTTGGAGGATCTGAGCTTGTTAGGCCTTCTTTTAGTTTGTAGAGCCATTTGCAATCTATTAGTTTCTGGTCAAGAGGTTTTGGGACTAGAGTCCAAGTTCTGTTCTATTTTAGGGACATCATCTCCTCCTTCATGGCTTCCAGCCATTTTTTACTGTCTTTTGAGCTCATGGCTTCTTGGTATGTCTCTAGTTCAGACCTTAATGTCTCTACCCTAGCAACTAGGGTAGTGTAAATAAAATCAGCATAACTGTATCTGCTTGGGGGCCTTATCTCCCTTCTGACCATGTCTCTTGCTAACTAGTATTCTGCTAGGTTTTCATTCTGGTCTTCATCATTGTTTTCAGGCTGATCATCTTCTTCATATTAGTCACCAGTGTTTGACAGTGTGGGACTTTGTGGTTGAGTAGCTTCAAATTGTTCAAACTGTTCTGTCAGAATTGGTGGCTCCACCTCAAACTGAGATCTTTCTGTTTGATCAGGCAGTTCAAGATCTGTTCTTAGGCAACCTGCATTGTCAGTAGAAGTTTTGCAAGGAAACATGGTCTCATTAAAGACTACATCCCGACTAATTATGACTCTAATTCCTGGTACATCCCTTTCCCACAACCTGTAACCTTTGGTCCCTTCTTGGTACCCTAGGAAGACACATTTAAGGGACCTAAGTTCTAACTTACCTTCTTTGGTGTGCGCATATGCTGCACACCCAAAGACCCTTAGGTGGTTGAGATTTGGTCTCCTCCCTGACCATTTCTCTTCAAGACACTTAAAACCTATTGAACTGGATGGGCTCCTATAGGCTGCTGTGGTTAGAGCTTCTCCCCATAAGGTTTTGGGTAGTCCAGCAGTGAAAAGAAGACTCCTAACCCTTTCTAGGAGAGTCATATTCATCCTCTCTATGACCCCATTCTGTTGTGGAGTTGCCCTAGCTGTTCTATGCCTTAGCACCCTCTGATTTAGGCAGTAAGTATCAAACTCTAAGTTACAGAACTCCAACCCATTATCAGTCCTAAAAGTTTTGACTTTTCTATCTAACTGTGTTTCAACCAGGGTTTTCCAACCTTTGAACTTGGTTAAAGCCTCGTCCTTAGACTTGAGAAGGTATACCCATACCTTTCTACTTTAATCATCCACAATGGAGAGGAAGTATATGTTCCCTACATGTGACTTTACCTTTTCAGGACCCCAAAGATCTACATGTACATAATCTAGACAGTTTGCAACAAGGTGAGTTCCTTTGTGGAAACTCATCCTGTGCTATTTCCCAAGAATACAGGTTTCACAAAAAATTAAAGCAGTCACAACGTCATTACCAAAATAACCCTGTTGTTTTAATGCATTCATACCATTCTGGTCTATATGGCCTAACCTCAAGTGCCATCTTTCTGCAGCAGATATGTTAGTAGAAAGTAAAACAGAATTAGAAACCTCAGGATAGTATTGCCCACACAGGATATAAAGCCCATTTTTCTTAACCCCTTTTATCAACACATTCCCATTCTTGTAGACTTCCATACAGCCATATTGTGCTTTATAAGAACAGCCTGATTCATCTAAAGTTCCCAAGGAAATTAGGTTATGTTTTAGTTCGGGTATATACCTAACCCTAGTGAGCAATACTAGCTTACCATTATTCATCCTAATGGTTATATCCCCTATTCCTTGAACCTCACAAGAGTGATTATTCCCCATAAAAACAGTTTCTTGCTCCCCAGTTTTAAGCCTTTGAAACCAGTCTTTGTTTGGGCTCATGTGAAAGGTGCAGCCAGAGTCTAGCACCCACTTATTGCTTCTAGATGTATTAGAAATGGTGAGGGCTTTAGATATTTCTAAGTTGTGACTAAAGCTACCTAGGTTTGTTTCTGTGCTGGCCTGTTTGTTCTTTTTAATCCATTCATAGCAGTTTTTCTTGAGATGCCCTGTTTTGTTACAGAAAAAACACTTCCTAGATTCCCCCTTAGGTCTCCCATTACCTTTACTATTCTTTTTGTTTTTAGGGCCTACATTTCTCTGATGGTTCTTACCAGTCTCTTTACCAGGTTGTCCAGCTTCAAATTTCCCTTTCATAAACAAATTGCTATTGTTACGCTTTTGAATCCTTAATTCTAATTCCCTAGATTTTAGCCTAGAGACAATTAGGTCCACACTAGGTACTGTTCCACTATACTGAAGGGCATTCTTTACCACTAAGTATTCCTCTCGTAGGGAATTTAATAGGATCATGGCTAAGCTGGAATCTCCTAGTTCTTGGTCAGTACCTTTTAGGGTTAGGGTCATTTTTAAGAATTCATCCAAGTTCTCATCTAGGGAT
This sequence comes from Pistacia vera, assembly GCF_008641045.1. Lineage (NCBI taxonomy): Eukaryota > Viridiplantae > Streptophyta > Magnoliopsida > Sapindales > Anacardiaceae > Pistacia > Pistacia vera. The sequence continues at coordinate 312,467 of NW_022196599.1, read as the reverse complement.
TTAGCTAAGTCCATTTTATAAGAAAATAATGCACCTTTCAAGAAAACTAAGTTAGGAGCAAATTTAAGAGCATACAGAGACTCGAGTTTACCCTAGAGTGGAATCGGAGATTCCAAGCCATCCACCTTTCGAAGCACGGTGTCTGACAGGTTCATGATGATCAAGTTGTACGCTTCTTCGTCCACCTCTGCCTTCTTCTTTTTCTTTTCTTCCAGCCATTTGGATTCATCTTTCTCCAGTACGATTCCAACCTTGTTGTGGAATAGCAAGGCATTCATTTTCTTTTTCCAGGTGTTGAAATCTATTTTCCCATCGTATTGGGAAATCTCCATGTGCGTGACACTCATAATTTTTTGAGTTCGAAAAACCAAACCCTAAGAAACTAAGATTGTGTTTAGTTGACTCGATTTACTGAGGATTTTGGAGGGATTTGACTGTGTTTGGAGCTTTAGGACTATCACGGTACTAATTAATCGAAAAGCCCTAAAATATTTCGAAACCCTAAATTGAATTCCCAAATCAAGAAACCCTAGAGTTTCAATTCGTTTTTGAGAAACCCTAAACACGGCTCTGATACCACTGTTGTAAAATCCCCTCACAAATTCTAACCAAACACCAACACAATCAAGCAATCAAAGCAGAATAAAATCAAATCCAACACAGTATTTAATGTGGTTCACTTGTTCAAGATTGAACAAGCTACGTCCACGTTGAGCTCCAGAATATGGATGCTCGCTGCACTTACTATTATTATCAAGAAAGATTACAAGCACTTAATCATTCTCCCCTCACAAGATTTCCCATCAAGAACTAACCAGGCTTCAAACTAATACTGATAAATCTACAACCCAAAAACAGAGAAATCAACACCAGATTCTCAACTCCACAAAGAAATGCAACTCTAATGGACAGGTTATCAGCAGATTTACACACACACACAAAGCCCTGATCTTGAACCCTAACCAAGCAATTTTGGGGAAGATTTCAATCGAGAAAGAGACTGTCGCGAATGGAAAAACTTCAGCTTTTATAGGTTTGACCAGTCTTCGGTTTTCAGCCGTCAGATCTGTAACAAACCAACGGTCCAGATGCAGAGTACACTTAAGCCAATACGACAGCGTATAAGGCTTCACACATAATAGAAGACCTACGCTTTTCGTCGTTTCTAGAAAACTGCCGCTTCTTTTGTAAAGCAATTCAAGAATAAAAAATTATGACACAAACAAGTTTGTTTATAACCTTTAATTATTGATTCTGCATACTATAATCTATGTGTTGATCTTTTGACATATTGTTGATTATGACTGGATTCTATTCTTATTGATTGATTAAATGTTGATAGAATTCATGTTTAATTTTCTTACAGAGATAGCTAGAACTTAAAAGACTCAACAATCTCTCCTTAAATGAGATCTAACACAAATACAAAAGATTAACCTAGTAGCAATGAGCATGGGTAGCGGTAGAACCAGAACCGGCAGGTAGAACTGTAATCTACCCGAAACCAACATTGTGCGGGTAGAACCGGAATCTACCCGGAATTGATATTGTACAAGTAGGTTTCGATTCCAATTTTTTGGAACCCTTAATGTGTGGGTCCGATTCCAGTTCCTATATGTGCAGGAACCGAAACCGGAACTAGAACCTATGATGGGTACCTGAAATGGGTACCCTAGTGGGTAACCGCCCCGGTACCTTGAATGAAACCTGTCTTGGAACCGAGTTCGGGTACCCGAGTAGCAACTTGTATTGGAACCTGGATTTTAATGAAATATCAGTAAAGAATTGGGGATCTTTGTAATTTTACATATAAAAAATTTAAAATGGCCAAATGGGATTAAATGTTATATAAAAAATTATAGTGTAACAAAAACAATAACCTAATCAAATATATATACAATTAATTATACATATATACTTCACCATATAAAAAAACTTTAATATATTATAATAACCTAATCAAATTAATATATTAAAATTTTTACATATAAAAAACTTTTAATATATTATAATATTAAAGTTTTGATTAATTAAGTGTATAAATTATAATTGGAATTAGGATCCAATTACAAGTGTTTTAATATTATTGAAAGAATTATTTGTGAATAAAATAATATATTTGATTGAATAATATTTAATTATTTACTTCAATTATCAAGTTCTAAGAATATCTATAATAAATTGTAATTAATTAATTATATATAATAAATTGATAAATATTAATACATTACTAGTTAAATAATTACCTAATTATTAATTAATTATAATATTACATTACAAACATTAGTAATTTATTATATTAGTATATCACTTGTTTTTCTTTCTAAATACTTGACGAGATTGTTAGAAAGTTCTGATGTGGGTTAACATAATTATAATTTTGTTTTAACAAAACCAGTAAATATATAATCCAAATGAGATTCTTGAAGGACTTTTTGTGATCGTTTCAAGTTTGTCCTATTTCATTATAAATCTGAGTAAACGATTAGTATGGGCTTGAGCCTTTAATGGGAGGACCCATAAACTAATATTAAATTGGTTAGGTCTCTTTCTAGCACTAAGAATTACTAAACCTCATGCAATAGTTGTTATTTAGTGCGTGCGTTATTGGAAAGGAAGATGTTGTAAAATCCCCCACAGATTCTAAGCAAACACCAACACAATCAAGCAATCAAAGCAGAATAAAATCAGATCCAACACAGTATTTACCGTGGTTCACTTGTTCAAGATTGAACAAGCTACGTCCACGTTGAGCTGCAGATATGGATGCTCGCTAAACTTACTTTATTACAAGAAAGATTACAAGCACTCAATCACTCTTCCCTCACAAGATTTCTATCAAGAACTAACCAGGCTTCGAACTAATACTGATATCTACAACCCAAAACCGAGAAAATAACCCAGATTCTCAACTCACAAAGAAAGCAACTATATAGATAGGTTATCAGTAGATTTACACAAACACAAAGCCCTAATCTTGAACCCTAACCAAGCAATTTTGGGGAAGATTTCAATCGAGAGAGAGACTGTCGCGAATGGAAAACTCAGCTTTTATAGGTTTGACCAATCTTCGGTTTTCAGCCGTCAGATCTATAACAAACCAATGATCCAAATGTAGAGTACACTTAAGCCAATACGACAGCGTATAAGTCACACATAACAATCTCCACCTTGAAGCCTATCCCTTACTCAGACAGAAACATCAGGTGCAGCAAGCAATTCTCATACTTTTCTTAGCTCTTTTGAGTTCAGTTGATGTGAAGAAGGTTCAAGCAGTGCTTGAACTTTGCAGCAGTCACAACTTTAGTTCCCATATCAGATGGGTTTTCTTCAGTTGGAATTTTTAATAGCCCGGACTTCCTTTTGAGATTTGATCTCGGACAAAATGGTACTTGACGTCCACATGTTTCGTCCTCTCATGATATACGGGGTTCTTACTAGATGAATGGCACTTTGACTGTCAGGGTACATAGTCACAAGGCCATCCATCAGGTTGCCTCTTTCAAGATCCCTGTAGCCATATTGCCTCCTTGAATGCATCAGCACTACCAAATACTCAACTTCTGTTGTGGACAGTGCCACCAAGGGTTGAAGTTGGGATTTCTAGCTGATGCAGTTTCCTCCTAAGGTAAAATAGTAAGCTTTGGTGGACTTCTTGAATCTCGATCTCTTGCAAAATCAGAGTCCACAACAACAGATCAAGTGTAGGGGTTCTTTTGCAAAAATCTAATCCAACATGCATTGAGTGTTAATTTATCCTAATAACCATTTAAAGCAACAGTGTTCTATTCCTGGATTTGACGTAAACTACTTAATAGAGATATGGCAAAGGAAAGATCAGGCCTGGTGTTATCATGGAATACATAACAGATCATATGGCACGAGAGAGGTATTTCCATTTTAATCCTGTCTGCATCAGTTTGGGTGACTGCATTTTGCTTAGTGTAAAATGTCCTATAAGGGTAAGTTAACAGCTTTAGCACCAGTCATTCCAAACCTAGAATCAGTTTCTGCCGATATGGCAATTGATGAAGCTTAATCTATTAGACTTTCTATTCCTATCAATCATCCTCCTAAGATCTTTTTTGACCCTAGGTCTTTCATATCAAACTCAGTGCTCAATTTTGCTTTAGTTCTTCTGTGTGAGTTAGACTTGCTATAACAACATGTCATCTACGTACAAAGTAAATACATTGGCATGTTATTAGTACAGGCAAAATAAAAGCAGTTATCATATGCACTCCTAATGAACCCAATTTCACTGTAAATGAGTCGAACCTCTTTACCATTGTCTAGGGGATTGTTTGAGTCCATAAAAGGACTTATGCAATAAACAAGCATGATCAGGTAGGTTTCTATCCCTAAACCCCATTGGTTGACTATATATTATTTTCTCTTCAATTCACCATGCAAAAACGCAGTTTTAACATCCAACTGTTCCAATTCTAGGTCATAATGAGTCACTATAGCTAGCATTAGCCTAATTGTTTTAAATTTAACCACAGGAGAGAAAATTTCTGTAAAATCGATACACGCCCTTGTGTGAGCCCTTTGCCACCAGTCTGGCTTTGTATCTTGGAGGATCTGAGGTGTTAGGCCTTTTTAGTTTGTAGAGCCATTTGCAATCTATTAGTTTCTGGTCAAGAGGTTTTGGGACTAGAGTCCAAGTTCTGTTCTATTTTAGGGACATCATCTCCTCCTATGGCTTCCAGCCATTTTTTACTGTCTTTTGAGCTCATGGCTTCTTGGTATGTCTCTAGTTCAGACCTTAATGTCCTACCCTAGCAACAGGGTAGTGTAAATAAAATCAGCATAACTGTATCTGCTTGGGGGCCTTACTCCCTTCTGAACAGTCTCTTGCTAACTAGAGATTCTGCTAGGTTTTCATTCTGGTCTTCATCATTGTTTTCAGGCTGATCATCTTCTTCATATTAGTCACCAGTGTTTGACAGTGTGGGACTTGTGGTTGAGTAGCTTCAAATTGTTCAAACTGTTCTGTCAGAATGGTGGCTCCACCTCAAACTGAGATCTTTCTGTTTGATCAGGCAGTTCAAGATTGTTTAGGCAACCTGCATTGTCAGTAGAAGTTTTGCAAGGAAACATGGTCTCATTAAAGACTACATCGACTAATTATGACTCTAATTCTGGTACAATCCCTTTCCACAACCTGTAACCTTTGGTCCCTTCTTGGTACCCTAGGAAGACACATTTAAGGGACCTAAGTTTAACTTACCTTCTTTGGTGTGCGCATATGCTGCACACCCAAAGACCTTAGGTGGTTGAGATTTGGTCTCCTCCCTGACCATTTCTCCAAGACAATTAAAACCTATTGAACTGGATGGGTCCTATAGGCTGCTGTGGTTAGAGCTTCTCCCCATAAGGTTTTGGGTAGTCCAGCGGAAAAGAAGACTCCTAACCCTTTCTAGGAGAGTCATTTCATCCCTCTCTGACCCCATTCTGTGTGGGAGTTGCCCTAGCTGTTCTAGCCTTCAACCCTCTGATTTAGGCAGTAAGTATCAAACTCTAGTTACAGAACTCCAACCATTATCACGTCCTAAAAGTTTTGACTTTTCTATCTAATGTGTTTCAACCAGGGTTTCCAACTTTGAACTTGGTTAAAGCCTCGTCCTTAGACTTGAGAAGGTATCAATACCTTTCTACTTTAATCATCCACAATGGAGAGGAAGTATATGTTCCCTACATGTGACTTTACCTTTTCAGGACCCCAAAGATCTACATGTACATAATCTAGACAGTTTGCAACAAGGTGAGTTCCTTTGTGGAAAATCATCCTGTGCTATTCCCAAGAATACAGGTTTACAAAAAAATTAAAGCAGTCACAACGTCATTACCAAATACCCTGTTGTTTTAATGCATTCATACCATTCTGGTCTATATGGCCTAACCTCAAGTGCCATCTTTCTGCAGCAGATATGTTAGTAGAAAGTAAAACAGAATTAGAAACCTCAGGATGTATTGCCCCCACAGGATATAAAGCCCATTTTTCTTAACCCTTTTATCAACACATTCCATTTGTAGACTTCCATACAGCCATATTGTGCTTTATAAGAACAGCCTGATTCATCTAAAGTTCCCAAGGAATGAGTTATGTTTTAGTTGGGTATATACCTAACCCTAGTGAGCAATACTGCTTACCATTATTCATCCTAATGGTTATATCCCCTATTCCTTGAACCTCACAAGAGTGATTATTCCCCATAAAAACAGTTTCTTGCTCCCCAGTTTAAGCCTTTGAAACCAGTCTTTGTTTGGGCTCATGTGAAGGGGCAGCCAGAGTCTAGCAACCATTATTGTTCTAGATGTATTAGAAATGGTGAGGGCTTTAGATATTTCTAAGTTGTGACTAAAGCTACCTAGGTTTGTTTCTGTGCTGGCCGTTTGTTTTTAATCCATTCATAGCAGTTTTTCTGAGATGCCCTGTTTGTTACAGAAAAAAAAACTCCTAGATTCCCCCTTAGGTCTCCCATACCTTTACTATTCTTTTGTTTTTAGGGCCTACATTTCTCTGATGTTCTTACCAGTCTCTTTACCAGGTTGTCAGCTTCAAATTTCCCTTTCATAAACAATTGCTATTGTTCGCTTTTGAATCTTAATTCTAATTCCCTAGATTTTTACCTAGAGATCATGACAATAATAAGTTATAAATGATGTTACAGAAACTAGCTGCAAATGTCTCAAAGGAGAAAATTGATGATACAATTGCAAGAAAACTAGACGTGAAATCTATATTGTCTTCTCCATACCCAACAAACACAATTCGCCTTGTAGATTGCGGTTGTGCAGTTGGACCAAATACATTCAATACCATGCAAGATTTAATAGAAACCATTAAGCAGAAGTACAAATCCCAGTGCCCTGATTCTGAAATGCCCGATTTTCAAGTCTTCTTCAACGATCAATCCTACAATGATTTCAACACTCTCTTTACCTCTGTCCCCCAAGAAACACAATACTTTGTAGCTGGAGTTCCAGGCTCTTTCCACAAACGGTTGTTTCCAGAATTATTTCTCCATGTAGTGCATGTCTCTCATGCCCTTCATTGGCTGTCGAAGGCGCCGGAAGAGTTGCTAGACAGGAGTTCCGCTGCGTGGAACAAAGGCAGGGTTCACTATGCCTTTGCTCCGAAAGAAGTTGTGAATGCGTATGCAAATCAGTTTGCCAGAGATTTGGAGAGCTTTTTGAAAGCTAGAGCTAAAGAAATTGTGTCTGGAGGCATCATAGTTATCAGCAATCCAAGTATCCCGGATGGAATGCCTTTCTCTCAGATCGCAAATGGTTTGATGTATGATTGTATGGGTGCCATCTTCTACGATATGGTAAAAGAGGTAAGTTCAGTTTTAATGGATTCACCTTTTTTTTTTTCTTTCTAATAATGTTTTCCCTTTTTTTTTTTCTCCTGACGAGATAGCTAGAACTTAAAAAACTCAACAATCTCTCCTTAAATGAGATCTGACACAAAGAGAAAAGATTAATCCAAGTAGAAATTATCTGTATTAGGATCAGGTTTGCGTTTGAGTTTTACGTGAGTTTCTTTCTCGTATAAAGTGTATACTTAATTAAGGGGATCAAAGTCTTATAAACTGAATATGAAGCTCATTTACTAGCAGATGTTGAATATGACAAACTTCCCACTTTATGAGCGTCACACCATTCTCATCGGATAACGAATCCCTTCTAATATTAATTGTCATATTTTGAGCCTAAGGGTTAGATGAAATGATTATATATTTTAATGAAACCCAATAGCCTTCTCTAATAATCCAATACGAGACTTGTAGGATTCAACAAGTAGGACACATGGTTGTATATAATTGAGGAAAAAAATTGTAAACAATTGAGTCAATGTTATCAAGAGCATAACATTAAGTTTTTAAACAAACATATGACTTAACATGCTGAACCATGACGCCAATATACCCAAACTTTACAGGGACTAATTTCAGAAGCTCAAGTTGATGCTTTCAACTTACCGATATATTCTTGCCCTCCTGGAGAATTTACAGGAGTGGTAGAAAGAAATGGCAATTTCAGCATTGAGGCGATTGGATTAACAAACCCATCACCCTGGTTGAAAGGTCGAATAAACATGCAGGAATTTGTAAAGCATCTAAGGGCTGCATTCGAGGGAATGTTCAGCAAACATTTCCCATTGGAGATTAGCGATGAAATGTACAGACGATTAGTGGAAAGGCTTGATGAGATTAATGACGAGATGACTGCATGTTACAGAGATGGAATTCAATTATATGCAGTGTTGCGACGTATATAATTCAATCTTTCAAGCTTGTGCAAGGATAATTTGTGTTCAAGAAGATTAAGTGTGTGATCGATGTATTTGTGTATTTACTTGATGAACCGTGGACTTATGTAAAATTTAACTGACTGGAGAAAGGAAAAAATAAAAGAGATGAGACTGAGAAGTTCTCGTTTATTTTCAGAATTTGCTTAAAATAAATTTAATTAAATACATAAATTGGATGGTAAACCTGTGATTTGTTTCTTAAGATTTTCCTTGTGTTGATATAGAAATCTGTACCAATTAGAGTGATCCGAGATGTGTGTGTGGTTACGGATAATTAGCGATGAATAAATTGTAAATGCAATAAAACAAATGGTAGAGAGATTTTTAAAGTGGAAAATGTTGATATATAAATTTGTACCAACCAGAGAATTTCAACTGACCTTGCCAGAATCGGAATGGATAAGTGTGTGATTTAATGAAAATCAGCAATGAACAAAAAAGAAAGAGTCATAAATTAAAACACAAGACAATTTTTAAAGTGGTTCGACAAGTTAGAACTTGAGCCTATGTCCACTGTTATCTTTTTGCTTTTGAGAGCTTACAAAGAACAGTATAATCCTTAGGAAAATTTACTTAGAACAATTGCCCATTCCCTTAAAAACAAGTTCTGATGGGTTTATATAGCACCCATTTACATAATAGAGTTAAGGTAAGATTCAAATATGTAGGATTAGGAAGTTGCATGATCTTTGACTACCTTAGTTGTAATCCAAGTCAATATGAATATCTTCCTTCTAAATTGAGCCAATCTAAATATCTTCTCTCCTAATAGGGAATTATCCTCTCCGGATTCTCCTCACAACAATAGCCCCCCAGTTTTTGGAGTGCGAGTTCAGACTTCAAAAACTCATGTCTTTGATCTGAATTAATGTCGCACTATAGGCTGTAGTCTCGAATTGAAGAGCTCAAATTATGCCTGGCGCGATCTGAGAGATCTTGAACACGTGATCTCAAGCGAATGAGCGAGCTTATGAGCTCAATCAGAGAGCATAAAACGCTAAACTAGAAAACATAGAGAGCTTGATTTGAGAGCATAGCTCGATCAGAAATATGGAGAGCTTGATCTGAGAGCATAGTTGGATCAAAAAGCATGGAGAGTATGATTTGAGAGCATAGCTCGATCAGAAAGCATGGAGAGCTTGATCTGAGATAATAGCTTGATCAGAAAGCATGTAGAGCTTAATATGAGAGAATAGCTCGATCAGAAAACATGGATAGCTTGATTTGAGAGCATAGCTTGATCAGAAAGAATAGAGAGCTTGATTTGAGAGTATAGCTTGATCAGAAAGCATAGAGAGCTTGAGAGCATAGCTCGATCAAAAAGCATGGAGAGTTTGATGATCTGATCGACCTTGGCGGGATCGGAATTGATGTGTGCATGATTACAGATAATCAATGATGGATGAATTATAAAGCAATAAAACAAATGGTAGAGAGATTTTTAAAGTGGTTTGGAGAAATAAACTCTTAAGCCTACGTCCACTGTTCTTGTATTTGCTGTGAGATCTTTCAATAAGAATTCTATCGAAATTTTGTAACCCCTTTTTGATGATTCGAGGGGGTTTATATACCAGGTTTGTACAAAAGAAAGAGTGAAAATAAAGGGATTACAAATGATCTGAATTGCAACTCCGATATTCTCGCGATTGGGCACTGTGTTGCATAGAGATTGCTGTTGATCTAGTCATTCCCGCAATATCTGGGATTTGAAGTTATCTAGGAATTGATTGAATAATCATTCGGGTTGTTCGTGTCTAGCTTGTGTTGGGTCAAGCTATATGTCAACGAGCTTATGTTGGGTCAGACAATTGTCACAGTCGAGCTGATTATGGATCGAGCTACATCCTCACGGTAGCCCGAGCTCGGTGAAAAAATCACACACAACATCTGCCCCCTAGTGTTCGATGCTCGTTTCAAGCTTCGAAGACTATTGCTCGATTTGATATCAAGCTCGGCATTGTCAGTGGATCACCGGATGCAAGTTCAGTCGAGCTCTAAGGGTTGACCTCACGCTTGGTCGATGTATTTCACACTTAGGATTTTCATCTCCTGCGATACCTGACAAACTCAGAATATGAAAAGTTAGGGCAGTTATGTAATTTCAATGCAGTCATATCGTATTAAATGCGGTAGCCTTTGTCAGTCATGTTTCATTGCGCGTGGGCATCTATCGCTATCCATGCGCAAAGTCGAGGCGACGGGCGATGACAGTTATCAACATAATAGTCTGACAGTTCATCACTCTTCACAGATGGTCGACACGTGGCCATGTCTAAGGGCTGAAATTGTTCGACGAATGAAGGGTCGAGATTCATTGTAATTCGACGGCTGTGATTAAACCCCGCCCTTTCGTCTTTCATGCAAACCACTATAAAAGGTGACGAAGTTGTCAGAATGCTTATTCAGTCCATGAAATTTTTCTGCCATTCTTGTGCATTCGGTTGCTGTTTCATCATTGTCATGGTGCCTTTTTTGGCGAGTTCTTGTACTCCTTTTACTCTGGTAAAGTTCTTTTCCCTTTCTTTATCCATTTTTTTGATTTTCGCGTCAAAGGGTGGCCATTACAGTGACCACATTGAATGTTCTAGGGTTTAATAGGGTTTTTGAATGCGTCTCCGACGGTCTTGGGTTTAAGGAGGGTTTAACACGGTAATTGTTGGAACCCTAGTAGGTCACGTACGTTCGTCGTGTTGCGCAAGCTATCTCGGGTGCCTAAACTAGAAGCAAGTGTGAAATGGTCGCCAAATTTTTTGAGCACTAACACATGTTTGCTTCTATTTCAGGTACTAATTAGAAGCGAGCTATAACCATGTCTTCTTCCAATAGTCATACAATCGATCGCATGTTTGATTCGCTCGCAAGCTTGATAGTCCTTGGAGAGTCAAACCCCAAAGTCTCCGAGGAAATCATCGTGCGAAGCTTGGATCCTAACGCTGTGGGCTCTTCTGATCGTGCCTCGATACAATTGGCTCAATCTAGGCGGTCTCCAGTCCATAGTTGTAAAAGGAACCAAAATCCTTGATTACCGTCGGGGACTTGGGACACATAAGAGCGACCTATGTATTGTAGCTTAATTTGATGGTTTCGGGGGCATATTCTCGAAAGAATCCCCCGCCCGGATGGGTGGCGACTCTGAGACCCTCTTGAGGTATGGCGTATCCATTCCCCCTTACTATTTTATCAATGGCGTGCTGAAGTGGTTTGATATCGTTCCTCTCCAGCTATTCACAAATTCGTATGTCATTATCATCGGTCTGTACATTGCATACATGATCGCAGAATTGGGCGAGCCATCTGCTGAGGAGCTCGCCCATCTGTATAGGCTCAAGAAAGGGCAAGACCAAATGTACTACATTTCCAAGGTGAGAAAAGTACATTTCAATGGGTTGGTCAATGTTCCGAAGAAGGTCTCACATTAAGACTTGCAATTTTTCTTCTATAAAGTCCGAGTGTCTGGAGTCTTCACTTCGGAAGCGAGTAAGGCTTTGATTTCCTGCGTGCGCGAGGGTCACTTTCGAGCTTTGTGTTTGAGCTAACTGAGTGGTTTTGTTTTGCAATTAAAGTCAAGCAGAACTATCTTCTTGCCATGAGCTTGTAGAGGCTCCAGCGTTTCAGCGACCTTCCTGACAACTAGCACAACATGAACAAGATTCTTATGCTTTCTCACTTGATTGATTACGGCTTTTCTCAGGACGAGGCCAAGTTTCCTACCATTTTAGAAAAAAGGTTAAGTTATCACTTGCTCCTGCTCATCTTTCTTGCGTGGATAGGTCACTCACTGTTTGCTTCCTTTTTGCAAAAATCTGGGCCAAGAAACCGAAGGGCCTTAAGAAGAAGGCGGTAGCTTCAACAACTACCAAGAAGGCATCGGTTGCTTTGGCGACGAAGTAGTCTGCTGATAATGCCAGCATGAAGTGCGCCAATGGCAAGCTTGGGAAATGCCCAAGCGTGAAAAAGCCCACGACTTCCCTAAAGGCAGTTGGCTGGAAAGGTGTCTCCGAGCCCCAAAAGGGCTAGCAAAGAAGACTCTCGAGCTGACTGGAAGCTTGAGGAAACAGAAGGCATCTGAGCAGCATAATGGCTCGAGTAAGAAGAAAATAATCGAGCCTCTAGAGGGCTTGGGCAAACAAAAGGTGGTCGAGCAGCAGGTTGGCTTAAGCAAAGAGGTCCCTGTATAGGCTAATGGTCTAAAGAAACAGCGGCCAAAGACTTGACCAAGAAGAAGTCCGCTCCTGCGGGTGAGGCTGGAGCTGCTAGGGGGAGTAAATCTAGCTCGTCCCGACTGAAGAGCAAGAAAACGGATGAAGCGGCCTAAATTGCGGTCAACGCATTGATCAATCAACTCCTCGACCATATTGGCATTGGAGCCACAATGGCTAGGGATTGTGTCACCCCGTGAACATTTGCGGCCATCAGGGACTCGCTCCTACCTAAATGTTGGCTTTAATGTGCAACTATGCGGCGAAGGTACCAGTAGTTCGCTCTTTTTTTTCTTTTATTTGTGTGTTATCATTTGTTTTTGCTAACTTTTCATCTTGTCTTTTTAGTTTGCCATGGCGAGCAGGCTTCTGTATGAGGAGTGCCAAGCCACCTTAGAGAGCACTTACCAAGGGTGGATGCTGGCAGATACAGTGAAGGAGAATGCTCTAGCCAAGGCCGAGGTTGCGGAGAAAGAGAAAGAGGCTAAGTAGGTTGAGCTAGAATGGCTCAGAGAGGAAGTGGTAGCCTGTGGGGTCAAGGAAAGGGAGTTCTTTGACAAGCTTAATGCGAGCGAGGCCGCGCAAGCTAAGGCTGTAGCCAAGGCAACTGAGGTTGAGAAGAATTTGGCACAGTAGCGTAGTGACAACAACAAGTTAAATTCAGAGCTTTCTTCGGCTCAAAAGGCTGCCTCGGAGTGGGAGGCTAAGTTCAAACAGTCCTCACTCGACCTTGCCCAAGAGGCGGAAGGTTGACGGAAGGTCGAAGCCGAGGCCGGGCAACTCAGACACCAAATAGAGGAGTTGAACAAAACCATCACTACTCGAGCCTGGCAAACATCCATCTTCCTTGTACAGAAGCTATGGGAAGCCCATCCTTCGATCGACTTCTCTTTCCTCCCACGAGCTTACTAGAAGGAAGTTGGGAGGATGAAGGTTGAATCCCAAGGAATGGCCTACGTCTAGTCGGACGACTTTGAGGATGATGGCGAGGGTTAGGAAGAGGTCGAGGAAGGTGAAGAGGAGGCCGGGCTCAAGCTGGAAGTCGAGGATCTAGCTCCCCTAATTACACTTCCCTCAAGCGAGGCTCCCAACCTTGGAGAAAATGCTACTGTTCCTCCTATCGAAGAACCATATCTTCCCCTTGGCAACAAGCTCCTTAGACCAGTCAAGGATGATCGCCCTGCTCCCCTGAATGCCTGAAACATCATTTTTTTTTCTTTTTGTTGTTGTTGTTTTTTTTTTAGAATGTAATAGAATTCTATCAATAAAAAGAAAATTTTTCAACATGTCCTTATTGAACAAAAATTATTATATTTCTACAGAATCATTTCATTTGTCCTAGTTAGACTTGTAATAGAAGATCCAAATTCGCTCTAAGTTATGCGTAGCTCGCTTCTTGAAGAGCTTTTTCAGATGTGCGCGAGGAAATTTTTGCGACAAGCAACTCCAATTCTGGATCAATTGTCCGTTTCGGGTTTTGGTCTCCAGCTTAAGGCTGATTTCCTTTTGATGTGTATTTTCTTGAAATTTTTTTTCAAGTTTAACTTCATCGATTTAGGGTGCTTCACCCTTAAAGAGTTGGATTTTGACGGGACTTTTGAGATAAGCTGCCTTTTCGGCTGAGTTTTCTTTATGGAATACCGTCGCACATGTCGTGATCTTTGAAGCGGTAAATAAATGTTAAATAACCTAATAACATTGACAAAGAAAAATCATGAATAATACCTCTTTTATTGATCAAGCGCTTTGGCCATGAGTAGCCTTACAACGAATGAAAAGAGAAAGATAAGTGGAACCCGAGTTGCTTATTGGTAATACCTTCGTAAATGCTCGATGTTCTAGGCTTGCAGTATTGCTTTGCCGTTGAGGCGTTCCAGGTGAAAAGATCCTGGTGCGAGCTTTTCTGAGATCCTGAAAGGACCTTCCCATTTGGGTCCAAGTGCCCTCAAGTTCAGGTTTTAGGTGCCCTAGGTGACCTTTTTGAGGACCAAGTCGCCCACTTCAAAGTCCCTGTTCTTGACTTTGGTGTTGAAATATCGTTTGGCTCGCTGTTGATATGAGACGAGCCTTAGTCGAGACTTGGCCAGATGTTCTTCAGTTAGATCTAACCTCAGGTGGAAAAGGTCTTCATTTACTTCCTTGTTGAAGACTTCTCTTCGGAATGAATTGATTCCTACCCCAACTGGGCCATTGCTTGTCGAACTCTTGGCTATTGTTCTGTAGGACCACAAGGCTTCGGGTAATTCTTCGGCCCATCTTTCCTTTAGGGCGTCGAGCTTCTTTTTAATAGTATGCTTGATGACCTTGTTTATAGCCTCTACTTGACTGTTGCCATAAGGCTGATAAACAGCGGCAAAACTCTTTGTAATGTCAAGTTGTTCGCAGAAAGTTCTGAAGTCTTCACTGTCAGATTGTTTTCCATTGTTGGTAATTATTGTGTGAGGAATTCCAAACCAATAAATAATGTTTTTGTAAACAAAATCTTTCAGCTTGTTTGACAAGTACCGTAGGATTATGCCTAGCGCGATCTGAGAGATCTTGAATACGTGATCTCAAGCGAATGAGCGAGCTTATGAGCTCAATCAGAGAGCATAAAGGGCTAAACTAGAAAGCATGGAGAGCTTGATTTAAGAGCATAGCTCGATCAGAAAGATGGAGAGCTTGATCTGAGAGCATAGCTCGATCAGAAAGCATGGAGAGCTTGATTTGAGAGCATAGCTCGATCAGAAAGAATGGAGAGCTTAATTTGAGAGCATAGCTTGATTAGAAAGCATAGAGAGCTTGAAAGTATAGCTCGATCATAAAGCATGGAGAGTTTGATGATTTGATCGACCTTGGCGGGATTGGAACTGATGTGTGCGTGATTACAGATAATCAGTGATGGATGATTCGATCGACCTTCAGCTTGTTCGACGTGATGGTAGCCAGAGGCTCGGCCTCTGCCTATTTGGTGAAGTAGTCCACGTCAACCATTGCAAATTTGACGGCCCATTTTCCTTGGGATAAGGGGCCAATAAAGTCGATGCCCTAGGAGCCTATCAAAGTGGTTAATTCTTAAGGTGGAGCTCACGGAATATCTGTAAATCTCTAGCACTTGTCACATCTGCGTACATAGTCCGCTGCATCGTTGAAAACTATTGGCCAATAATACCCCTAGCGAAACACCTTGTATGCCAGAGATATGCCGCCTGCATGGTTTCCACAGATTCCCTCGTGGATCTCCTTTAGAACATAATACGCGACCTCATAGTTAATACATCGCAGCAACGGTATACTAAATCTGTGTTTGTACAATTTATTGTTGATGAGTGTGTACTGGGCTACCTTTGTACGGAGTGTTATAGCTTCAATTTCTCCTCTAGTAGAGTACCATCCCTTAGGTAGGCGATGATTGCGTCCATCCAACTGTATCTTCGACTCGTTGTTGAAACTAGCCCTTGTGGAGTGGAGATGCTTTGTCTTAGGAAGAACTTAACTAGGATAGAGTTAGCTTTCTCTTGGTTCATTGCAGAGGCTAAACGGGCTAACTCGTCCGCTTGCGAGTTCTTCTCCCTTGGGATCTGGTGAATTGTGAAGGACCTGAACTGCCTGAGCTCGGTTTCCACTAGCTAGAGGTAGGATGACAACCTGTCTTCCTTCGCTTGGTATTCCCTGGTAATTTGGTGGACTACGAGCTATGAGTCACTGTAAACCTTAATGGACTCTGCCCCCATTTCTTTGGCGAGGCAGACTCCTGCGAGCAATGCTTCCTACTCAACCTCATTGTTGGAGGCGACGAACTCAAATCTTACTACGGCTCTGATTGGGTTTCCTTAAGAACTTTCGAGCAAGAGCCCTGCTTCTGCCCCTTTCTCATTCGAGGAACCATCTATATACAAAGTCCATTGCCATAAGTTGTCAAGCTTTGGCTTCTGTTGTTCGATTTCTCCTAAGGTATCTGCCCTTGGTGGGCTTGATTCATTTTCTGGCTGGTGGGAGAATTCAGATATAAAATCTGGTAGCGCTTGACCTTTGATTGCTATCTTTGGGATGTACTTGATATCGTGTTGACTCATTTCCATCGTCCATTGGATCGGTCTTCTTGATGTCTCGGGCTTCTGCATGATTTTCTTCAAGGGAAAGTTTATTAGCACTTGGATGGAGTGTGCTTGGAAATAAGGTCGTAGCTTCATAGCAGCGATGATAAGGGCGAATGCGAGCTTCTCCATTTCAGGGTATCTTGTCTCCGTATCGAGCAGCCTCTTGCTCACATAGTATACCAGCCATTGAACTCTTCCCTTCTCGCGTACCAATGTCGCGTTGATGGTAGACTTTGATACTGACAAATAAAGTAGCAATGACTCTCTTGGAATGAGCTTTGACAACAGAGGAGGCTACCTAGATGTTTCTTTAGCTCTTGGAAGGCTCTCTCACATTCCTCTGTCCACTTGAAGCGTTTCTTCCCCTTTAAGGCCTCGAAGAATGGTAAGCATCTGTCTGTGGCTTGGGAAACAAACCTGTTAAGTGTGACCACACGCCCTATCAAGCTTTGTACCTGTTTTATGTTGGTTAGACTTTTCATATCGAACAGAGCTTGAATCTTCTCTAGGTTAGCTTCGACACCCTATTGGTTCACAAGGAAGCCCAAGAATTTTCCTAAGCTCACTTCGAAAGCATATTTTAAGGGATTAAGCTTCATTTGGTACTTTTTGAGGATGTCAAACATTTCCCCTAGATGCTCAATGTGGCTTTCGACGACCTTTGATTTGACGAGCACGTCGTTAATATAAACCTCTATGGTTTTGCCAATTTGGTCGACAAACATCTTGTTCACCAAGCACTGGTAGGTCACCCCAGCATTCTTGAGTCCAAATAGCATAATCCTGTAACAATAAATTCCACGGTCAGTAATAAAAGAGGTATGCTCTTCATCGAATTGGTACATCGGGATTTGATTATGTCTTGAGTACGCATCCATGAAGCTAAGTAGTGTGTTCCTAACTGTTGCATCTATTAGTTGATCAATCTGTGGTAGGGGAAAGCTGTCTTTGGGATAGACTTTGTTTAGATCCGTGAGGTCAATACAAGTTCGCCACTTGCCATTTGACTTTTTGACTAGGACCAAGTTGGCGAGCCAATCTGGATACTTGACTTCCTTGATGAAGTTGATGTTCAAGAGTTTGTCAACTTCATCCTTGAGCGCTTTGGAATACTTTGCATCCATAGACCTTCTATTTTGCCACATCGACCGAGCTTTAGGGTCGAGATTCAACCTGTGGCATATTACCTCGAGCCTGATCCCCACCATGTCCGCATGTACCCATGCAAATATGTCAAGGTTCTTTTTCAGGAAATCCTCCAAATTATCAACCATTTCGCCACTCAAGTTGCTGTCGATTTTCAGTATGCGAGTTGGATCTTCCTCGCTAACACTTATTTCTCACAGCTCTTTCGTCAGCCCTGCTATGGGCTCTTCTCTATGGGTACGAGGATCTATGGTATTTTCGTGTGGTTAGGGGTTAAGCTTAGATTTTGCAATAACCATTGTTCTCGGGAGCAGCCATTTCTGTGCAGCATTTATAGCCCGGTTGTAACATTTTCGAGATTCTTTGGTATAGCTCCTGATCTTTGTGACTCTTCTAAGAGTTGGAAACTTCATTACTTGGCAGCACACTGATGTGACTGCGCTCAAATCATCCAAGATCGGCTTCCAAGGATGACATTGTATGTGGTCGAGTAGTCTGCCACTAAGAATTCGGCCATCATTATTCTGACCTTGGGTTTTGCCCCTAGAGTTACGGGGAGGTCGATAGTCCCATTGGAAACTAGATTGTCCCCGATAAACCCATAGAGTAGCGAAGGGCACGCCTTCAGGTCTTTCTCTATAAACCTCATTCCTCGGAAAGCTCTCAAGAAAATGATGTTCGCTGCACTCTCATTATCGACCATTACCCTTAACACTTTAGCATTGCCGATTCTGGCCACGATTACGATCGCGTCATGATTGTGATGAGGGGATTCTTCGCATTCTTTGACAATGAATCCTACTACCTTGCTCTCTTGCCTGGGTCACTTGGGCGGTTTCTGTTCATAGCTCATTACTCGGGGGATCAAGTCTATTCTGGCCTCCCGAGCATATTGCTCGTGAGCACGCCTTGAGCTCCGTACTACATTGGGCCTCCCGTAAATCATGCCCCCTAAGACATCATAAAGGTTTGGCAGAGTTTGTTGGACCTGGTTCTAGGCTTGAGTGTGGGCCTGGTTATCTTGGTCGCTAGGATTCTCGTAAGCTGGTGCTACCTTAACGAATTCCTTTAGGTGACCCCTCATTATCAAGTCTTCAATGACGTCTTTCAAAGCTCGACACTCATTTGTATTGTGCCCGACGTCCCGATGATATCGGCAATACTTTTGCCAATCTTTTCTGCTCGAAGCCCCCTTTATTCTTTCTGGAGCAGGTAGTCTCTTCGCCTCACGAAAGACTTTGTAGATGTGGGCGATGTCTTCAGTGAGGGGAGTCTATTCTGCATATCGCGGGAATGATTGCCTGTCCCCACGGGAAGGGTTGCCTGTCCTGTAGGTATCTGTTCTCTATCTTTTTTGGAACCTGTTGTGATCCCTATCATTGCGATCTTGGCCTCCGCGCTTGTCTGATAGGCGATCTTGTTGCCTATCCGAGACCCCTTGCATCGAACTTCTGGCCAATGCTACTAGCGAGCTTTCTACCCACTGGTGTTTTGCAGCCATTTGGTAGAATTTGGCTAGGCTCACGTGATCTTCACTTTGGAGCTCCTATCATAGCTCTGTATTCAGTCTGACCCTTGCAATTAGCAAAGTTCGGATGGACTCTTCGAGTGCATCCGCAACCTTTGCTTGTTCATTCTGGAACCTCGTTAGGTACGAGGTTAGTGTTTCATCTCTCTCCTGACAAATGTTGCTCAAGTAGCTGAGTGACATCGCGAACTGTCTCCTCACTTGGAATTACTGTAAGTACAGTGAGAAGAATTGTTGCCAGGAGTTGATGGAGTTCGCCTTAAGCCTCTTATACCATCTCTTAGCATCCCCTACCAATGTGACTACGAAGCATCGACATTTCGCTAAGTCACAGACCTGGTGTAGCTTTATTAGGTCATTGAAATTGTCAAGGTGGTCTCTGGGGTCCACTCTCCCATCGAACTTGCTCCCCGGCGCCCTAAACCCTTGTGGAAGTGGGAACTTACTATTTCCTTTGCCGTGCCATTCTCGCGGGCTTTTAGATCGTCGAGCATTTTCTACACGCGATCTAAGTCTTCATCATGGTTGCCTTAGTTGGCTTTATTCAGCCTCACTTCGAGCAAATGAGTTTGCAAGTCTGTCACTTGCGAAGTCCCTCAAGTATACGCATTGATGCGCGAGGTCGAGTCATGATGGGTAGGCTAATAAGTGCTATCATGCTCGTCAGTGCATTGCACGCGACGTTGGTTATAACTGGAACGTCGATCGTTGCTAGAGTGACACACGTGGCTCGTCTTGAGAGCTTGTAAAGATCGATCTTGTTTGGGGCATGGGTTAATACCGGCATGCTGACACTGGGGATATCGCCGAGCATCTCAAGGGTGTCCGTTACTTTCGCTTTCCCCCAGTGGTTGCTTCCCTGGTCGCCTCCAAGGGTTAGTTTGCCCGCGGGACTCACGCTCATAAGTGGAGTGCAGTTTGTGATGTCGGGGGCATTGGTCGCCTCTTGGCGCCAATGAAACAGACCGCCAACCTGCAAAATTCATACCTGTTGGGGTGACGTTGGTGAAACATGGCTAGTTGAGGTTTTGGGCAATTGGTTGCTGGTTTTTCAACTCAGCTACGTTTTGTTGCACTGCTTGTGCAACCATTGTTCTGATCATCTCCACCAGTTGGCCGTTCTCGAGGTTTGACCTCTTTGCCCCCTAGTTATTCGTGACGTGTTGAGTTGGTAGCATAGGTGGTTGGCATCCAATGACGTCCTGTTGCACCTCTTGGTGGGTGGCTTCAACATTTTCAAGGTTCTCGGCAGTGGTCTTTGATCTTGTGTGCACCATTGTGGGCCTGGATTGGGTAGGTTGTTGTGACTGTTTGTCGGAATTCCTGAGATGTTGGCAAATACCCTTCCTTCTAGTGCCAAAATGTTGATACGAAAATCTACACGAACTAGGGTGATCAGATCGACCTTGGCAGGATCAGAACTGATGTGTGCGTGATTACGGATAATCAGCGATGGATGAATTATAAATGCAATAAAACAAATGGCAGAGAGATTTTTAAATTGGTTCAGTGAGATAAACTCTTGAGCCTACGTCCATTGTTCTTGTATTTGTTATGAGATCTTACAATAAGAATTCTATCGAAATTTTGTAACCCTTTTTTCATCATTCGAGGGGGTTTATATACAAGGTTTGTACAAAGGAAAGAGCGAAAATAAAGGGATCACAATTGATCTGAACTGCAAATCTGATATTCTTGAGATTGGGCGCTGTGATTGCGCAGAGATTGCTGTTGATCTAGTCATTCCCGTAATATCTAGGATCTGAAATTATCTGGGAATTGATTGAATGATCATTCGAGTTGTTCGCGACTAGCTTGTGCTGGGTCGAGCTATATGTCGATGAGCTTATGCTGGGTTGGACAATCGTCATAGTCGAGCTGATTATGGTTGAGCTACATCCTCGCAGTAGCTTGAGCTTGGTGGAAAAATCACACACAACACCTTGTAAATTGACTGAAAAGTGACACTGAAGGATGTTTAAGATGTCGGAGAATGATAGTGAGGGCAAAATATTCCACTACTTTGGGTAGCCATGGACAATTGCATCTATTTGGGCAGGGATGATTTTAGTATTCTCCGGTCACAATTAACCTGCTATTCTCATTATAAAATTAAATATAAAATTTATTTATTTATGATATACAATTAATATATTATTATACGTAATAGTATAATACTAACTAAGTTAAAATAAAAATAATTATAAATAGTATTAATATTTATTGAATAAAAATGACTAAAATATTCTATCATTTTATTAGAAAAAAAACTAAATAAAAATTAATATAACCACATCCTATTAATTGAGGAATGGAATGGGTTGAGGGAAGCCCTCCCCATGTGAGAATGCTCATTGCTATTGGTGTGTAAACATTTATTTGATGTATAACATAAATGTTGATTTTGTTTGTAGTGAAAACCCAGTAATAAATTGCTTTTATGGAGCTTGTAAAAGAGGAACATTTATCTTGGGGAAATGACCCCATAAATACATTTTTACTATATTTAAAATAAAATTCTCTTTAAATCCCATTTAATACCAAACTATCACTATTTAACTAGGGTTTATTTGTGCTAATTTTCCTCAATTTCAATGTAATTAGGGTTTTTGTTACACCACTTCTCCCCAATTTCAAACTTATTAGGGTTTTGTTTATACCATTTTTCTCGAATTTCTTCATTAGGTGTTTTTTTATAACATTTTTTTTTCCTATTTTCAAATTCGAAATTTACTTTTTTTTCTTCAAATTCATATTTATCCCGTTGTGTGATTATTTTCTTTATAACTTTAGTATATATTTTTATCAAGCCAAAAAAAAAAAAAAAAAAAAAAAAAAAAAAAAAAAAATTGAAATAGAAAAATGTTTCAGTGATATAAAAGATTTAAAGTTAGGGTTTATGATTAAGAATTAAAATAAAATTTAAATAGAAAAAAATAAAATAGAGTATGATTACATTTACAAATTATTATTGTTGAAGTGCAAAATAGAATACAAATAATATGTTTCCTTAATTGTGAAACAATATTATGTTTCTTTATTCTAGGAGATTTTATATATTATTACAATATTATATTTCCTTATTCTAAGTGATTTTAGATATTATTACACTATTATGTTTTCTTATTATATAGCTTAATTTTTGTATAAATAGGCAATGTTGAGTTAATTATAATAAATTCAACAATAATTTAATTCATTAAATTATCTCCTTAAGTCTCCTTTGCTCATAATTTCGACATAGACATAGTATTAGAGCTTCATTTAGTTAGCCTCTCTTTTCTGTCCTTGCAATTCAAACAGATACTCGGTTAGATTTTCCAATGACAAACAACCAAAGCTCAAACTTTGACATAATCACCAACATTTGCATCTTTTACGATAGACCACAAGCTTGAGGAAGCATGTTAAAGTGCAAAAGGGAATGCAAATAATATGTTTCCTTAATTCTGAAATAATATTATGTTTCCTTATCTAGGAGATTTTAGATATTATTACAATATTATGTTTCCTTATTCTAAGAGATTTTAGATATTATTATAATATTATGTTTCCTTATTTTAAAAGATTTTAGATAGTATTATAAAATTATGTTTTCTTATTATATAGCTTAATTTTTGTATAAATATGCAATGTTGATTCAGTTATAATCAATTCAATAACAATTGAATTCACTAAATTATCTCCTTAAGTTTCTTTTGCTCATAATTATGACAATTATGTCATTTTTTAATTAATCTTATTAAGGTTAAAATTATTAAAATAAAAATGCATTTAAAAGTGGAGGATATTAATCAATTTGATAGGAGCTTAAAATCACTTTCCCTTTATCTTCGCAGATTAGAGAGGTGTTACAATTGGCCCAAACCCAAATACTTGGATTGCGATGCAAAATTTAATATTTAGAAGCCATCAAAGCCCCACTTCTCAAATGCCTGAATTCAAAAGTTATCTATAACGATTTCAATACCTTCTTTCAATCTCTTCCCCAAGAAATGCAACACTCCGCTGCTGGTATTCCAGGTTCTAATTTCGACAAAGGGTTATATCCCAAGTCAAGGCTTATTCAAGTCAATTTGGTAAGACAAGAAGTTTTCATAGACATTAACATTTTTGCATTTATTAGTTTCATGCTAAGCCCTGCAAATCCTTTTTGACAGAAAGATCAACTGGAGTCCTTCAACTTGCCATATTATGGTAGCTCTTACAGCCTTGAGGCTTGAGGGAATGCGGCCATTTATTGACAGAAAGAAACGTTTGTTAATTAACTCAAATCCACTTCTATTGACTTCACACCTGAACAATTGTCCTGAAACTACAAAATGTAACTGACCAATTTCTAGAATCCACTTACCTTTTTAACCTGATAGTATATTTTAGTCTCAACAAACACAAAACAATCATATGAGAACAAGGTGCCATGAACTTAGAAGGATGAAATCATGTACTTTTTACAGCAATCCAGTTCAGTTTCAATCTTGATTATGAAACATTTATACTTCATAATACAGAAACACTTATAACAGAGTACAGTTGTTAGTCCGACTGTTCCCACAAATATATACAAGATACCATGCATATTTATAAGCATTGTAAAAGAAAACAATACAAGCATAATTTCTCAATGCAAAAGCAATCCATGACTGAGCGAGTGCTGAAGAGATGACAGGCTTAGAGCATTTCTGAGACTTGTTTTGTCCCTCTTGATCTCTATCAGCTTGTCATAAACACACCACGCAAAGCTAAGAAAATGTTGCCGATTCAGGCCTACATTATAGCTGCCCCAATAGTTAGGATGATATGTGACATGGTACCAAGCCGATGCTTTTGCATACACATCATCTTCAAAATCAGACCCACTTCCCTTCTCATTGAACCAGGCTCTAGCTTCTTTCCTCAAGGCCCTTACTGCCATACCAATTGCTTCTGCATCTCTTCTCTTTGTGAAAGATTTGGACATTTTCAGGATACCACCACTGAGTATTTCGGCTTCAGTTCTGATGCCATAGTAATCCATCAAATTCCCTAGTTTGTAGTCATAATTGCTTTTGTAATAGAAAGCATCTTCAATGTGATCCTCAAATCCATCAACTTCCATGTCACGGTCATAAGACCTTCTGCCTACTTCCTCAGTGAACGACTTAATAGGGCTTGTATCTGGTGCTATGTCCCTCACCTCTCGGAAGAGCTTTCCTATCACATTGCGTGACTCGTAGGTGGGTTTTTCTAGTTTTTCCATGAAATCAGGATATTCTTTGACATGTAAATGAGGTGGTATTTCAGCAGGAACACCAGTTTCTGGAAAGTCATCCACAATAGAGAAATTTTTCGCTAGTTCTATGCATGGGTTGCTCATTGCTTTGTCAGGCTCCTTATAGTTGGTGAAATACTCCTGAACTTCCTGCACGGCAGAAATTATGTCCAGTTGTGTACTTGTGCGGCAGGAGAAAGAGGAGTAAAGGAAAAAGTTAGATGCATGTATAAATGCATCCCAGTCATCATTTGCTTTCAAGGATTTCCAACTGTCAGATATCTTTTTGGCAGTATACAGCACATAGCATGAGGCAATGAAAGCTAGAAGAATCATGACTTTGGTCATATGCAAATTGGATAAAAGAAAATCACAAAATTTTTGAATACTTCAGGGTCTAAAAGAATAATACATCGATTGTAACATCATGATCTAACTGAATACTTGGTTATGGGGTGCAATCCATCGGTGAGATTTGCTATTGCGGGATCAATTCAGGATCCCAACAGACAAAGTAGATATCTCCATCCAAATCACTTCCTGTTAAATATGGAAGCCTGAAACAGCGTCGTTTAAGTAACATTAATACGGCGTCGTTTTAGGCATATTAACGTGGACGAATTCAGACCACAGGATGTACTCCAGATCTAACGGCCAGGACCAATCACGAAGTCAAACCATATATAAGCGCATGTTCATTCAGTTTTGGCAGAGTGATATACAGTCGTTAGGGTTCTCTGTGTCGGCTCTTTCTCTGTGTTAGGGTTGAGATTCTTCATACCAGTGTGAGATTAAATCAGTCGAGTGATTAGGGGTTTTAATCATTCAGGTGAGAGTGTTGTTCTCTCGGGTTAGGGATATTCAGAGAGTATCTTGTAATGCTGGTTGCTGTTGTAATCCGGTAGATCTGGTGAGTGTTGAATCTGTGTAATCTTGACTGTTTTTGGAAATCGAAGTGCAGCGAGCTCATACCGTTCTTGAGCTCAACGTGGATATAGCTTATCCATAAAAGGATAAGTGAACCACGATAAATCGTGGCTTGTCTATGTGTTTGATTTTGTGGTGTTTTCTTGTTTCTTGGTGTGATTGTTTTGTGTTGATAGATCAGTATTAAGTTTTCGGCTATAACAGTGGTATTAAAGCCATTTCTTGAAAGTGAAGTTCGTGTTTTACAAAATTAGGGTTTCGTAAAATTAGGGTTCTTCTGAGAAATTGAGGGTTTTTTTTCAAATTAATTCCTGTGAGTCTTCAATTAAGTCCTAGAGAGTCAATCTTGATCGAGTGTGAGGGTATATCGACTGGAAGACCAGTGACCGCCTTAAAAAACTGCATAGCAGTAATTGGCAACCTCTGGTGTAACAACGCCTCGTACGCCTCAGACTCACCTTCTCTGTCATTGTTTCGGTATAAGAAGTTCTTTTACGAAATTAGGGTTTTGTGAATTTGGGAATTTTTTGTTAAAGGAACAGAAATTAGGGTTTCACAAAATTAGGGTTTCGAAAATTGGGGTTTTGTGAATTGTTTACTTCTTTGAGTCTAGAATTGGTTCTAGAGAGTCAAATCTTGATAAAGTGTAAGGGTATATCGGCTGGAAGACCAGTGACCGCCTTAAAAACTGCATAGCAGTAATTGGCAACCTCTGGTGTAACAACGCCAAGTACTCCTTAGACTTTCCTTTCCCTGTCATTACAAGAAAATGAGCACCACCCGAATGGAGATCTCCCAATACGATGGGAAGATCGACTTTGGGAGTTGGAAAAAGAAGATGAAGGCTCTTCTCTCACATAACAAAGTTGCAATTGCACTGGAAAATGATCCCAAGAAATGGTCAGAGGAGAAACTGGAGAAGAAGGAAGAGATTGATGAAGAAGCTTATAACCTGATCGTGATGAATCTTTTTGACAGTGTCCCTCGGAAGGTAGATGGATTTGAAACTCCTCTTGGTTTATGGGGTAAATTAGAATCTCTATATGCTTTACAGTCTGCACCGAATTTGGCTTTCTTAAAGGGAGCCTTATTCTCTTATAAGATGGATAATTCGAAGTCCATAGAGGAAAACTTAGATGAATTCCTTAAGATGAATCTAATCTTAAAGGGCACAGACCAAGAACTAGGACAAACTAGTCTTGCCATGATATTATTAAATTCCCTAACTGAGGACTACAAAGTAGTCAAGAATGCCCTTCAGTACTCTGGTACTGTACCCAGTGTTGATTTGATAGTTGCGGGTCTTAAGGCCAGAGAATTAGAGCTTCAAACTCTTAAGAGGAACAATAACACTTTGTTTGTGAAGGGTAGAATAGAACCTGCTCAGTCTAGTAAAGGGTTTCAGCCAAGTCAGGGGGGTAAGAACAAGAAGAAATGGAAGGGGAACAACAAAACAAAAACAGAAACCAGGAAATGTTACCACTGTAATAAGACAGGCCACCTAAAGAAAAACTGTTTTGATTGGAAGAAAAAACAGAAACTAGGTAACACAGAGAGCAACCTAGCCACCACTAGTAACCAAATGGATGAACCAGAAGTCCTAACAGTGTCAATATCTGACACTGCAAAGGAATGGGTGTTAGATTCTGGTTGTACTTTCCATATGAGCCCCAACAGGAGTTGGTTCCAAGACTTTGAGGAGTCTGATCATGAGACTGTGTACATGGGGAACAACCAAGCATGTAAGGTTAAGGGGATTGGCTGCATTACCCTTAGGTTAAATGGGGGAAAACTAATAAGGTTGACCAAAGTCAGATATATACCTGACTTAAAGAGAAACCTCATATCATTAGGCACCCTAGATGAAGCAGGCTGCTGCTATAAGGCTAACAGTGGGTGGTTGAATGTATATAAAAATGAGAATCTGGTGTTGACAGTAGAAAAGAAAAATGGGCTATATGTACTTTGTGGTAGTTTTTATTCTGACTGCAACAGCACAACGCTTGGGTCTCAAAACTTATCAGTAACAGAAAGGTGGCACTTAAGATTAGGCCATATGAGTCAGAAGGGAATGGATGTACTGAACAGGCTAGGACAATTTGGGAAAGACACTGTTACAAGTCTAGAATTCTGTGAAAGTTGTGTACTTGGTAAACAGCACAGAAATAGTTTTCCCAAGGGAGTTCACCTAGCAAACAACTGTTTGGATTACCTACATTCTGATCTATGGGGGCCAGAAAAGGTTAAATCTCATGGTGGAAACAGCTATTTCCTCTCTATAGTAGATGACTACAGCAAGAAGGTCTGGGTTTTCTTACTTAGGTCAAAAGATCAAGCCCTAGCAAAGTTTAAAGACTGGAAAACCCTTGTTGAAAACCAATCTGGCAGAACGGTGAAAGCCCTTAGGACTGACAATGGGCTTGAGTTTTGTAATCTAGAGTTTGATAAGTTTTGTAGTGAACAGGGGATCCTGAGACATAGGACAGTGAGGAATACCCCTCAGCAAAATGGGGTGGCTGAGAGGATGAACAGAACACTGCTAGACAAAGTAAGATACCTCCTGATCACCTCAAACCTACCAAAAACCTTCTGGGGAGAAGCACTCTCCACAGTTGCCTACTTAGTGAATAGGAGTCCTTCCACAGCACTAAGCCTTATTAGTCCAGAAGAAAGATGGTCTGGGAGAAGACCAGAACTAGGGCACCTAAGAGTGTTTGGATGTGCTGCATATGCTCACACAGTGGGGGGAAAACTGGAGCCAAGATCAACCAGTGTGTGTTCCTTGGATATCCTGAGGGCACAAAGGGATACAGGCTGTGGGACAGAGAGTCACCAGGGGTTAGGATCTTAGTAAGCAGGGATGCTGTTAATGAGGGAGTATTCCCATGCAAAGGCACTAACCCTGATGAAGGAAAAATCAAAAGCACAGAAGAAGCTACTAGACAGACCAATACCACACAGATTGAGGTGGAGCACACAACCCATCAAGTAAACCCACCTCAAGCACAAGCTCAAACTACCTTGTAGCCTGAAAGTGAAATTGCACCTGAGGAACCTGACCAAGCTGAAGATGAGGAAGCAGAAGAGTTCCCAGAACCACAGCAAAATGAACTGACTAACTACCAATTGGCCAGAGACAGAATATTAAACGAAAACAAAATAAAATTTAACAAAGAATTAATTCTTAAAAAGGAAAGCAAATGAAACACAGAAATTCAATTTTAACAAAAAGGGTAGGGTTTGACTTCGTTGGATTATTTAGGGTTAAACTAAGAGTTACACTATTTTCACATCACGTGCAATGGTGTAAATCGGATTCACTACTATGATAACATACCTCTCGGGCTATGTTTTCCTATTCATCCTTATTAACATTCCGCCACCCAACAAATTGAAGGTTAATAATTCTAAATCATGAAGCACAAGAATCCTAAATGATTTATTAATCTTGAATCTATTCTAGCATCCAATACTATAATGGTTATTACCATGAAGCTTAACATGAATTATTTCTCAATCTCATCAGTGTCATCATACAACAATTAATTTCAGAGTAACACACAACCAAAACTTATTCACATGGAAATAGCACAATACATACTCAAACCATTTCAAATCCAAACTACAATCAAAAACCTAACCCATAGAAGATTAGTTCATAGCTAAATAACAGAATAAAAACGGAAAATAAAAGTAAACAGAATAAACATAATGAAATTGAGATGAAAGAATAGAAATCTCCCCAAAAGATGAATCTCCAGTCAAATTCTGAACTTTCTCTCTAACAATCCGAAAAACTCAAGCTTTTCTCTAAGGAAAATCAAAAGACGGCTAAACCTAAAGCTAGGAGTCCCTTTGTAAAAAGTTCCTGTTTTCTTTATACCTAGTCCTAAAAACCCAGTCAAAACACGCACACCCGAAACTGTGCGTTTACAAAACTGAAAACTTTGACTTTCGCGCGGCGAAGAATGAAAAATCCCAATTCGATCTGCCAACTTCGCCGCGGCGAAGACAATTTCTTCGCCGGGGCGAAGCTCCTTCAAAAGTTCTGAAATTTACAGAACTGCCACTGCTTGCCTCTTCGTCCATTCTTCGATTTTCGACTCTCCACCTTGGAAACAGCTTCAGTGCGTTGTCCTACTCGGAACTCTCTTATCTTCTGAAATCCTTCAATTCTGAGTCAAAACTATCAAATTTTGTTCTTATTCGTCAAAGAGTCCATTTTAACCTGAAACACGAAAAGTAAAGAATTACGCACCAATTTAGGTAAAAATGCACTAGAAAGTACCTGAAATCCGACAAAAAGATCATATAAAAACTGATAATTTACGGATTATCAGGTATATGGCTGGAAAACAACCAGTGTGGATCACTCCCTATCTCTGGATCAGAAGCTTGGGGCTGAGACTGGTGTGACCTGAACGACACATAAATACGTAGTTCAAAACAATTCAAACGTTCGAGCCGCAAAGAAGCACTTAATGTTGTAAAACTAAATTAGATAAGTTTTCAAAGACAATATAAAGATTACAGTCAACCATCACTTACATGATGAATAACGCAAAGTCTTTGGATTTCGATTTGCGAAATTGTTCTTCAAATACTGGACCATTCAGTAAGTACATAAATATTGATTGGAGGATGCTCAGTCAATATATATATGAAGCCTAAACGGAAGTGTTAAATATGGAAGCCTGAAACAGCGTCGTTTGAGTAACAATAATATGACGTCGTTTTAGGCATATTAACTGGGACAAATTCAGACCACAGGATGCACTCCAGATCTAACGGCCAGGATCAACCACAAAGTCAAACCATATATAAACACACTTTCATTCAGATTTGGAGAGAGAGAGACATACGTTAGGGTTTTCTGGGTTTGCACTTCTCTTTGTTAGGGTTGAGATTATTTCTTCCAGATTGTGAGTTAAATCAGTCGAGTGATTAGGGGGTTTAATCATTCAGGTGAGAGTGTTGTTCTCTCGGGTTAGGGATATTCAGAGAGTATCTTGTAAGGCTGGTTGCTGTTGTAATCGGGTAGATCTGGTGAGTGTTGAATCTGTGTAATCTTGACTGTTTCTGATAATCGAAGTGCAGCGAGCTCATACCGTTTTTGAGCTCAACGTGGATGTAGCTTATCCATAGAAGGATAAGTGAACCACGGTAAATCGTGGCTTGTCTGTGTGTTTGATCTTGTGGTGTTTTCTTGTTTCTTGGTGTGATTGTTTGTGTTGGTGTATAGATCAGTATTAAGTTTCGGTTATAACAGTGGTATCAGAGCCATTTCTTAAAAGTGAAGTTCATTTTTTACAAAATTAGGGTTTCGTAAAAATTAGGGTTCTTCTGAGAAATTAGGGGTTCTTCAAATGAATTCCTGTGAGTCTCCAAATTAAGTTCTAGAGAGTCAAATCTTGATCGAGTGTAAGGGTATATTGGCTGGAAGACCAGTGACCGCCTTAAAAACTGCCTAGCAGTAATTGGCAACTTCTGGAGTAACAACGCCTCGTACGCCTTAGACTCACCTTCTCTGTCATTGTTTCGGTATAAGAAGTTCTTTTACAAAATTAGGGTTTTGTGAATTTGGGAAATTTTTTGTTAAAGAAAACAAAAATTAGGGTTTCACAAAATTAGGTTTTCGGGAATTGGGGTTTTTTGAATTGATTATTTCTTTGAGTCTAGAATTTGTTCTAGAGAGTCAAATCTTGATAAAGTGTAAGGGTATTGATGCGTGTTTACTACAACATGCAAAACTAGCAAGTGCACTAGTCGTTCAAGTAATAGAGTGATGGGTAGGATATCGTTCCCACGAGGACTGGTAGCAAAGCACTAAGTTTCCTAACGTTAACAAGTTGAAGCAACCGAAAATCTTGGATTTGTGGGAGCAATGTAATTAAACGAAAACAAAATAAAATTTAACAAAGAATTAATTTTAAAAAGGAAAGCAAATGAAACACAGAAATTCAATTTTAACAAAACGGGTAGGGTTTTGACTTCGTTTGGTATTTATGGTTAAACCTAAGAGTTACACTATTTTCACATTCACGTGCAATGGTTGTAAATCGGATCACTATGATAACATACCCTCTCGGGCTTGTTTTCCTATTCATCCTTATTAACATTCCGCACCCAACAAATTGAAGGTTAATAATTCTAAATCATGAAGCACAAGAATCTAAATTGATTTTATTAATTCTTGAATCTATCTCTAGCATCCAATACTATAATGGTTATTACCTGAAGCTTAACATGAATTATTTCTCAATCTCATCATGTTCATCATACAACAATATTTCAGAGTAAACCACAACCACAAACTTATTCACATGGAAATAGCACAATCACATCTCAACCCATTTCAAATCCAAACTACACAATCAAACCTAACCCATAGAAGATTAGTTCATAGCTAAATTAACAGAATAAAAACGGAAATAAAAGTAAACAGAATAAACATAATGAAATTGAGATGAAAGATAGAAATCTCCCCAAAAGATGAATCTTCCAGTCAAATTCTGAACTTTCTCTCTACAATCCGAAAAACTCAAGCTTTTCTCTAAGGAAAATCAAGACGGCTAAACCTAACAGCTAGGAGTCCCTTGTAAAAAGTTCCTGTTTTTTTTATACCTAGTCCTAAAAACCCAGGCAAAAACACGCACACCGAAACTGGCGTTTACAAAACTGAAAACTTTGACTTTCGCCGGGCGAAGAATGAAAAATCCCAATTCGAATCTGCCTAACTTCCGCGGCGAAGACAATTTCTTCGCCGGGGCGAAGCTCCTTCAAAAGTTTGAAATTTACAAGAACTGCCACTTGCTTGCCTCTTCGTCGATTCTTCGATTTTCGACTCTCCACCTTGGAAACAAGCTTCATCGTGCGTTGTCCTACTCCGGAACTCTCTTATCTTCTGAAATCCTTCAATTCTGAGTCAAAACTATCAAATTTGTTCTTATTGCTCAAAGAGTCCATTTTCAATGAAACACGAAAAGTAAAGAATTACGCACAATTTAGGTAAAAATGCACTAGAAAGTACCTGAAATCCGACAAAAAGATCATATAAAAACTGTATAATTTACGGATTATCAGGTATATTGGCTGGAAAAACAGTGACCGCCTTAAAAACGTACGCAGTATATTGGCAACTTCTGGTGTAACAACGCACGTACATCTTAGACTTTCCTTCCCTACCATTACAAGAAAATGAGCACCACCCGAATGGAGATCTCCCAATCGATGGGAAGATCGATTTCGGGAGCTCGAAAAAGAAGATGAAGGCTCTTCTCTCACACAACAAGGTTGCAATGCACTGGAAAAGGATCCCAAGAAATGGTTAGAGGAGAAACTGGAGAAGAAGAAGAGATTGACGAAGAAGCTTATAACCTGATCGTGTGAATCTTTCAGACAGTGTCCTTCGGAAGGTAGATGGATTGAAACTCCTCTTAGTTTATGGGGTAATTAGAATCTCTATATGCCTTACAGTCTGCACCGAATTTGGCTTTCTTAAAGGGAGCCTATTCTCTTATAAGATGGATAATTCGAAGTCCATAGAGGAAAACTTAGAGAATTCTAAGATGAATCTAATCTTAAAGGGCACAGACCAAGAACTAGGACGGACTAGTCTTGCCATGATATTATTAAATTCCTAACTGAAGACTACCAAGTAGTCAAGAAAGCCCTTCCAGTACTCCGGTACTGAACCCAGTGTTGATTTGATAGTTGCGGGTCTTAAGGCTAGAGAATAGAGTTAAAACTCTTAAGAGGAACAATAGCACTCTGTTTGTGAAGGGTAGAAAGAATATGCTCAGTCTAGTAAAGGATTTAGTCAAATCAGGGGGGTAGAACAAGAAGAAATGGAAGGGGAAAAACAAAGCCAAAGAAACCAGGAAATGTTACTACTGTAATAAGACAGGCCACCTAAAGAAAAACTGTTTTGATTGAAAGAAAAAACAGAAACTAGGTAACACAGAGAGCAACCTAGCACCACTAGTAACAAATGGATGAACTAGAAGTCCTAACAGTGTCAATATCTGACACTGCAAAAGAATGGGTGTTAGATTCAGGTTGTACTTTCCATATGAGCCCTATAGGAGTTGGTTCCAAGACTTTGAGGAGTCTGATCATGAGCTGGGTACATGGGGAACAACCAAGCATGTAGGGTTAAGGGGATTGGCTACATTACCTTAGGTTAAGTGGGGGAAAACAAAAGGTTGACCAAAGTGAGATATATACCTGACTTAAGAGAAACCTCATATCATAGGCACCCTAGATGAAGCAGGCTGCTGATAAGGTAACAGTGGTGGTTGAATGTCTATAAAAATGAGAATCTTGTGTTGACAGGAGAAAAGAAAAATGGTCTATATGTACTTTGGGTAGTTTTATTTTGACTGCAACAGCACAACACTTGGGTCTCCAATTTATCAGTAACAGAAAGGTGGCACTTAAGATTAGGTCATATGAGTCAGAAGGGAATGGATCTACTGAACAGGCTCAGGACAATTTGGGAAAGATACTGTTACAAGTCTAGAATTCTGTGAAAATTGTGTACTTGGTAAACAGCACAGAAATAGTTTCCTAAGGGAGTTCACCTAGCAAACAACTATTTGGATTACCTATTCTGATTTATGGGGGCCCGAAAAGGTTAAATCTCATGGTGGAAACAGCTATTTCCTCTCAATAGTAGATGACACAGCAGGAAGGTCTGGGTATTCTTACTTAGGTCAAAAGATCAAGCCCTAGCAAAGTTTAAAGAATGGAAAAACCTTGTTGAAAACCAGTCTGGCAGAAAGGTGAAAGCCCTTAGGACGACAAGGGCTTGAGTTCTGTAATCTAGGTTTGATAAGTTTTGCAGTGAACAGGGGATCCTGAGGCATACGACAGTGAGAAATACCCCTCAACAAAATGGGGTGGGGCTGAGAGGATGAACAGAACACTCTAGACAAAGTAAGATGCCTCTTGATCACTTCAAACCTGCCAAAAACTTTCTGGGGAGAAGCACTCCCACAGCTGCATTTAGTGAATAGGAGTCCTTCCACAGCATAAGTTTATCAGTCCAGAAGAAAGATGGTCTGGGAGAAAGCCAGAAACTAGGGCACCTAAGAGTGTTGGCTGTGTGCATATGCTCACACAGTGGGGGGAAAACTGGAGCGAAGATCAACCAGGTGTGTGTTTCCTTGGATATCTTGAGGGCACAAAGGAATACAGGCTGTGGGACAAAGAGTCACTAGGGGTCAGGATCTTAGTGAGCAGGGATGTTGTGTTAATGAGGGATGTTCCCATGCAAAAGCACTAACCCTGATGAAGGAACAACCAAAAGCACAGAAAAAGCTACTAGACAAGACCAATACCCTCAGATTGAGGTGGAGCACACAAACCCATCAATTAACCACCTCAAGCACAAGCTCAAACTACCCAGCAGCCTGAAACTGGAATGCACCTGAGGAACCTAACCAAGCTGAAGATGAGGAAGCAAAAGAGTTCCCAGAACCACAGCAAAATGAACTGACAAACAAACATGGCCAGAGACAGAACCAGAAGAGAGGTAAAACCCCCCTCAAGGTACTCATATGCAGAACTGATTTACATGCTCTACGCAGGGACTGAAGGCTTAGGTCTGAACCTGATACATATCAAGAGGCCATGAATCCAAGGATAGGGACAAATGGAAAACAGCTATAGAGGAGGAAATGCAATCTTTAAAGGTAAATGAAACCTGGACATGGTTCCAAAACCAAGTAATCAGAAGCTGACCCAATGTAAGTGGGTGTTTAAACTTAAAGAGGGATTTCCTAGCTGACCCACCTAGGTACAAAGCAGACTTATGGTTAAGGGTTTTACCCAAAGACAGGGGATAGACTTTAATGAAGTCTTCTCTCGTGGTAAATACAAAACAATTAGGTTAATGCTGCCTATAGTTGCTTATCAAGACTTAGAAATAGAGCAGTTGGATGTCACCACGCATTTCTTCATGGACCACTAGAAGAAAAAATCTATATGAGTTAACCTATGGGGTTTACTGACCAAATTCCCTGAACAGCTTGCCTTCTAAAAAGATCCCTATATGGGTTAAAACAGTCCCCTAGGCAATGGTACAAAAGGTTTGACACCTTTATAATAGGTATAGGATTCACTAGAAGCCAATATGACAGTTGTTTCTATTTTAAAATGGATAATAATTGCCTATTTACTTGCTTTTATATGGATGACATGCTGTTGATCAGTAAGTCAAAAACCTGATCAAGAATTGAAGAAAAGACTAAACACTGAATTCAGCATGAAAAAACTAAGGAATGCTAAGAAAATTTTAGGCATGGAAATAAACAGAGATAGAAAGAGGTGTGAACTTAGACTTCAGCAACAATCTTACTTACTCAAACTAGTCACAAAGTTTGGCATGGCTGGTGCCAAACTGGTCTCAATGCCCCTAACCAGTCAGTTTATTCTTAGTAAGTCTCAATGCCCCAAACTGAGTCAGAGCTGTTAAAATGGAGTCTATCCTTATGCAAATGTGTGGGGTCAACTGATGTTAAGAAATAAAGTAGTTAGGCCAGACCTAGCCTTTGCCATTTCCATGTTAAGCAGGTATATGTCCAATCCTGGTATGGAACATTGGACTGCTCTAAAATGGATGCTAAAATATATAAACAGTACTGTTTGTGTTGGACTTGAATACTGTAAAAGAAATACTGCACTTGATCTGGTTGGTTTTGTAGATGCTGATTTTGCAGGTGATAAGGATTCCAGAAAATCAACAACTGCATATTACTTCACACTGGGTGGAAATTGTATAAGCTGGAAATCACAGTTGCAACCTATTGTAGCACTGTCTTCAACAGAATCAGAGTACATTGCAGTACTTATGGCTGAAAGGAATTCTGACAGAAGTAAAACTAATTGGTGGAAAGGTGACAGTGTATTTAGACAGTCAAAGTGCAATCCATCTAAGCAAAAATCCAGTGTATCACGAAAGAACTAAACACGTGGATGTCCGTTATCACTTCGTGAGGGACCAAGTTGCAAATGGAATCATTAAACTTAAGAAGGTACCCATAGAAGAGAATCCAGCAGATATGGGCACCAAAATTATCACTTCAACTAAGTTCAAGCACTGCTTGAACTTGCTGTATATCAAGTAGTCTTGAGTGATAAAGAGCTATGACAGAATGGGACCAGGCAAGCTGCACAAAGAGTCTGTTTCCAGTGCTTCCAAGGTGGAGATTGTTAAATATGGAAGCCTGAAACAGCGTCGTTTGAGTAACAATAATACGTCGTCGTTTTAGGCATATTAACTGGGACAAATTCAGACCACAGGATGCACTCTAGATCTAACAACCAGGATCAACCAGGAAGTCAAACCATATATAAACACACTTTCGTTCAGATTTGGGGAGAAAGAGACATACGTTAGGGTTTTCTAGGTTTGCACTTCTCTGTGTTAGGGTTCAGATTATTTCTTCCAGATTGTGAGTTAAATCAGTCGAGTGATTAGGGGGTTTAATCATTCAGGTGAGAGTGTTGTTCTCTCGGGTTAGGGATATTCAGAGAATATCTTGTAAGGCTGGTTGCTGTTGTAATCGGGTAGATCTGGTGAGTGTTGAATCTGTGTAATCTTGACTGTTTCTGATAATCAAAGTGCAGCGAGCTCATACCGTTCTTGAGCTCAACGTGAATGTAGCTTATCCATAAAAGGATAAGTGAACCACGGTAAATCATGGCTTGTCTGTGTGTTTGATCTTGTGGTGTTTTCTTGTTTCTTGGTGTGATTGTTTGTGTTGGTGTATAGATTAGTATTAAGTTTCGGTTATAACAGGAAGCATAAATTAAAGTCGAAAACTGTCTTTATCTTTTCACTATACTATAAGCAATTAAATAGATGCTAAATTAGTTGCTTTATTTGTTATTTGAGCTAGAAGAAACGGAAATTTTAGGAAGAAGTATAGTATAAAGGAAAAGTAAAGAAATGTTGTATGTTTAGCCGAAGGCACTGTATAATAAAGGGTACAACTCAGCATATGAGAACTTCCTTAATTTTGATAAACTAATGCTTTTTGTAGGACCTCTTTAGAAGATTGTTGGAATTTATTGTTTATTGCATGAGTCGGGCAAAAGGAATAACTGTTTGTTTCTTTCTCTTATTACTTTTCGATCTATATTATTATTATAATCAATTCAATTATTATTAAAGCAAGAATAAAGTGATTATAAAATAATTGCTTAGACTCTAGATTTTTACAGCAAAAAGAACTTGTTAGACGGGCCATTTTTAAAACAAAAGAAAAAAAATGTGATATCTCAAATCATTTTTCCTTGTTGTCTAAGCAAATGGAAATGTTCGAAAACTTGTGGGATTTTATATGTAATGAAAACAACTATAATAACATAAATTAAATTAGCTTATAAATTTTAAATTGGCTCGATTAGAAAGATGAATATATACATTTTGGTGAAGAACATAGCTAGTATATATCAGTGTTCTAAAACCCAGACCAGACTAGACTGGTCGGTTAGATTGGTCCGATCGGGAACAACGACCTCTCTGGTTGGGTTCTGATTCCAGGGGATTTCTGCTAGATTTCAAACCTATATGGACTACTTCGTAATTTGTTTGGAGCACCAGTATCTTAAAATTTTAGGAACTAATTTGCAATTTTAAGGGGTATTTTATAATATATTGAAAATTTTGGGATTAATTATAATTTTTTAAAATATTTTTGCATTAAGTCGGAACCGCGCCTTTGACCAATTCAAGTCCTGGTCCAATTTTCAGAACCTTGGTATATATAGCCAATATGAATTGCTAGCTATTTATCTCTTTCATGAGCTGTGTTCATCAATTAATTTTATTTTTAAGGGATAATTATATATCATTTCTGGTACACAACAGTAAACACGTGATTATGATGTGTCTTTATGTGATTCCCCATATCCGTCAATCATCTTTACTCGTGTTATATTATAAGTTACAAAAGCAGAAGAATATTTAAATGGAAAAAGTTTTAGGTTGGAGAGATGTTATCAAAAGAAATGGATAATATTGAAGCCAAGTGATCAATGACACAATTCCAAGGTGATGCCATGGTTTTATTTGCACACGAGCTGGGTTTAAAGCATTCAAAATCTTTTCGTTTTTGTTTTCAGATAATGAACTCAAAATTATCAAAATAGAAATATCCAATTTAACTATTAAGCGAGGACCTAATCGAGAATTTCCCGAAAATAAAGGCAATCTCGTGCCCGTCCCGGCCTGAACTAAAAGTCTAAAATTCCTTGAAAATTAAATTTTTATATTTGATTGTTTTGAAATTCTAATTTTCCCACTTTAAACTATAAACATAAAAGGAAATAAATATTACATTAACCTCAAATCTTTCAAGATATTTCCCTATGTTGTGTGAGTTTGTCATAAGAGCTCACAGATCTGGGAAGCTCGTAGAGAGATAGTTTGACCCAATTAATCAGCTCGACCCAGAATCAGTTCAACTCAGAGTAAGCTCAACCTAGGTGAAGCTCGTCACAGTGACCAATCCAAACAACTGTTCAACAAATAAAAAATAAGCTTCAATCTCGAATATTTCGGAAGGGATAAGATCAACACCACTGACAGCGCAATCTCAACGCTCAATCACGAGATTGTAAATCAACTATGATTGCAATCCCAAACTTATCTCTCTTTCCACTAATCACAACTTGTATAAAAACCACTCAAATGATGAGAAAGAGGTTAGCAAATTTGTTTAGGCATAAAATACTTGTTATTATAAGCTTTCGAAAGCAATAAGATAATAATGGACATAAGCTCAAGTTTTAACTTGCTGAACCACTTTAAAAATCCTTGTGTTCTTTACATTATTACCGTATTTTATATTCCATTGCTGATTTTCATTAAATCACGCACAAATCCGTTCCGATTCCGTCTAGGTCAATCGATTCTCTCAGGTTGGTGCGAATTTTCGTATCAACATTTTGGCGCTAGAAGGAGGGCCTCCGCCTATTTCTCTTATTGCCAGTGAAAACAAGTAATTTCAGTGAAAAACCGATCACCTCAAATTCCTAATGGTTCGTACCAGATCCAAAGCACCCACCAGAAACCACAACCAAGTGGAAGCCACCCACCAAGAGGTGAATCAGACCATTGTTCAAGGCCGACCACTAGTACCACCAATGCAATTGGTCGCAAATCAGCTGGGGCAAGGACCTCTAACCCCAAGAATGGTCAGCTGATGGAGATGATAAAAATGCTAGATGTACAGGTAGTGCAATAGAATGTGGCCGAATTGAGAAACGAGCAGTAGGCCAACTAGAACCTCGATCAAACATACTTTACACAGGTTACACCAACCAGGCAGATTATAACTTTACTGATGACCAATCTGGTTTGTTAGGAGCAAAGAGCGACCGTCACCCCTGACATTGTAGGGCACATTCTGCTCAGAAGCATGAATCCCGAGGGCAGGTTAATCCTAAGAGGCGACTAAGCAAGTAGCCCATGGGGGAAATGAAGACAATGGTCACTAGAGGGATTCTCATCCTAATCCATGAAATGCCCACCGTCAACATGCCAATTTAACCCATGTCAAAGGCAAGCTCAAACCTCGTAAGCACGCGAGATCAACCATGCACGCCAATCTGGCAGTAACCAATGTTTTACTTTTAACCAACGTTGCAACGCACTAAGAAGCATGATAGTACCTACCATCCCAACCACCATGACTCCACCTTGCGCAGTAGTGCACAAGATAGAATAGGCTCGCAGGGGACTAATCTTCGGCTCACCTATTCAAGGTAAGGATGAAAAGAGCTCGCAATTAGAATCCTCCTCACAATGAGAATTTGGATCATGTGCAGAAAATGCTTGATGATCTGAGAGCCCACCAGAATAATTCGATAGAAGAGATAGTAAGTTCTCCATTCATAGAGGAAGTCTATCAGCATTGCTTCCCCAGGGATTCAGGGAGCTAGAGAATAAGTTCGATAGGAAAGGAGATCCTAGAGACCACTTGGATACCTTCAACAACTTGATGGAATAACATCAAGTCTCCGACTTGACGAAGTGCTGATGTTTTGTGGTCACTTTTGTGGTTGATGCCAAGAGGTGGTATAAAAGGCTGAAAGCGGACTCAATCTAATCGTGGCAGCAATTCTCCTCACTCTATCTCCAATAATTCCAAGCGAGGAGATAGTTCGCCATGTCGATCAGTTATCTGAGCAATATTCATCAAGAGAAAGACGAATCTTTGACCTCGTATTTAACAAGGTTCTAGAATGAAATCGCTAAAATAAGTTTGTAGATAGAGTTATAGAAAGAACTCCAGAGTGAAGACCACGTAAGTTTGGTCAAATTCTACCAAATGGCAGCCAAACATCAACGAGTTGAGAGCTCACTGGCAGCCTTAGCTGGTAGCTCCTCAAGAAGAGCCTTTGACCAGCGACAAGACCACCTATCAAAGAAAATGAGAGGCCAAGATTGAGGTGACAGGGATTGGAATAGGTACCAAAAAAGGCAATGAACAAGTCCTCGTCGGGAGAGACAGCCTTTTCCTTGGTAGTATACCCCTCTGATAGAAGATATGGCTCACATCTACTAAGTCTCCTATGAGGCTAAAAATCTACCTCCACCAGAGAGGATGAGAGGGGCACCGAGGAGAAGGGATCGCCAGAAATACTACAAGTTCCACAAGGATATCGAGCACAATTCAAATGAGTATCGCGCTTTGAAAGATTCCATTAAAGGCATGATAAAGAGGGGGCATCTGAAAGAGTACATAAGAGAAAATCAAGCTCGCGACAATCCGAGTGAACATAATAATCAGACCCAACAAGTCTAGTTGATCAACGATATATTAAGGGGTATGATCTACGGGGGACTCGACATTGTAGGAAGCTCTAGGCATGCTCGCGGGCAATATGCGCAAGAAACCAGGACAGACTTTGTTCCCTGAGTAATGAATTGCGAAGTAAAGCCACCAAAGCAGCCCAAAATGGAAAGCAAGGTGACAAGCTTCACTAAGGAAGAATGCGACCAATTCTCTCACCACAACCATGATACGATTGTAATTGCGACGAGGATTGGCAATGCCCAAGTTCTTCGGATAATGGTCGACAATGGCAGTGCAACAAACATCATCTTCTTGGGAGCATTCGAGAAATAAGGTTCATCGAGTGGGATTTGAAATCATGCCCATCGCCACTGTACGGATTCACCACGGACAGCCTAGTCCCTAAGGGAACAATAGAGCTGCCTGTGACTCTTGGGGAGAAACCTCTAATAATGATAGTGATGAAGAAGTTCTTGGTGGCCGATTGCTTGACCACTTATAACGTCATCTTAAAAAGGCCACTCTTGGATGACCTAAGTGCGGTCACTTCAGTGCAATGTTAGGCAATGAAATTCCCAACTCCAGATGGAATCGAAGTATTCAGGAGTTGCCAAAAATATTCAAGGGAGGGCTACAACGAGGTAATAATTGTAACACAAAAATGGGTACTCCCGAAGACCATGATCATTACTAAGTCCAAGCCGAAGCCCAGACTATTGAAAGATACCATTGATCCTTGTATTCATAAAGAGGAGCCCGCAGCGGGGCCAACAAAAAAGCTACGAGAAGTGCCTGGCAATAAGGAAGACCCAACTCGTGTTTTGAGAATCATGAGTAATCTGAGCAGCGAGTTGGCAGACATTTTAGTGAGGTTCTTGAAGAAAAACCTCGATGTGTTCACTTGGGTTCATACGGACATGATGGGGATCAGCCCTGAAGTAATGTGCCATAGACTGAATGTCAACCCAAAATCCCACCCGATAAGATAAAAGAGAAGGCCTAAGGATTATGAGCAATCTTGAGCACTCAAAGATTAGTTGATAAGCTCTTAAACATCAACTTTATAAGAGAAGTGAAGTATTCAGATTGGATTGCCAATTTGGTCTTAGTGAAGAAGTCGTATGGCAAGTGGCAGACTTGCATCAATTTCATAGGTCTCAACAGACACTACAACAAAAATGGCCTATGGTAACATGCAAAAAGTGTTACCATAGGTAATTCATAGCATTTATAAGGATGCTATGATAGCCCATGTTACTAAAAAGCAGACATTGGTAACACTTTTTGCATGTTACTAATCATTTCAGTAACTGTCATAAAATGTTGTTGTTAATTATACTGTAGCACTTATCGTAGTTACGAATGATTTTTGGTAACACTGCATAAATGCTATAAATAAGTTTTCTGTAACATTCTTAACCTGTTACAGTTTAGTTTTCTGTAACATTCTCAAAATGCTATAAATAAGTTTTCTATAACATTCTTAACCTGTTATAGTTTAGTTTTCTGTAACATTCTCAAAATGCTATAAATAAGTTTTCTGTAACATTCTTAACCTGTTACAGTTTAGTTTTCTGTAACATTCTCAAAATGCTATAAATAAGTTTTTTATAACATTCTTAACCTGTTATAGTTTAGTTTTCTGTAACATTCTCAAAATGCTATAAATAAGTTTTCTGTAACATTCTTAACCTGTTACAGTTTAGTTTTCTATAACATTCTCAAAATGCTAAAATAAGTTTTCTGTAACTTTCTTAACATGTTACAGTTTAGTTTTCTGTAACATCTCAAATTGCTATAAATAAGTTTTTTGTAACATTCTTAACCGGTTACAGTTTAGTTTTCTGTAACATTGTTAAAATGCTACATAAGAGTTTTTAATAACATGTTAAAAGTGCTACCAAAGTATCATTCATTGCATTTAGTAAATGTTACAAAATTATTTTCCATAATATTTTGAAAGTGTTATCAATGTGTCTGTTAT
Source organism: Pistacia vera (assembly GCF_008641045.1). Lineage (NCBI taxonomy): Eukaryota > Viridiplantae > Streptophyta > Magnoliopsida > Sapindales > Anacardiaceae > Pistacia > Pistacia vera. The sequence continues at coordinate 269,221 of NW_022196599.1, read as the reverse complement.
AACATATATAAAATTGTTATAGTTGTTATTTAAATAATACAAATTATAAACAATGATACACTAATTTTCCAAAGAACATTTCATTGATGGTGAACCTTCATATACAAAAAGTTTGCATATATGCCTAATAAATAGGCACCCAACATCCTTTACATCCATAAAATCTAATATGCTTCATATATCATATCACATTTTGTAACATATAAACCTTCATGTACAAAAAGTTTTATATATGCCTAACAAATATGCACCTATCATTTTTACATTATAATACCTAGATGATTGGAAAATTAACTATGAGCAATAGTTAATACCTTCCAATCATTTAAAAAATTCTAACAACAAAAACCATCATGCAAACCATCTTCCATTCCAAATTGTGCTTTACCAAAAAAATACTCTTGCATTTTCACAACCTACAAAACCATTAATAAAAAAACAAAAATCTTCAAATCCCATATATATTCTCAAAGATGACAACACATATATACTGTAAATTCAAGAAAAGATCAAGACAAAAGCACCCCAAATATTTAATGCAAAACAAAGAGGAAAAGAACATGCTTAAATCTCCAAATTCACAAGCATACTATGATAACAGTTCCAGCAGAAAAACCTAAAGCCTTGTTAATGAAATATTGTCAACATAGGCACAAAAAATGGTCATGAGAAATACATATTTTACTGTAATAAACAAGAAACAAACCTAAAGCCTTGTTAATGATATATTGTCATCATTGGCACAAACAATGGTACAAATTACAAAGTTAATCACGTTTCTCCACCAGCAAAGTCTCATTTACCAAACCCCAGGTTTAGAGGCTCATCAAATTTTAGTTCTAAAGAATAAGTTATCACAAAATCATTCCTAGCCAATTAAAGAGTATAAAGCAAAAAGCTTTTTCATCTTTGGAAACTGCAGTTACTTCACTACATAGTGCAAGACGACCAAAGGTAGAACCATACAAGGAAACATAAGGATTATTGTGGCAAGAAAATTGCAGACTGCAGTATGCAAACTAACTGTTGTAGTTTTGCATACTGTAGTTTGCAAACTGTAGTCTAACCTTGCCCAGAATTTCTTGCATGAAGAGTAATGACATGTAGTCTAAACTGTAGTCATACCACACCAGCAGTGTTATCGTAGGCCATTTGCTTGGGGAGATCTGCCATACCAGAATCGTTTATCGTACAAAAGTGAGGATGATTCGCACAGTGGGTTAAGCTTGAAGATGGATTCTCCGCTTTGCTTCGATACACGTCTTCTAAACATTTCTTTGCTCTGTGAACCTTTGACTGAAGGTAAAAGCTACCATTCTTGGCATTCCTCTCAAATAAATTATCAGATTTCTGCACAAGCAACAGTAAAAGTTAACACAATGAATTCAAATCATAGACAGAACACTTAAAAACTGCAACCCCTTGCATGTTTACATAACAAGCAAGAAAGAGATCATCCTAGAAATATAAGAAAATAAAATTAACATCACACTAATAATTTACTCACTTCACTTGAGCAGCTTTCTTTCCCCTCTTACTCAAAAATGCAAGAAAATGATTTTTCTAAACTGTAGCTTCACTGATTTGCCTCTTAAAGGATGAGGGCTTCCATTTAGTGTTCAATAGGTTATGGGTATTGGAGATTTTAAGCTAAAAATTTGATGAAACCAATGATTTTCACTAGATTTTTCTGAATGAAGATGATTAAGTGTAGGGTATTTTGTTTGACTGAGTAGGTTGGATGAGTTGAAAATGCTTTAAGTGTAGGGTGGCTTCATTGACATAACGAAAATTGTGTTAGAAAGAACGTTGGAGTTGAAATTTTAGTAAAGAAGTAAAATTGAAAAAGTGGCGTGAATTGGAAAAGATGAGTGAATAAAGGTATTAGGTATGTTTTTTTTTTTTTTTTCCGGGGGGCGAGGGAATTTTTTTTGGCGGGTAGACAAATTTTTTCCCGGTTAAAGTTTAGGAAAAAAAAATTTGTTATTATATTTTGATTTAGTAACACTTTTAAGTGTTACAATATTTTAATTTAATGAAATCAATATGATTTCAATACACGCAAATTGCCTTCGGGCCAGGACGCGTTGCCCCCTGCACCCTTACCCATTGACCGGGCAACGAGACTCCCGAGTGCATATGTGTGACCCCTTATTGTTGAAGTGGTGGACAACTCTAACACTTGGGAGACGAAACAACACCATAAAGTGACGAAATCACATCGAGAATTAAGGTGAAGAGTCAAGACAGTGAAATGGCTTTTTCAAGTGAGATTTCGAGTCAACCAAGCTTACGGAAGGTGGATCTAACCTTAGGAAGTATGGACCAGCCCTTAGGATGTCTAGAAGTTGCCAAAAAACTAAGAAATTAAAGTCATCGAGAAGATGAATGGTCATAGATGGAGGAAGCTTAATGGTCGTTGGAATCCAGGAAGGTGTTACGTGACAATGGCCAGCCATTGGAGAAGGAAAATGGTCGTCAAAGGTGGAAGTTGGACGGTCTCCGGAAAATGGATGAAGATGGGTGGACGTTTTTGGCTTTGAATTTAACCTTCCATCTTCCTTTTATACTATTTGTAAAAACATTTGTTTGGTCCCTACATGAATGAGATGTAACAAAGTAAAGCCCAAATAGTAAATTTGACCCCTAAACAATAAAAATGAGACAAAATTAACCTCATTTCATATTGGCGGGAATAATATTTTGTTTTCCGGTAAATAATTGGGTTTATGGTAACACTTATAAAATGTTGTTGTATTTTGATTATATGGTAACATTATAAAAAAGTTACTATATTATTAGGTTTATTGTAACACTTTAAAAATGCTACTGTAGATATATTTTCCATAACATTTAAGAAGAAAAGTTACCATTGATATAAAATGTGTTTACGAAAAGGTTAAAGTGTTACATATAAAAATTGTTATCGTAACATTTTACATCAAGTGTTATATAGATAGTCTACGGTAACACTTTAATGAAAAGTGCTACTGTCCAGTGTTGCCGTAGGCCATTTTGTTGTAGTGAGAGCCTATCCCAAAGACAATTTCCGCTATACCGGATCGATCAGCTAGAAGATGTGACAGTAGGGAACACACTACTAAGCTTCATGGATGCATACTTGGGAAACAACCAATCCTAATGTATCAGCCAATGAAAAACACACTTCCTTAATACTAATTGGGGTATTTACTATTACAGGATTATGTTGTTTGGACTAAAGAATGCTGGAGCGATCTACCAACTTTTGGTAAATCAAATGTTCCCTGGACAAATTGGCTAGAGCATGGAGGTGTATATTGATGACATGTTCGTCAAATCAAAGGTCGCCTAAAACAACATCGAGCATCTGGACAAATGTTTGGTACCTCAAAAAGTATCACAAGCAACTGAATCCCTTGAAGTGTGCTTTCAGAGCAAGCTTGGAAAGTTCTTAGGTTTCCTAGTAAACCAGCAAGGTGTTCAAGCCAACCCAAATAAGATTCAAGCTCTACTAAACATGTAGAGTTCAACCAAAATAATGTAGTTTTAGAGTTTAACAAGGCGAGTGGCCGCACTGAGTAGGTTTGTTTCCCGAGAAATTGATAGATGTCTGCCATTGTTTGAAACCTTGAAAAGCAATAAGGGTTTCAAATGGACAAAGGAGTGCGAGAGAACATTCTAGGAGTCAAGCTCGCTCAAAGCACGCACTTCGGATGAAAATAGTTTAGTGAAAAACAAGCTGAATAGCTTATGCCAATGGACTTTTTACGTAGATAGGTCCTCAAATGAAAAGAGGGTAGGGGTTAGGCTCCTGCTCAAAGGTCCTGAGAGTGATCCACTCCAGGTTGTAGTTAGGTTTGGTTTTTCCATTTCGAACTATGAGGCCATGCTAGCAGGAATCTACCTGGCCAAAGAAATAGGGGCAGAATCAATCAGAATCTATAGTGATTCTTAGCTCGACATCCATTAAGTCTCTAGGGAATACCAAGCCAAAGAGGAGAGAATGACATCCTATCTCTGGAAGGTAAAATATGAGCTTGAACATTTCAAATTTTATACAATGCAGTAGATTCCTAAGGAATGGAATTCAGTGGCCAATGCTCTAGCTTGCTTGGCCTCAGCATTGAGCAAAGAAACTATGGACTCCATCCCAATCAAATTCCTGCCAAGTCCAAGCATCCTCATATCTAAAGAAGCAGTTTAGCAAAAAGGCAAAGATTTAGTTGGATGGACTCAATAACGACATACTTAAAAGATGGAACAATCCCCTAGGGAAGAAATGAAGCTAAAACCCTCCGAGCAAAATCAGCTCGCTATACGCCTATCAACAAAAGGTTGTATAAGCGAGGCTATAGCACTCCACTTTTGCGGTGCATAGATCATAAGGATGCAAAGTACATTCTGAGGGAAATCCAGGAGGGAATCTATGAAAACAACATTGGGGGCCAATCTTTGGTGTACAAAGTGCTCTGTCAGGGGTATTATTGGTCGATAGTTTTTGATGATGTGACTGACTTTGTACGGAAGTATGATAGGTGTCAGAGGTTCGCATATATTTCACGAGCTCCACCTAAAGAATTAACAACTCTGAGAAGCTGGTGGCCATTTGCAATCTAGGGGATCGATCTACTAGGCCCGTTACCTTAAGGAAAGGGAGGTGTAAAGTTTGCAGTGGTCGCCTTAGACTATTTCATCAAATAAGTAGAAACCGAACCTTTGGCAATGATAACATCAAACAAGCTAAATGATTTTGTCTACAAAAGAATCATCTGCAGGTTCGGAAGCCCATATACCATTATCACTAATAATGGAAAGCAGCTCGCTTGTGAGGATTTCTAATCGTTTTGCAAGAGGCTCAGCATGAAAAAGAGTTTCTCAGTGGTCTATCAACCTCAAGCCAATGGACAAGTCGAAGCAGTGAACAATGTGATCAAGCATACCATGAAGAAAAAGCTTGACTGTGAGATGGGTAGACAAGCTACTGGAAGTCATATGGTCATACAGAACCACGACTAGAAGCTCGACAGGCGAGACCCCATTCTCACTTGCCTATAGATGCAAAGCAACAACCCCAGTTGAAGTTAAAGTAAGTTCATTGCGGAGAGAGATCTTCAACAAAAATAGAAATGAAGAACTCTTACAGTTAAAACTAGACTTGATCGAGGAATATTAGGCTAAGTCTTAATTAGGAGTAGCCTAATACCAGCAGCAAGTGAAGAGATACTTCAACTCAAAAGTTAAAAATTGGACTTCGGGGTAGGCGATCTAGTCCTAAGGAAGTTCGTTCCTAGAGCACATAATACAAACTTGGGGGCACTTGGGCCCAAGTGGGAAGGTCCTTTCTGGATCTTAGAAAAGCTTGTACAAGGAACTTTTCACCTGGAATATGTAAACGACATAGCCGTTTTGTGAGCATGGAATGCCGAGCACCTGAGTAGGTACTATCGGTGAATAGCTCGAATTTTTGGTTGGTTAATTTTAAGTTTTCTTTTTTATTTTAATTATCATGAGTTGTAAGGCCACTTATGGTCGATAAAATTTCCAATAAATGACAAGTACTATTCAGTGTATCTTTTTTGTATTTTTATGTCCATTAAAATCATAGTTAGAATAATTACTATTGAAGAAATTCAAAGGTTAGGGTATATTTCCCGACTTGGCGAAAAGCAACTCAGAAAACAACTAAGAAAAGCACGTCAAAGAGAAAGTCAAAATAACTAGTCGACTAAGACTCGAGACGACCAACTAACCCTAGCTCGACGTCATTGCGAGAAAAGGTCTGGTCAAAAAGTTCTTAAGAAAGCAGACAACTCATAACTTAAGAGCAAAATTCGACTTTATCAACCAGTTCGGTAAGGTAGACTACTATGACTTCACAAAAAGAAGTATAAAAGCAGTAAATGAAACATCGAAGAAAGTGATCGGATAGTTTTTCTTTTCATTGATTGATTGGCGAACATTACAAAAACCAAAAAAGAAGGAAAAAAAAAAAAAGAACAACATTCAAGAAGACTGGCACTATCGAGCTTAATCTAGTGCTAGATTTTGTTAGAGTAGATGCCCTAGAGCCAATCAATTATTGTAGAATTGACTCTTTGTAATAATGTTCATTAATCAATAAAAGGCATTTTATTCTATATCGTGTAAATCATTATTATTGCAATATGTATTGATATATGTCTTTGAATGGTAGAACCGTGACGAGGGTATCAAGTGTTCAAATCTTGATAGTGAGAACCCTATGAGACATATGGTGGCCATTTAGAAACGTCCGTAGCCCCAATATTATTCTGAAGTAAGGGTACAGATAATACAGTAAGGTATCATAGTGTTGAACGACCCTGTCAAAAGGCAGTGACTGATCTCACTTGTCAAGGGTGTTTGGTGACAACCTGGTGCAACACATGGGTGCTTGCTGGAGGCGATTAATTGCAGCAAGTTCGCTGGACTGATCCACTAGAGGTTCCATATGGATGGAACCCCAGTGTCTATGGAACAAATCCTCTAACGAATGGTGGTGATGTGATCCTTAGACTTGAGATCACCGGAGCGCCTTGTGCACGATTGGTGTAGTTTGACACTAAACCTAACGCAGTTCTTTTCAGAGTTATCAATATGGTGGTGATTGGCTGCATCAAGGAGTGTATCAAGACTATGGTGGATTGACAAAGGATTCATCACTTCGGGTATGAGAGAAGTTATCTCACGGCGCAATTAGTATATGGCAATGACATTAAAACTGTGGCCACAGTGGGATTGAGTTGTGCTCTATCGAATTATAATACATGTCATTAGTCCAGAAACTAAATACATAATATCGAGAGTAACCGAAGGTTGACACATTTCTATGCCTCGTCTCGTCGAGATAACATGATGAAAGGATCGAATGCACGGTAACCATTGTTAGTAAACGGCCGTATACGCAGCGGAAACGAAAATAATATAACAGGATCGTTTACATGAGCCAAGATCAAGGTATGATTTTCAATTTATATTAAATAAAATCTGCATAAATATTCAACATGAGTTAGAGAAAACAAACGCACGTTGAAGGCTCCTCCAAATTGTAGACGAACGTTTTGCTATCGATCCAAGTGTAGGATCGAACTGCGTAGTCCACACGAAGACAATCTTAAAAGAACCAAAGAGGGATTTGCTAGATCCTCTTGGCTTCAAGATTAGAAGAAGAAAAAATCAATTGAATTGATTCAGGTCAAGATGTACTGCCGTGGGAGAAGCAAAAAGCTGCTGTGTGTATTTAGGTTTTACAAAGAAAACTCTCTCATTAAAAATCACACACTTTTCCTTTATATTTAAAAAACAATTTGCCCTAATCCCATACGGAATAGGTTTGGGCTCCAACCCAAATGCCCCATGTTGCCAAACACTCCCAATTTGATTTATTTTAATTTCCATCATTATCTCAATTAAATCAATTAATATATATATTTAAATATTTATATATATATATATATATTAACATTTAACAATAATGATAATATATTAAATAGTGCGAACACATATTAAACGTAATTTCACTTATTTAATTTTCTAACAAATTAAATAAGGCTACGACCTCAGCAAATTTAATACACTGTGAAATTACCAAAATACCCTTTCGCCTTAAAAGATGAAAACGCCCTTCTTTCTTTGCATCTTAAATTGTCTTCTATGTGTGTGACCCTTAGGCTCCTCATATCGGCAGTGTATAGTATTGCGATTAACACAATTAATCGTCTCACTAATACACAGACCAAGATTGGCCCCTAGCAAGGCATCATGGCCACCCGATAGATTCGTTCAGCAAAGTAGCTACCTGTCAACGAATGGTTACCCTGCAATTCGATCCTTTCACATATGTTATCTCGACGAGACGAAGGATAGAAGTAGTGTCAACCTTCGGTTACTCTCGATATATTATTCAGTTTCTGGACCAATGACCGTATTATAAACTGGTAGAGCAACAACTCAATCCCACTGTGGCCACAGTTTTAGTGTCATTGCATATACTGAATGCGCCGTGAGATAACTTTCTCCCGTACCGGGAGTGATAAATCCTCTGTCAATCCACCATAGTCTGTACACTCCTTGATGCAGCCAATCACCACCGTATTGACAGTTCTGAAAAGAACTGCGTTAGGCTAGTGTCAAACTACACCAACGGTGCACAGGCGCTCCGGTGATCTCAAGTCTAGGATCACATGCACCACCATTCGTTAGAGGATTTGTTCCATAGACTAGGGTTACCACCATATGGAATCTCTGGTGGCAGTCCAGTGAACTTGCTTTGGTGTAACGCTACAAACAACACCCATGTGTTGCACCAGGTTGTCACCAAACAAACTTGACAAGTGAGATCAGTCACTGCCTTTCGACGGGTCGTTCAACACTATGATAGCCTTACGTATTATCTTGCCCTTAGTTCAGAATAATACTGGGGCTACGGACATTTTAGAATAGCCACCATATGTGCCATAGGGTTCTCACTATCAAGATTTGAAACACTTGATACCCTCGTCACGGTCTACCATTCTAAGGACATATATCAATACATATTGCAAAATAAGATTTACGCGATATAGAATAAAATGCCTTTTATTGATTAATGAACATTATTACAAAGAGTCAATTCTACAAAATGATTGGCTTAGGGCATCTACTCTAAACCATACTTCATGACAGGTAGCTACTTTGCTGAATCCGAATCTATGCGGTGGCCATGATGCCATGTGCTTTAGGGGCCAATCTTGGTCTGTGTATTAGTGAGATGATTAATTGGTGTTAATTGCGACGCTATACACTTCAGATATGATGAGGAGCCTATGGGTACACCACATAGAAGACAATTTAAGATCCAAGAAGAAAGAGGGCGTTTCGTCTTTTAAGGCGAAAAGGTATTTTGGTAATTCACAGTGCATTAAATTTGCTGAGGTTGTAGCCTTTATTTAATTTGTTAGAAAAATTAAATAAGTGAAATTACATTAAATGTGTGTTTGCACAATTTAAATAATATTACATTATTGTAAATGTTAATATATATATACATATATTTAAATATATAATAATGATTTTAATTGAGATAATGATGGAAATAAAATATTAAATTGGGAGTGTTTGGCAGCATGGGGCGTTTGGGTTGGAGCCCAAGCCTATTCCGTATGGGATTAGGGCAAATTGATTAACTATAAAAAGAAAAGTGTGTGTGTTAATTAATAAAAAATTAATTTTTCTTTGAAATTAAAACACAGCAGCCCCTTTGAAAACATTCCCACGGCAGAAGCACTTTGCTTAGAAATCAATTCAATTTGATTTGCTTTCTTCTTAATCTTGAAGCCAAGAGGATCTAGCAAATCCCTCATTGGTTCCTTTTGAGATTGTTTTCGTGGGACTTGCAGGTTCGATCCCACATTGGATCGGTAGCAAAACTTCGTCGACAAATTTGGAGGAGCCTCCAACGTGCGTTTGTTTTCTTTAGACTCAGATTTATTTTTCTGCAGATTTATTTATATGAATTGTAAAATTATACCCTTGATCTTGGTCATGAACGATCCTGCTATATTATTGTTTTTGTTTCCGCTGCGTATATGGGACCGTTTACTAACAGATTTGAGGGAGGATCTATTAGGGTCACTTCGGAGCGGGAGTGTTTTATAGCTTCAAGCGTGTGGCGAGGACCAAGGTTAGTGAGGAAAGGTCGCATCCTTGATCATAGGTTTTCGTCGACCTCATCCTCATTCGCCATTTTCTTTGAACTCGGAGTTGTCGAGTAGACAAATCGAGCAGCAGCTCAGTCTTTATCCTTCTACCTGTTTGATACTCTGGAGGAAGATAGGGGTAGTCAAGTGTAGGATGAGCCTCCAAGGTATGCTGGATCAGGAAGAAACGTATGCCAGGCATGCTAAGCGACTACTATTGTCAGATGGTTGACCTCTGCTTCGGCCTTTTCGCAATCTACCTTTGCGATGAAAGTTGGACATCTTGAAAGACCATGTCTTCTCTAACTTTACGACATTTTCTTGAGCTTCATCAAACTCAAAGGCCAATTTGTTGTTGGCGCCCGCTATTGTTCTAAGTCTTTGATCACTTTTTCCTTTGCGACCTGAACCTGGGAGAGCTTGTTTTCGAACTCCTTCTCCTTGGCAGCTAAGGCATTGCCGTTTTTGCTACAATAGTTCAAGCTCGGCCTTCAACGCCTCATTCTCTTCCTTAACTCCACAGTCCTCACCAAGGCTTTCCAAGCCCTGCAATTCCTCTCGGGCCTTGTCTGAGTTTATGAGGTTGGTGTGAATCTCGTGGTAAAGGAGTTGAACCATCATCTGAAAGAAAGAACAATTAAGTTAGCTTTAAAAAAGGAAGGAAGTCAACAAATAGTATAAAGCATACTATTTATTATCGTGGCCATGTCGTAGTGTGAGAAGCATGATGAGGGGGTAAGTCTTGTACAGCTTGTAAAGCTCACGGGCAATTCTGTTCACCACATTTGTGCTTGCGACAAAGGGCTTTGGAAGCTGGTTGATCATCGATTTCAGCCTTGAGCTTAGGATTTTTTGCTCTTTGTCGCATTGATGTGACAAGTTTTTCCTTTCACTGCCATACTCGAGAGTTTTCCCAGTCGGAGTTGTTTATTATTGTTTGAGCCTTTCACCAAGGCCCGACGCTCCAATAATGCCTTCTTTGAGCCTCTAGCTGGCTCGATAGCTTTCCCCTTTGACTCCAACTGACTCGATCAACTTCTTCTTCGAGATTCCTTCGACTCGAGAAACTTTTTTGCTAAGCTCTTCTAAAATCGAGGGTGCTTTTCTTTTAGCCACATTAGTGGTGAGTGTAGGCTTCTTAGAGCTGGACCCCCTTTAAGCTTGCCTTCAGTCCTCTTAACTGGAGGCTGCGAGGTTCTAGCCTTGCCTATTTGGTAGCAACCTCAAGCTGCTTCTTCTCGACAGTGCGACCTGTACTGTTTTCTTCAAGTTTTAGGGTTATCTGGCCCACATCTCTGTAAGAACAAACAATAAGTTAGCACACAATCCGAGAAAAGTGAAAAGGTGAGGTATTCTATACTCACCAAAATGGTTCAAAGTTTGCCAAATCTAGGCAAAATCGTATGCTCTCAAGTAATTAGGAAGCATGATTAGCTTCGTCACATTGCAACAATTCTCATGAAGGTCGCTAAAAGCCGTTAATTGCCTCTTTTGCTCCTTACTAACATTGGGTTGCTTGACTTTCTCTGTAAAAGGAAGCAAGAATAATCAAAAGTCAACCAATAAACCAAATAAAAAGAAAAAAGGGCAAGAATACCCATGAGCTTCGTCGGCAAAAGTACCATCGCCCTTAGAACGAAGAAAAAAATACCCAGAATCTCAGTTTTCGAGCTTCTTGGGGATGTTGATCAACACATCCAAATGGGATATCCTCGTTTTGGAAAGATAGAAAGTGTCACCTTGACCTTTCTTCAACTATACAAATGAACAAGCTCCTCTACAGATAGCTCACAATCTTTTCAGAGCGTAGGCAATGTACATGCCTACAATTATTTTATAAGAGTTCCCATCAAATGAAGGGGAGTGACACTAAAGCAATCTAAAACATCGGAGATGAATGGGTGAGGTGGGATCGACATACCACAACTCAGAGAGGTTCAAGATTTTCGTCCAACTTTGGGGGGCTTCAGCAGGGTATCTCCTGGAAAGTAAATATGATATTGCATAGGATCGCAAAGCTCTCCCTTATCCGCCTCAGATCAACCTCAATCGAGGAGGCTGGATCTTTCCTAAACCTGTTTGATGCGGGGGGCTCGCACTAGGGTTTTCCGCCTTGGTTAAGAGTTCTTGGCCCCACTGCTCGCAGTTCGTTCAAGAGCCATGGCATCAACTCATCTTAAGCTCTCTCCCCACTGCTAGCCGAAGCTGGGGGAGCCCTCTGTGAACAACCTTTCAATACTAACATTGTGGAAAGACATTTTTGACTAAGTTTGCTGTGGATACCTAAACAAAAAAAAAAAGTGTCAAGTGTCAGAGAAGGATCGACCTATCCACACTTGCCTCTAGTTCAAGAATCCGAAAAGCTAGCACAAAAAGAAATGCGAATGAGCTATCAAGATTCACAACAATTGATGAAGAATTCCGGTGAAGGATTCTGATGGCTGCTCATCAGGACATTCTTAAACCCAAGGTTTGAGGGTTTTTTAAACCCAAAAGAACTAACCTAGCCTTGATAACGACCTACCCAATAGTAAAAACTTCAAGAAAACAAAGTGAATGGGTAAAAAGAGAACTTACTGAATGCGGATGACAGAAATGTTCGTCGAAAAGTCGTCGTGAAAGCAAGATGTGAAGATAACAGAAAAGAAAATGAGCAAGTGAAAAAGCAGTCAAGATTGCACGAATGGAAGATTAAGGGCAAAACAACCTGTTTTATAGTGGCGAGCGGGAAGCCAAAATAGTGGGATTCAATCTACGTTGTTGATTTGCAATGAATCTTAGCCCTTTATTCGCTGAGCAATCTTGACCGATCAATGAGTGCAGGTGGCAATGATCTCAGAAGGGTGATCAACCATCGGATCGAGCAATGATAACCGCCAGCACACATCACTTCAACTCTGCAAGTAGCAACGCACGTCATTTCTCATTTCGCTTCTATGCATGGCCAACTGTAATAGTCCACTTGCGACGAAAAGTAACTGCAAAAAATTTTCTACATTTAATACTACGTGTCAGCTTTGAAATTACCCATGTACCCCTCATTTCAAATTTCAAATTCAACAGCATTGCAACAAGAGGCTAAGTCACAAGAACGTCGGATGAAGCTAAGGTCAAGTGTTGAAGCTAGGATAATCTCAGCGACCTATATGCAAGTTACACGAAACTAAGGAGTTGCATCTAGGTGGCAAATCAAACAACTTCAGTCTTCAAAGCTCAACACAACCTCCAAACATTAGGGGTAGATGTTATGTGTCATTTTGTCATAAGAGCTCGCAGATCTCTAAAGCTTAGAGGGATAGTTCAACCCAGAATCAGCTCAACCCAAGAGCAAGCTAGACCCAAAATCAGTTGGATTTAGAGTAAGCTCGACCCAGGTGAAGCTCATCACTACAACCAATCATAACAGTTGTTCAACGAAATCAAAGATAAGCTTCAATTTCAGATATTTCGGAAGGGATAAGATCAATACCACTGGCAACGCAATCTCAACACTCAATCACAAAGATCACAAGATTGCAAATCAACTCTGATTGCAATCTCGAACTTATTTCTCTTTCCATTAATCACAACTTGTATAAAAACCCCCTCAAACGATGAGAGAGGGGTTAGCAAATTTGTTTTGGCATAAATTACTTGTTATGGTAAGCTCTCAAAAGCAATTAGATAATAGTGGATGTAGGTTCAAGTTCTTACTTGCCAAACCACTTTAAAAATCCTTGTGTTCTTTACATTATTACCGTATTTTATATTCCATTGTTGATTTTCATTAAATCACGCACACATCCGTTTCGATTCCGTCCAGGTCAATCGATTCTCTTAGGTTGGTGCGAATTTTCGTATCAACACCCTAAAACTTAAAAAACATTTAAAGCTTTAAGGAAATAAAATATTTAGTTAGAAATTTGACCAAAAATTTCATAAACGTGTGTGTATATATATATATACTTAACACTTATTCTAATTATAGGCTTTAAGGAAATATTTAAACAAATAATAGATTTCAAATTTCGTAAAAATAAAAATAAATCTTTCTTCAAGGTTTTAAATAAATATGTAACCAAATATGAAATATCTCTTGTACGGTAAACAAAATATGATATTTATTTTAGTAGTTATATTTAATAAATTTTATGCACCCAACATATTTATTCTTTAAGTATAATAGGTAGAAGATATAAAATACATTTTCAATGAAAGACACTGGAGGAGCAAAGCATTTGTTTTGTTTTGCAATTCTTTTAAAAGAATTTTTTTATTTAATTTTTTTAGACATTTTGGGGCTTTCAGGCCGAAATTAATTCAGGGATGAACCTAAAGGCCTATCCCTGGGACCCTGACCCGCACTCAGTTTTTGGCACCTCATCCTCAGCCGGAGGCAGGGCTAGTACCCAAAAGAATTATTTCATCCCTACCTGTGTGGTGTTTATTTTATTAAATTTTAAAATTACTTTTGATTTTGACATGCAACAAGCCCATAGATATTTTAATTCTTTTTAATTAATAATCATATAAAATTTTAATTCTTTTAAATAAAAAGTGTAAAATTTTTGAAAGTAAGAAACTGGCTGATGATTCAACTAGAGATGATGGCTGCCACAGTCATTGTCGAATTCTTGTGTGGTGAGTAAGTTGACATCGTCAACACCATTATACTTGCTGGCTAACAATCTATTAGAGTAGGTATTTTAGAGCCAATCTTATTTTGTAAATTAACTCTTTGTAATAATATTTTATTATCAATAAAGGCATTTATCTATATCATGTGATTTGATTGTATTCGTATAAAAAAAATGGTATATATCCTTAGGGTAGTAGAATCGTGACAAGTACATCGAGTATTTGAAATCTCGATAGTGAGAACCCTATGAACACATATGGTGGTCATTCTAGAAACGTCTATAGCCCTAATATTATCCTAACCTAGGACATAGATAATACGGTAAGACTATTATATTGTTGGACGACCCTGTCGAAAGGCAGTGATAGATCTCACTTGTCAAGATTGTTTGGTGACAACCTATTACAACACATAGGTGCTTGTTGTAGGCAAGTTTACTGAACCGACCCACCAGAGGATTCCACATAGATGGTTACCCCAGTGTTTGTGGAACAAATCCTCCAATGAATGGTGGTGCATGTGATTCTTAGTCTTGAGATCACCGAAGTACTTTGTACACCAATTAGTATAGATTGACACTAGCCCAACGTAGTCTTCTCATGACTATCAAAACTGTAGTGGTTGGATGCATTGAATAGTATCGAGACTATGGTGGATCGAAAGAGGATTCATCACTCCTGAGTATAGGAGAAATTATCTCACTGACTAATTCGGTAGATGGCAACGACATTAAATATGTGGTCACAGTGGGATTGAGTTGTAGCTCAATCCAATCTATTCCGGTGTTGGTCCAATAACCGAATACCAAGATATCAAGGATATCAGAGGTTGACACTACTTCTATGTCTCAGCCTTTATGAGATAATAGATGATGAAAGGATTAAATTGCACAGTAACCATATCGTTGATAGGTATCAATTTTGTTGAATCCGAATCTATCGGGGTGGCCATGATGCTTGGCTAGAGGCCTTGGTCCGTGTCAAGTGGGACAATTGATTGATTGTCAATTGTGATACTATTCACTACTGATACGATGAGGAGCCTTCGGGTCACACATATAGAAGAAAAATTAAGAATATATTTCGTGAGAGGGGTATTTTCGTCATTTATGATGAAATGATATTTTTGCCATTTATGATGAAAGGGCATTTTGGTAATCTTATAGTGTAATTAAATTTGCTAAAATTGTTGCCTAAATTTAATTTCATATGAAAATTAAATTAGTGAGATTATGTATATATATATATATATATATATGAATTCAAATATAATGGACATTATCTAATATTAATATTTATTACTAATATTGACAATATGAAATTCAAATTTTGGTTTTTAAATTTGAATTGAAATGCCATGTTTGAGTTGTAAGGGGAATCTATTCCTTTGTAGAATAAGTTGTTTGCTATTCAAATTGGAATAGATGACTATTCCAAGTCGGAATAGGATTTTAGTGTGTACTATTTAATTGCAACTAAAAATTAAATCATTAAGTGATTTGAGTTGGAAAATTGAAACCTTAGCCACCTCTCCCCCTCTAAAAAACGCCACCCTTTTTGTGAGAAGAAGAATTTTTCTCTCAAAGAAAAATTCTGCAAAAAATAGTTCCTATAGTTGAGTGATATTCCTAGCTTAGAAGTCTCTCAACGACAGTAGTCCTATCTTCATGTGGATACTGGGAGTGCACTTCTACTTTGAAGTGGTTTGCGAATCCATCATCAAATCAAAGGAACCTTCAACGTTGTACGATATGTTATATTTGGTTTGATGTTTTTATATTAAATAATGTAATTGGCGTAAAGATCATGGGTTAGTGTTAGTGGATCTTAATAAAAATTTTAATTTCCGCTGCCATTAAGAGATCCGTTAACCTACAAAATCTATGCAATGGGGTTGATGGTGTCATCAAATACTACAGTGTTTTTCCATAACAGGTCAACAAAATTTTGGCTGAACTTTTTTAGACTCCTATGACAAAATGTCATCGTGGTTGACAACATTGTCGGCAAATCACCTTGGTCGGCAACGCGCAAGTATAAAGGTATCAACAACATCAACCTACTCCCCGTTGGCAATAGCTAGTTAGTAGTTAGTGACTCCACCAGCCAGTTTTCAAATTTTCTGTTTTTAATATTTTATTTTTAATAAAAGAAATTCATAATTTAAGTTTACTTTGGGGTGTTTCTGTAATTAACTCCCCCAAAAGCAACTTTTGAAATCTAGAAGTTACAAAGTGCTACTTTTGAAGTCCCTCAATAAAATAGATTATGTAACAATTTCTTTTTTTATAATCATTTTTTAAATGTGTTTACAAAACACATTTGAAGTAATAGCTGATTATGAGAGAAATTATAACCCCAAACTTATATTAAAATATGTATACTGGTCTTAATTTGTTGGGTAAAAATGATCATATAGAAATCTGCAGTCTTTTAAACTGTCATCTTGATGGTGAGAATTATGATCATGCATTTCTAGCGTAAATTGTTTTAAATTTCTTCCAGCAAATAATTTCTCTTTCTATGACAGAAAAATAGAAAGTTTCTTAATGCTCTGGTCAGAAATGCACATGGTTAAATTAATGATCATCAAACTGAACTTATATATAGCCTATATATATCTTTATCTGTCTTTTCATTATTTCCTTTGTTTAGCCTATACATACCTTTGTATTTAGATTAAATCATACTTTTTTTGTATTCAATTGCATTGTGTAGTATCAATGAAACCCTAGTCTCCTCTTTTTTTATTATTTCTTTGGATTGTTTAACATGGTATCAAAGCAAGGTGTCATGGGACGAAGTTTAATCTTAAACACAGCTTACGCGGATCCAACTGGTATTTTGTTTAGTTTCTGCAATCTGGTATTTCGTTGGTATTCATTCAATTTCTGCAATCTGGTATTTCATTTTCCTTTCTTTTGCATTCTGGTTTTCTTTGTTTTTTGAATATGACTACTGAAAGAGACGATTCGCTTTAGTCTATGAGTGTGAGGTTAGATGACAAGAATTATTCGTATTGGAGTTATGTGATGAGAAATTTTCTTAAGGGTAAAAAGATGTGGGGATATGTTAGTGGAACTTCTGTGAAACCTAAGAATACTGATGAGGGTTATGATGCTTTGATAGATGCTTGGGAAGCAAACAATGCAAAAATTATTACTTGGATTAACAATTCTGTTGAGCATTCCATAGGTACACAGTTGGCGAAGTATGAGACAGCAAAGGAGGTTTGGGATCATTTGCAAAGGTTATTTACTTAGTCAAATTTTGCAAAGCCGTATCAATTGAAGAGTGACATACGAGCTCTTCAGCAGAAGAATATGAGTGTTCATGAGTTTTATTCTGCTATGACAGATCTTTGGGATCAATTGGCTCTTATAGAATCTGAAGAGTTAAAGGCATGTGGTGCCTATATTGTTCGTAGGGAGCAGCAACGGTTGGTACAGTTCTTAACGGCACTTCGCAGTGATTTTGAAGGACTTAGAGGTTCAATTTTGCATCGTTCTCCACTTCTTTCTATTGACTCAATTGTCAGTGAGTTATTGGCTGAAGAAATACGTCTTAAGTCTCACTCTGAAAAGGGAATTTTTTCTACTTCTAATCCTTCTGTGTTGGCAATACCTTCGAAGCCAGTCTTTAATAATCAGAATAAGCCTTACACAAGGGTTGCCTTCGACGAGTGTAGTTTCTGTAAGCAAAAAGGTCTTTGGAAGGCTTAGTGTCCTAAGTTGAGGTAGCAAAATCAATCGCAGCAGCAATCTCAAGCTTAGAAGCCTGGCAACCAGTCACAATCTAATGCTCATCGACCATCTCAGGGTTACAAACCACCACAGTCTAATACTGCAACAGTAGTTTCATCAGGTCCTTTCACCAATCCTAGTACTCTGGCTGAGCAATTTCAGAAGTTTCTCTCCTTACAGCCACAAGCTATGTCTGCTTCTTCTTCAGTAGGTCAGTTCCCTCATAGTTCTTCAGGTATGTCACATTCTGTATGGGTTTTGGATGCTGGTGCTTCACATCATATGTCTCCAGATTTTTCATCTTTTGCTTCTGTGTCTCCTTCATCTTCTATTCCTGTTATGACTGCTGATAGCACTCATATGCCTTTAGCAGGTGTTAGTTCTGTTGTCATACCTCACTTGTCTCTCTCTAATGTTTATCATATTTTGAAACTTACATTAAATCTTGCTTCTGTTGGTCAGTTATGTGATTCTGGTAATTTAGTCACCTTTTCCTCTTCTTCTTGTTATGTGCAGGATCTACAGTCTCGGAAGCTGATTGGGACGGGCCGTAGGAATGGGGGACTACATATTTTGGATGAGTTAAAAGTGCCAGTTGCTGTTGCTGCTGCTGCTAGTGCTAATGCTGTCGCTACTAGTGTTGATTTGTCTTCTTTTCATTTGAGTCCTTCTTCTTCTGGTTTTTATTTATGGCATTCTCGTTTAGGTTATGTTTCGTCTTCTCGTTTGAGATTTTTGGCATCTACAGGTGCTTTAGGAAATTTGCAAACTTGTGATATTTCTGATTGTAGTGGATGTAAACTGGCAAAATTTTTAGCTTTACCTTTTAATCGAAGTGTTTCTGTTTCTTTTTCTCCATTTGATTTGATTCATTCTGATGTATGGGGACCTTCTCCTATTGCCACAAAAGGAGAGTCTTGATATTATGTTTCTTTTGTTGATGATCATACTCGTTATTGTTGAGTTTATTTAATGAAACATCGTTCTGAATTCTTTGAGATATATACAGCCTTTCGAGCTCTTGTCAAAACTCAATATTCTGCTATTATCAAATGTTTTAGGTGCGATTTGGGTGGGGAATACACTTCTAATAAATTTTGTGAGTTGCTTGCATTAGATGGAAATGTTCACCAAACCTCGTGTACAGATACTCCTGAGCAAAATGGTGTTGCTGAAAGAAAACATAGGCACATTGTTGAAACTGCTCGTTCTCTCTTATTGTCTGCTTCTATTCCTAGTGTGTTTTGGGGTGAAGCTATTCTTATTGCTGTAGGTTTGATTAATACAATTCCATCTTCTCATATTTCAGGTTTTTCTCCTTTCGAAAAGTTGTATGGGTATGCCCCTGATTATTCTTTCTTAAAAGTTTTTGGTTGTACTTGTTTCATTCTTCGTCCTCATGTAGAACGCAGCAAGTTGTCCTCTCGATCTGCTATTTGTGTCTTTCTTGGTTATGGTGAAGGTAAAAAGGGGTATCGTTGTTTTGATCCAATAACTCAGAAATTTTATGTGTCTCGTCATGTTGTTTTTCTTAAGCATATACCTTTCTTTTCTATTCCATCCACTACTCATAACTTGACTAGATCTGATCTAATTCGTATAGATCCTTTTTTCTGAGGTTTCTGATAGTTTGTCATCTTAGGTTCCTAGTGCTGATCATTCTGCAGGTGTTGACATTTTACTCTCCGGCACACCTGAAGGTCCCTCTTCTCCTGTGGTCCCTCAAGCTCCGTCTAAGACTATGGATCCACCTCTACGTCAATCCATACGCATTCGTAAGTCCACAAAGTTACCAGATTTTGCTTATTCTTGTTATTCTTCATCTTTTGCTTCCCTTTTAGCTTCTATTCATTGTCTCTCTGAGCCCTCTTCCTATAAAGAGGCAATTCTTGTTCCTCTTTGGCAGCAAGCTATGGATGAGGAACTTTCTGCTTTGCATAAGACAGGTACTTGGGATTTGGTTCCTTTACCTCTTGGTAAGACTGTTGTTGGTTGTCGTTGGGTGTATAAGATTAAGACTAATTCTGATGGATCTATTGAGCGATACAAAGCTAGGTTGGTTGCAAAAGGGTACTCTCAACAGTATCGTATAGATTATGAGGAGACATTTGCTCTTGTTGCAAAAATGATTACTATTCGTACTCTTATTGCAGTAGCTTCGGTTCGTCAGTGGCATATCTCTTAACTTGACGTTAAAAATGCCTTCTTGAATGGAGATCTTCAAGAAGAAGTTTATATGGTGCCCCCTCCTGGTGTTTCACATGATTCTGGGTATGTTTGCAAGCTGAAGAAAGCGTTATATAGTCTTCAACAAGCACCTCGTGCTTGGTTTGAGAAATTTTCTATTGTGATCTCTTCTCTTGGATTTGCTTCTAGTAGTCATGATTCTGCTCTTTTTGTTAAGTGCACTGATGCAAGTCATATCATTCTATCTTTATATGTTGATGACATGATTATTACTGGTGATGATATTGATGGTATTTTAGTTTTGAAGAAAGAGTTAGCTAGACAGTTTGAAATGAAGGATTTGGGTTCTTTACGATATTTTTTGGGTATTGAGGTAGCCTACTCACCTAGAGGTTATCTTCTCTCTTAGTCGAAATATGTTGCAGATATTCTTGAGCGGGCTAGAATTACTGATAATAAAATCGTAGATACTTCGATTGAGGTTAATGCAAAGTATTCTTCTTCTGATGGTTTACCTTTGTCAGATCCTACTTTATACCATACTATTGTTAGGAGTTTGGTATATCTCACTATTACTCGTTCAGATATTGCATATGCTGTTCATATTGTTAGTCAGTTTGTTGCTTCTCCTACTACAGTTCATTGGGTAGCTGTTCTTCGTATTTGGCGGTATCTTTGGGGTTCAGTCTTTCAAAGTCTTTTACTTCCATCCACCTCTTCCTTGGAGTTGCGTGCATACTCTAATGCTGATCATGGCAGTGATCCCACAGATCGCAAGTCTGTTACTGGTTTCTGTATCTTTTTGGGTGATTCTTTTATTTCTTGGAAGAGCAAGAAACAATCCATTGTTTCTCAATCTTCAAACAAAGCAGAATATCGTGCTATGGCATCTACTACCAAAGAGATTGTTTGGTTACGTTGGTTACTTGCAGATATGGGAGTTTCTCTTTCTCATCCCACTCCTATGTATTGTGACAACCAGAGTTCTATTCAGATTGCTCACAACTCGGTTTTTCATGAACGAACTAAGCACATTGAGATCGATTGTCACCTTACTCGTCATCACCTCAAGCATGGCACCATTACCTTGCCCTTTGTTTCTTCTTCTTTGTAGATTGCAGATTTCTTTACCAAGTTGCATTCTATTTCCCGTTTTCGTTTTCTAGTTAGCAAACTCTCGATGCTTGTAGCCGCCGCATCGTGAGTTTAAGGGGAGATGTTAAGAAATATGGGTTATTTTGTTTTATTGCTTATTAAGGGTGGATCTGTCTTTTCATTATTTCCTTTGTTTAGCCTATATATATCTTTGTATTTAGGTTAAATCATACTTTTTTTGTATTCAATTGCATTGTGTAGTATCAATGAAACCCTAGTCTCCTCTTTTTTTATTATTTCTTTGGATTGTTTAACATAGCCTACATCCATGGGACCTTGTCCAGACTGAAGCTAATCCACTAAGTCAACAAACATTACAAGATATCACTCAGAGTTGATTAAAGTTACAGCAAAAAGAACTCTCTGTTCTAGTTACACTTAGCATCACCCTCTGAATCCCCAACGTTGTTGCTCCAAGGATCTTCTTCACACCGGGAACACACTCGAGGAACACTTGAGCTCCACCCAAGCTTCAATCACTGAAGCCACACTCCAGCATCAACATTAATGGAACCAAGTTCCAGCAGCCATTCAATCAAGTATATGAGATATGGTGGAAGTTTGACACAAAAACGAAGTTGAACCTTTCAAGGAAAACTCTTTGAAATTTTCAGAGCACAACAAAACAAATATTAAAAGGTTATTTCACGAATGACCAAGAATAAAGATGATATAGATCAATTTCGTGCTCCCCAATTCTTGCCAAGTCAGCAAATAAGGGCTGACATATGTTGGTCCAAAAATAGAAAACATTTAATCTATCTTTTGAGACCACAACCAGAAGAGAAAAAAACTTATTTCCCTGGATCACAAGACGATATTGGGACACCTGTAGGTGGTCCTCATGATAGCACAACAGATGAACAAAAAATATCTCAGTTGATAAAGATAAAAACGTAACTTGTGAAAAATGAGTTAGACATGCGATGTTAGCATAGCAGAAACGTGTGCACACACACAAGGTAAATCACGAAATAAAATGCAACAAGCAAATATCTGAGATAAGTGTGCAAGCACATATCCATTGTGCACACCTATGAAATGAAAAAGAAAAAAGCATAAGCTCGACGTAGCAGAACATGTGGAGCACAAAAAGGATTCCAACTTTTTGTTAGACCACAAAATATCTTTTCTCTTTCTTGCGAGACCACAGACAAAGCCTTCCAACATTTTAGAACCACATAAGGAAATTGTGACACATGTAAAGTTAGCTCACACAAGAATATCATAAATCAAAATAAGCTTGATGGCCAAGATAAGACAACAAAGAAAAAACGCCACATGACAAAATGTGTCAGACAGTAGATGTTTGCACAGAAGAACGATGTTTGCACATATTTGTTCAACAATTCATTGTCCACCATAACATAAGTTTGACAAAAATATCAACATAATGTTTATTATCTCACACTTGAAATGTCATAAATCAAAACTCATATGACTAATCTATTGTCCTTCAGGATTAATCTCTGGCTTTACTTGTTGTTGCTTGTGCTTAATGAATATTTTCTTCAAGTCAAATGTAGTAAGAAGAAAGGCCTCCACATTCATAAGCGCCTTGATAGTTTTGGTTGAGGCTAGGAGCCTGGATGTTTAGGAATCAGCCTGAAGGCGTTGAACCCAAGTGACAAGTTCTTTCCCAAAGAAATCACCATCTTCCAAATGATCCTTGTCATTCTTGTAATGATATGTGGCCCTGGAGATGTATGTCCATAGTGCACCATTCAGCAAGAAGAGAATCTGGCTAATTGGGTTCCCTCCCGGACAATGAGAGTGCGATCACATAGAAAGTTGGCTTGATATTAGAACACAGTTACATCAACATTGGTTCTCCCCAGTTTTGAAACTCTTTGACCTTGATAGACATTCAGGAATAAAGATGAGAGTGCATGCAATATCTAACAAATACTAGTGGATTTAGAAAAAAGGTTTAAAAAATTACAACTTACAGTCTCCAAAACTAATGCTCTCAATACTATTGATTTGATAAAGTATCTTCTTTATTATCCAAATAATTAGTGAGAGAGAAAAAACACAGAAATGGCATAATTATGTTGGCTTGTGGTATATGATTCGTACTTGGGTATGAATTTTGTTTACATTGCTAACTTTTCAATAGAAAAACTGCATTACAGTATACCAACTCCTTCACAATTTACATTACAGTAGCTCCAACTTCTTCACAATCATTTCTCCAATTATCTTAGACCATCTCTTGCTTAGGTTCATTAATCATACTTTCCTTCAAACTAAACAATGAAAGGTGTTGGAATTTGAGCCGCGCACAACAAAAGGAACATATTGCACAACCAACTTCTCAATTTTGGATGATGAGATCAAGCATGCCTTGTTCTCAATTTCGGATGATAAAGCCACCAACCCGGATGGTTACACTATTTTTTTTTTTTTTAAGTGAGCTTGGGATTTTATTAGTCATGACTTCGAGGGTGTAGTGAGACACTTCTTTACCACCAAGGATATTCCTAGATGTGTGAGTGCCACCTGGATTTCCTTGATTCCCAAGATAGAGCATCTGGTGCACATTAGTGACTTTAGACTGATTTCCTGCTACAATGTGGTTTACAAATGCATCTCTAAGATTATTGCTAATCAGTTTAAAGTTGTTTTACCTAGGGCCATTGGAGGCCCTCAGTCGACCTTTGTTCCAGGAAGGAAGATCTCGAACAACATTTTGCTGACTCATGAGCTGTTACATAATTATCATATTGGGACTCCTTCTCCAAGATGTGCTCTCAAGATTGATATTCGTAAGGCCTTTGATATTGTAAGTTGGGACTTTGTCCTTTTGGGGCTTCAGACAATTGGTATTCCGGATCAAATGGTTACTTGGATTAAGGCATGCATGACTTCCCCTTTTTTCTCAGTTGGTCTGAATAGGGAGCTTCATGGCTTCTTTCCTTTCCAGAGGAGTGCAGGGGCACCCTATGTCTCCTTATCTTTTTGTGTTGGCCATGGAAGGTTAACAGGGCATTCTTAGAAAGGCTTCTTAGACCCCTAGTTTTCATTATCTTTGGAGATACAAGCAGACAGGTATTACCCATCTATGCTTTGCACATGATCTGAATGTGTTTTGTCATGCCGATGAGGTCTCAGTCAAAGCGATCAAATCGGCTTTGGATGATTTTGCTTGGCTTTCTGGTTTAACTACTAATCCAAGAAGAGTCTTTTATTTCTCTTTGGAGTTAGTGAAGAGGATTTCTCTCAATTGTAGTCTATCTTGGGTTTTCAATTATGAGAGCTTTTGGTTCGTTATTTGGGAGTCCCTATGATTTCCACCCAACTCAAGCACAAAAATTGTTGACCTTTACTGGAGAGGATTATTTCCTAGATTCACCTCTAGACATCGGCCACCTTGACTTACGTTGGTCGTCTACAGTTGATCAAGTTAGTCCTTTTCTCTATCTAGGTTTACTGGTCTTCTCTGTTTATTCTCCTGAAGGCCCCTATGAGGAAGATTGAGAGCATTTTAGATGCGTTTCTTTGGAAGGGCACTTCTCTTTCTCATTCTAGTGCTAATAGCTTAGGTTTCTCTCTGTTATGTGAAGAAACAAGGGGGGCTAGGAATCAAATGGATCTAGACTTGAAATAGGTAGCCATTCTCACTCATGTGTTTGGAGACTACTCAAGGCTCTTGTCCTCCATAAGGCTCCCTTGGGATGTTGGAGTTTCTGATATCATTGTTGATGGCATTTTGGGCCTTTCCTATTGGGGATCCAACTCTTCAACCGATTTGGGATTCCATCTCAGCCTTTGAGATTCGAGATCAACGACTACGTTGTTTGGAAGGGACACCCTTCTGGCAAGTTCTACGTTGATTCAGCTTGGAACCTGCTCCGGGACAAGCGAGAGGTGAACTCTTTACACCATCTCTTGTATTTTCCAAGGCATATCCCCAAGCACACCTTTATCCTTTGGCTGGCCACTCAAGGTAGGCTTCATACCATGGATTGCCTTTAGGCCCATGACCTTATTGGTTCTACTGACTATGTCCTCCGTGGCTCTACGATTGAGACTCATGAGCATTTAATCTTCAATTGTGCTTTCTCAACGTCGGTTTGGGGAGAGGTTTCTTCTAAAACCGTTCTAGCCTGGCCTTTTTTCTCTTGGAAAAATTTATTCTGGTGGACGACGCTACATCATAGACGCAAGGATGACTTCAGACATCTCCTTGCACAGTTAGTCCTCGCTGCCACAGTTTACTTCATTTAGTGTGAAAGGAATAACCGTGTGTTTAGCCATGAGAGCAAAACCTCGTGTGTGATCACCAATGAGATCATTTCCATAGTTCGAGAGCGAGCCTTTGACCCAGCCTCCAAGTATTCCATCCATCCTTAGCTTAGAGCCATTTGGAACCTGCCTAACTAATTGGTCTTGTTTTTTCTGCGCCTATGTGCTCTGGTTGGGCATCTATGCCCATTTCTCTTTTCTGTTTGGTTTGAGCCTATGAGCTCAGTTAGGGTGCCTGGGCCCATGTCCCTCTTTTGTTTGGAGCCTACGTGCTCACTTTTGGGTGGTTGTTCCCATCCTTTTCTCCAAAAAGATGAGCACATCTGTAATGGTCTTCTTTAGACCTTTTATGAGAGTATGCCCTTTTTTTTATATAGTTTCTCTTCTTTTATAAAATTTATTTTTTCCCAAAAAAAAAAAAAAAAAAAAAAAAAAAGATAAAGTGAAATCTTTCGAGATATTGCTCTAAAGTGACATAAAATTAATAGAACTTATAATAATGCCACACAACAAAGTACATTTCCACATGTCCAACAAGAAATTTTAAAGACAAATAGCACTTCACACAGAGTAATTAATTTATTTCTGCCTCCACTACTAAAACCTTTCAAACAAGTTGATGAATGTTTTATATTTTATACCTGATAAATCATAAATCAATTAATCAAAATATCTGACCAGTATATTTATTGTCCTTCTGAAATCATCTAAAGGTTTAATTTGCTTGCTGCTGATTGTGCTTAGTAAATACTTTCTTCAAGTCATAAGCCATGAGAACAAAGGCTTCCACATTCGTAATCGCCTGAACAGTTTTTGGTGAGATTGGGAGGCTGGATAAGTAGGCTTCAGCCTGATTATTAAACGAGGTGACAAGTTCTTTCCCAAAGAATCCACCATCTTTCAAATAACCAATGCCTCTGGAGTTGTGTGTCCGTATTTCTCCGTGCAGCACGAAGAGCATCTCGGTAATCGGGTCTCCTTCCCGGAAAATCAGAGTGCGGTCAAGATAGAAAACTAGCTTGACATGATAACACAGATCCTTCAACGCTAGTTCCCCCAAGTTTCGAAACTCTTCTACCTTGATCTACATTCAAGAATAAGGAAGAGAATACATCCATTATCCAACCAAAGCTGGAAGATTTAAATTCAATATTTAAAAGTCAACAGAAACAAAGGTACTCACATTCCTCAACTGCGGTAAGCAAAGTTCGATCTTTATGTCTCTGAGGAGATCCTCAGGAAGAATATTGAACAAAGTTTCTATGTGAAGAATTTTGGTTGCTCGCCATTTGTTTAGCTGCAAATTGTTTATCACCTCCATTTGCAATTCTTGACGGAGCTTCCGGAAGGACACGCACTGCTCCGCCGTTTGTTCCTTCAATATTAAAGTCCACTGCTCCGGCTCTTGTACCTGAAACAACGTCATCTCCTCATGTATAGGCAATAGAACCGACGTCTCTTTTTTTTTTTCCTCTGACTCCGTCTGCTTATCTTCGGGTGCCAGATATGTCTGTTTTGCCGGAATCGACATTAGTAGAAATTAAATTTAATGAGCTTCAATCTTAAGCATGCTCAGATAAATAGAACATGTACCAACCTGCATATTTCCGATTAAAAAGACAAACAGCACCGTGGAATAGATGATTATAGAAACCACAAAAATATTTTCCACGATAAATGTACTTGGTAACAGGTTTTGGCCGAAACAACTGCAAACAAAGATTTTATTCCATATAACAATTAAGCTCAAAATTTGCAATCTCTATTCTCTTTTCAGCAACTCAAAACTAATTAATATTCGAATCAAATCACATTGCCAGAAAAACCACAAACACAATATCCACAAAAAATAAATAAATAAATAAAAGACAATGACTTGAATGATGAATCTTTTCTTAAATTATTATTATTATTATTATTATTTTTTATTTATTTATTTTTTTTGCTAACTTACATTATTTTATGAAGGTATTTTAGGAATCATACATTTAAAAATCAGCTGATACTTTCAAAATATCCTTTTATAAAATAGATTATTAAAAAATCGAATTAAAAGTTAATAGCTTCTAAACTGTACTTATTAAAAAATATTTAAGATGTTAATTTAGAAAAGATAAGTAATTATATTTTCATATGTACAAACCTGAGAGCTTGCAGGCCCCATCTTAAACAGTATAAAAACTTCTTCAGAAATTGGCGTTTGAAATGCACAACACCAGACTTAAGAGCATCCTCGAATATTCCAAACCCTGCGATCTCGCTAGCAATTTTTGTTAATCTAGGACAGTTTAGCTCTCCTATATTCTTATGTTTATCACGACAGACGAAAGAACGAGGATTAAATTTATTCGTTGCAAAATAGTCTTCCCTCCAACACGCCAAAATTCTATCGACAGCAAAAGAGTACCATAACGCACCAAATACCTATACTCAAGACCATATTAGAAAGGTATAAACAATTTTCCACTGTTTTAACTTTTAAGATACTATACATGCCAAACATATTTTCCAAATTTTTAAATTTGAAAACAATTTTTAAACAGAATATCAAATGCATTTTTTTAGATGTTTTAAAACCAATAATCAAACAGACCGAATACATACGATGAGTTTTAAATTGAATACCAATGTAGTGTTTATGTGTTGAATTTTGTTGATAAATCGTGACATCTGCGGTACTCAAGTAAATTAACAAAAATAAGTGGTGACTGAATTGACTTACGTGGCCTCCAAGTAGGTAAAGAAAAAGATTGTATACAGCATTGGCCCACTTAGCATGGGCAAGATAGCCTGTACTCTCAGTACCCTCAGTAGCATATTTAATAGTTAATGACAGTCCAATAACCAGTAGAATATATCCGAAAAGAAACAAGTTAGCTGTCGTCAAAAAGATCTTGTCTGTCGTTCCCGTTGTCAAATCAGGAATAACTGTCTGCAAAAACCACAGCATGTTTAAACTTTAATAACTCTAATTATGATGACATTATAAAACAAAATTAGCTGTCGAAGAATTGACGACCTTACCAATGTCATCAACAATACTGGTATTTGAGTAAAGATGAAATGTCCAATCGCGGTTTTAGAATAATGACCATGACCAGGTGCAAAGACTTTTTTCAAAAAATTGGGAGTATAGAGCAGCATATAAGCATTAAAGAAGACGACAGCAGCAATCGTGGCGTATAATTCATTGTCGATTTCGAGACAATTTTGATCTTGTTTGATCACATAAGCGTAGTAATGGAAAGGATACATAAAGATAACAATCATATAAGCCGCAATATATAGCCCGCGTCCCAAGTTGGATTCTATTTCAAAATTTTCACTCATCCATTTTAGAGTATTTTGCAAGGCTAGGGGTAGCCTGGCATAACAAGGTAGTAATTTATCCAAAATGTGTTGACGATTTCCACCTTGCCTGGGATCACTCCCTGTCTCTGGATCAAAAGCCTGAAGCTGAGACTGAGACTGAGACTGCTGTGACCTGAATGACACATAAATATGTAGTTCAAAACAATTCAAACGGGCCACAAACAAGCACTTAATGTTGTATACCTAAACTAGAAAAATTTCAAAGACAATATAAAGATTACATTCAACAATCACTTACATGATGAATAACGTGAAGTCTTTGAATTTCGATAATTGCGAAATTGTTCTTCAAATAATGGATCATTCAGTAAGTATATAAAGATTGATTGGAGGATGCTGAGTCAATATAGATATAAAGCCTAGAGGGAAGCATAAATTAAAGTCGAAAACTGCCTTTATCTTTTCACTACACTATATGCAATTAATTAGATGCTAAATTAGTTGCTTTATTTGTTATTTGAGCTAGAAGTAACGGAAATTTTAGGAAGAAGTATAGTATAAAGGTAAAGTAAAGACATGTATGTTTAGCCAAAGTCACAGTATAATAAAGGGTACAACTGAGCATATGAGAACTTCCTTAATTTGATAAACTAACGTTTTTTGCAGGACCTCTTTTCGGAAGATTGTTGGAATTTATTGTTTATTGCATGAATGGGGCAAAAGGATTAACCAAACTGTTTCTTTCTTTCTCTTATTACTTTTCAATTTTTATTACTATTGTAATAGTAAAGCAAGAATAAAGTGATTATATAATTATTGCTTCGATTCTAGATTCTTGCAGCAAAAAGAACTTGTTAGACGGGCCATATTTAAAACAAAAAGTAAAAAATGTGATATCTCAAATCATTTTTCCTTGTTATCTAAGCAAATGGAAATGTACGAAAAAAAAAAGGAATTAAAAAAATAAAAAAATAATAATAATATATATTGTGGTGAAGAATGTAGTTAGGAAATATAGCCTCTATGAATTGCTAACTATTCATCTCTTTGAGATACGTTCATCAATTTATTAGTAACTAGACAGCTTATAAATTTTATTTTTAAGGGATAATTATATATCATTTCTGGTACAAAACACGTGATTATAATGTGTCTTTATGTGATTCTCCGTATCCATCAATCATCTTTATTTGTGTTATATTATAAGTTACAAAAGCGGAAGAATATTTAGGTTGGAGGGATGTTGTGTTATCACACCTTAATTTACTAATAAAGCAAAAGTTTAAATAAATAAAAAAAAATGGTTTTGTCTGCACACCAGCTGGCTTTAAAGCATCAAAATCTTTTTGTTTTTGTAAGAATCAAGGCAGAAAGAGAGGCAATATAATTGCCGAAGTATGCCAAAGGGAAAAGAGTAAAGAAATACTTTCAATTATATTCTGTATATTGAATTGTGTTGTACTTTTCCCGAGTGATGAATTTATACAAAAACTAAAGAGTTAACAAAGGAAATACAATTAAAAGGAAAGCAATTACATGAATTCAGCATCAATCCATTACTTGAAATCAGAGTTGATCAATGATGCTAAATATCTCCAATTAGCCATAAATCTGACGTGATTCCAGCATGCATTCCATATTCCATATTCCATCACTCCCCCCTCAAGCTGATGGTTTGTAGATGTCAAAAACTTTAAGCTTGTGAAGTAAATATGAATGCTAACGACTGCATAATGGTTTTATAAAGATGTTTGTTGGTTGTTCCATAGTCCAAATATGCATGGTTTTGATGATCACTTCCTAAATTTTTTCTTTAACAAAATGATAGTCAATCTCTATATGCTTCATGCTCTCATGGAATACAGGATTTACTACAATGTCATTGGTAGCTTTGTTATCATAATACAAGCTAACAAGTTTTCCTGTTTGTACCTCCAAATTTCTTAGTAACCAAAGGATCCAGACAATCTCACATGTTATTTTTGGCATAGCTCTTTATTCGGCTTCTTTTAAAGAAAGCGATATTGTTAACTGCTTCTTTGTTTTCTAGGAGACAAGAAATCCTCCTAGTTTTACATGGAAACTAGTGAGCGATTTTCTTGTCATTGGACACATGTTCCAATCTAAATCACAATATGCTGTGATATCCAAATTCCCATCTCGAGGTAAGAGAAATTCTAAGCCAGGACATCCCTTTAAGTACTTTAGCACCTTAGTTGTTGCATCCATATGGGATTGCTTTGGCCCATGCATGAATTGGCTCAAGATGTGAACGACATAACTTATATCTAGTCGTGTCATGGTGAGATAGATAATTCTTCCCACAAGCCTCTGATATTGAGAGAGATACTTTAATGGAGGATCAATTTCTAAGGATGATGTCTCATTATCATACTGTTGAGTTGTGAGTTTAGTATTTTGTTCAATAGGGATAGCACTTGGTTTGCATGTTAAGAGTCTAGAGTCTGACACAAGCTCTAAAACATACTTTCGTTGACTAAGAGATATACCTATTGGAGATCTTGCAATCTCAATTCCCAAGAAATATTTTCGCTTTCTCAGATCTTTTATGCGAAAATGATGATTGAGATACTTTTTTAAAGCTCGGATGACAATCTCATCATTTCCTGTAATCAGGATGTCATCTACGTAAACAGTGAGAGCAAAAAGTGCATAGTCATGTATAGATTGAGCAAACCTGATGCTAGCAAATGCCTTTGTAAATTTTGCATTTCACTGTCTAGATGCCTGTTTTAAACCATAAAGAGACTGTCACAGACAACATACATTATTCTTCCCTTGGCGGCGAAGTCTGAGAGGGAGATCCATGTAAATTTTTTCATGAAGGTTTCCATGGAGAAAGACATTATGGACATCCATTTGATGTAGGGACCAATCTCGTACAGCAGAACCTGGCAAAAAAGCTCGAACGGTAACATGTTTGGCAACTGTGAAAAAAGTTTATTGATAATCGAAACCTTCACGTTGAGTGAAACCCTTTGCAAAGAGACGAGCTTTGTACCATTCAATCGAGCCACCAGCACGATGTTTGAACTTGTAAACCCATTTGCATCAAATCGGTTTCTAGTAAGAAGGACGAGAAACTATATCCTAGGTACGATTTTGGGCAAGGGCATTGATTTCGTCACCCAAGGCTTGAGGCCAATGTGCATAAGGGATAGCATCAGCGTAGCATGAAGGCTCCTGATTGGTAGAAATCTGACTAACACATACCCTATGTGCAGAAGAGAAACAGTCACATCTAACATAATTTGAAATAGGGTAAGAGGTACCTGAAGTAGTTTATATAGTGAGACAGACATAGTCAGCTGTCCAAATGGGAGGTCGGATGGATCGTGTAGGCCGTCGTTGAATACGTTCAGGATCCAAAATTGTATTATCTGGCATTGGAGATTCTGAAGAGTCATTAGATGAAAGAGATTTTGTAGAAATTGGATTAGATAGGGAAAAATCAAAATCTATAGTAGGTGAACTCATATTAGTGATAAGATGCATGGTAAAAAGAGGCCTCGGTGGAGATGTGGATGGGTTGTCTACCAAGAAATGAGACAACTGCTGATGATCAATGTTAGATGAGATAGGGTTATCCATAAAGGGGAAACTGTCTTCATGAAATATGACATCTCTAGAAACCAAGAATATGTTCTTTGTTAGATCATACAATCGATATCTTTTTTTGTATATTGAATTGTGTTGTACACTTTACAAGTGATGAATTTATACAAAAACTAAAGGGCTAACAAAGGAAATCAATTACTTCAATTCATCATCAATCAATTACTTGAAATGCCTTGATCAATGATGCTAAATATCTTCAATTAGCCATAAATCTGACCTGATTCCTGCATGCATTCCATATTCCATTAGTTTTTGTTTTCAAATAATGAACTCAAAATGATCAAAGGAGAAATATTCAATTTTGTATATAATTTTAAGATTTAACACTGTTTTGGATATTACGTCTTCAAGTCTATATATATATACTCTAATAGAATCCTTAGTTTTTTCAAAACAAACCTCATTTACTATCAAAGTTTAAAACATAAGAAAATGAGTTTCTTTTTTCTTCTTATAAATAAAATGATTTTTTAATTACTTTTATATATGCTGTTAAGGTAGATATTAAGATCATTGGTTAAACTAAGGCCTCACCTTTTATTAAGACAAGACAACCTTGTTTACAACTTTAGAAATAATCAATGGTCGGGCTAAGGATCCCCATCTCTCTCCTCGAACAAATTAGGCAGTTTTGTCTTCGGCCCAACTCTTGCTTTTATTAAGCAAGGACCTAATTGAGAATTTCCCGAAAATAAAGACGATCCCTGTGCTTGTCCTGGCCTGAACTAAAATTCCTTAAGGGGGCGTTTGGTTGGGGGTTATGTGAGATTACTGGAGTTAAGTTATCTTATATTACTTGATTACCATGTTTGATTGTCAAGTAATATAAAATATCGGTAATTTTCAAATACCAATAGTGGTTATTGTTGGTAATATTAGAGATAATCTGATTACCTCAATTTTCTTAGGTATTATAAGATTACTTGGGTAATCTTTTTTTTTCTTTTTACAATTTTATCCCTTATTAATAAAATTTTAGGACAATAATGCCCTCATTTTTAAATTTATTTACATGAATATTTTTTTTTTACCATTTCACCCAAATTAATTAATTTTTGGATAAAATTACCCTTGAAATCAAAACAAATTTCAGCTTACCCAAGCCACCACCCCCACCCACCTATTGCCCCCTACCGCTAGCCAAACCACCACCGGCCACCATGGGAAGTCGTCGGAAGTCACCTGGAGTCGTCGTGAGTAGCCTACCGTGACCAGGAGATTCCGATATGGCCGTTTCTAGCCATATTGATGGTTGAAAAGTCATATCGGGAGTAGATCTGGTCTTTAACGGCCAGAACCTTGGCCTTTATTGGCCAAACCCTTGGCCTTTATTGGCCAAATCTGGGCGAGATCTGGCCATTAACGGCCAGACCCTTGGCCTTTATCGGCTAGATCTGGGCGAGATCTGGCCGTCAACGGCCATGGATCTGATTATTAACAGCCAAATCTATTCCGGTCGGAACAGATCTGGCCGTTAATGGCCAGATCCGTGGCCGTTAACGACCAGATCTCACCCAGATTTGGCTGATAAAGGCTAAGGGTCTGTCTGTTAACAGCCAAACCCATCAATCTGGCCGACAATGACCAGAATAGATCTGACCATTTTCAGCCATCAATATGGCCAAAAAAGGCCATATCGGGGCCTCCCGATCAAGGTGAGCTGCTCACGGCGACTTCTGTCGGTGGTTTACGGTGGCGGCAAGGTGGTGGGGGTGAGTTTGTCATAAATTAAAGTTTTATATAAGCGGGGGTGTTTTATCTAAATTTAAAATATTGGGGGTGAAAAGAAATTATTTAAAAATTAATAATAAAAATTATATTATATTAATATTTAAAAAGAGGCAATTTGGTAATTTAAATAACATACTCATCAATTTATTCCTCCTAACCAAACATATTAATATAACATACCTACCAATTAATGGAATTGTTTAAAGATGTGACTGCTATATACCGGTCAAATCGACCGGTCCAATCGGTTGGACCGGTCAACCTGCGAACTAGCCCCTTGACCGGGTCAACGAACGGTCTGGTTTTTAAAACAATGCCCGGTCGATGAGCCGAGTTGGGAGAGGCAAAAAAACTGGAGAGGTGATTTTGCCCAGTTTCACCCGCGGTTGGACTAGGGGTACTGTAGCAACCCACCGGTCCAATCGGTTTTTCCCAAAACTAGGTCAAACTAAAAACCCCTCTTATATTCCTAAACCCAATTTCCTTCAACATTTACGATTTCTTCTCTTCATACCATCGAGCCCTAACCCCATTTTTTCACTCTCCCATTTGCGATTTCTTCATTTCACCTTCGATCTCTTCGTTTCATCTCTCTCAACCTTTTTATTTTCAATTTTCCACTTCAGCGACAGCCAACAACCTTGTTTTATCTTCATCAGCTCGTTTTCACCTTCGATAGCAACTCCAATCGACGTTAGGTACCAATCGGTTTTTCTTCTTTTTCTGATACTTTCTTCTTCATTTCATCTCTCTAAACCTTTTCATTTCAAATCTTCATTTGCGTATCAGGTACCACTTCATCAGTTCATTGCATATCATCAGCTCCAGTCGACGTCAGGTACACTTTTTTAGCTCTCTCTCTTTTGCAGATGCATAGATACTGACCAAACTTTGTCTATATTTGATACGAATATGAGCAAATTGATAAAGTGTTTTAATTTTAGCATTTGGGTCTTTCTTACAAAATGTATAACAGTTGGACAAAATGTATATTGAGCGATTCTGGGTACACTCCATTTTTCGGGGGAACCGGAACCGAAACCACACAATGCAGGTTCTTCAATTCAAGGAACCGGTACCTAAAATGCAGGTTCCGGTTCCTTTCCGGGGTACCCTGTAAAAATCAATTACCCCCTATTAGTTTAAAAAATGACAAAAATACCTTAAAAATTTATAAATACACCCCTAACAAATATACTATTTGGGTTTAGGGTTTAATTATAATTAATTAAATTGTTAATCATTTAATTAAGTATTGTAATATTGTTTATAATAGAATTTTATAATTAATTAAGTAATCATACCATAAATTTATAATGTAATGTTATAATTAATAAAATTCTGATCATTTAATTAAGTATTGTGTAAATTAGTAAATTAATTACTAATGTTTATAATATAATGTCATAATCAATTAAGTAATAATTTAATTATGTAATGTTATATTAATTATATGATCATACTATAATAGTATAATGTAATGTTATAATGAATTAAGTAATCATACTATAAATCTATAATTTAATATATTAAATTTCAAATAATTTAATTAATATACCAATGTTTATAATAGAATATTATAATTGATTAAGTAATCCTATTATAAATATATAAGGTAATGTTATAATTAATTAAAGTTTTAATTGTTTAATTAAATAATGTAATAATATAGTAAATTACTAATGTTTATAATATAATGTTATAAATTCATAACTAATTATGTAATCATTTAACTATGTAATGTTATAATTAAGTAAGTGATCATAATATAATGTAATATAATAATGTTATAATTTAATTGAGTAATTATTTAACTATAATGTAATGCTTAATTAATGTTTATAATGAAATGTTTATAAGGTAATGTTATAATTAATTAAATTTCTTATCATTTAATTAAGTATTGTGCTAATGTTTATGTAGCAAATTAGTAATTACTAATGTTTAAAACATAATATCATAACTCATAATCAATTAAGTAATTATTTAATTATGTAATGTTATAATTAATTATATAATCATACTATAATGTAATGTTATAGTGAATTAACTATTAAGTAATCATACTATAAATTTTTAATGTAATATTATAATTAATTAAATTTTTAATCATTTAATTAAGTTTGTACTAATGTTTATAATAAAATGTTATAATTGATTAAGTAATTATACTATAAATCTATAACGTAATGCTATAATTAATTAAATTTCTAATTATAAGTCAATTAATTAACTATTTAATTATGTTATAACTTATAAGTCAATTAATTAAGTAGTAATCAATTAATGTAATGCTATAATTAATTATACTATAAATCAATTAAGTAATGTTATAAAATTATAATTAATTAAGTAATCATTTAACTATAATGTAATGTTATAATTGATTAAGTATGATATTTAACTAGTAATTAAATTTATTAATGTTTATCAATTTATCATATATAATTAATTAATTACTAATTTATTATAGATATACTTAGAACTTGATAATTGAAATAAATAACTAAATATATTATTATTCAATCAAATATACTATTTTATTCAAAAATAATTCTTTTAATAACATTAAAAATGTAAAACACTTTTAATTGGATCATAATTCTAATTATTCACTTAATTAATCAAAACTTTAATATTAATGTATTATAATATATTAAAGCTTTTAATATGGTGTAATTTATATATAAT
The DNA here is from genome assembly GCF_008641045.1 of Pistacia vera. Taxonomy (NCBI): domain Eukaryota; kingdom Viridiplantae; phylum Streptophyta; class Magnoliopsida; order Sapindales; family Anacardiaceae; genus Pistacia; species Pistacia vera. Next base: position 232,221 of record NW_022196599.1, on the reverse strand, counting down.
AAGTATAATTGTATTCGTATATTTATTTAATTAGGTTATTCTAAAAATTTAACTTTTTCTATTTAAATTTTTTTTATAAAACAATAGAAACCCTCCATTATGCACATTTCACAAATATTTCATTGTAGTCCACATTCCAAAACAGGTTCCAAAAAAGTTCCAAAACAGGTTCCAAAACAGGTTCCAAACAGGTTCCAAAACAGGTTCCAAACAGGTTCCAAAACAGGTTCCAAGCAGGTTCAAAAAATCGGTTCCAAACTGGGTACCCCCTACAGGTTCCAAACAGGGTACCCTTTTTACATATTCCGGTTTCGGTTCCTCCCCACACAAGAACCGGAACCGAAACCGCACAGTATCGGTTCCAAAAAATTGGAACCTGAATCTACCTGCACATTACCGATTCCGAGTAGGTTCCGGTTCTACCCCCCGGTTCCAGTTCTACCCGCTACCCGTGCTCACCCCTAAATTTGATACAAGTATAAGCAAATTGTTCGTGTTTAGAGTATAAATTTAGGGATTTGATAATATTAATTTAAGGATTTGGCAACTTTAACATTTGGTGGAATGTCCCCCCTTGTGGTTTTTCTTATGTTTTTTTGTTGCCATTTGTCTTTTCTTGTATTGATAGGGTGGGTGGATACTGTTTGCTGCTGGTTTTTCTCTTGTGAGCTATTGAGAGAGTGTCTCTAGATGCTGTGGTGTTTTGTTGGTTGTTTCTGCATGTTTTGTGGGCTTGTGTCTATGGAGTTTTGGTTTTGATTGTGTTCCCTTTTGGGCACTGTTTTAAAAGCCGGACCGGACCGGCCGGTCCAACCGGTTGGACCGTGAACCGGTCACGTGTCCGATTCGAGTCAGTATAAAACTCGCTATTACGCAATAAATCGTTTTAACCTGTCATTGGACTGCGTGAACAGTACTGGACCGCCAGTCCAATCGGACTACAAGAAAAACCGACCCAATCTGAAAAATGAAAAAAAAAAACCCTAATTTCTCACTTTCTCCCTTTGCGCTGCACAGTTTCTTCTTCCTCAGTTCCTTTATGTGCAAAAAACTCTGAAAAAAATTGAAATGAAATCGCGAAAATTTGAAAAATATCACAAATCAAAACTCAATCTTGCTTAAATCGCAACCATCCCTTGCTGAAATCACAACCATTCGTTGCTGAAATCGATCGCAACTTCAGTCTCTAAAATCGCGACGATGCATTCCTCCCTCACCGGAAATAGATGACGCGTTCCTCCCTTGCCAGAAATCGACGCATGAAGGCTAATTGGCATGCATGTCTTGACAATCCAATTTGATTCAAGGTGAGTTGTAATCTTCGGGACCTTTGCTGTGAAATCTGAAATGTGTGCTTTTTCTTTGTCCATTATCCGGTTCCATTCATTATCCTCGTAGCACTCTCGAGGTAACATCAAACACTCTTTAATTAGCTGTTTTGTTTGTTTATTATTTATTTATGTATAACGTTTGTGTGTGTGTGTGTGTGTGTGTGTGTGTGTGTGTGTGTGTGTGTGTGTGAAGATGTGGCCAGACCTTATACAGAAATCTAAAGATGGAGGATTGGACGTGATCGATACATATGTTTTTTGGAACGTACATGAACCAGTTCGAAACCAGGTTCTTTTTCTCATTTTAGTTTCTATGTGTGTGTTTGGTTGTTAAGAAAAATGTAGGAGAGAAAGAAAGAATTGTAATTTTTGAGATAGGTTCATAATATTCGCTTTTTTTTTCTCTCTTTTATGTGGAATTAAGTGGAGGGATAGAATGTTGTAACTGATCTTATCTGATATTTTGGAATATTTTTTGGGGTGGTTTTATTTGACTAGTTTTAGATGTTTATGAATGAAGCCTTTGATTTTTTTTTTTTTTTTGGTAATTTACAGTATAATTTCGAAGGAAGATAGAATATAGTAAAGTTCGTGAAGTTGGTAGCAGAAGCTGGTCTTTATGTTCATCTACGCATCAGTCCATATGTCTGTGCTGAATGGAACTACGGGTGACAATTTTTTCTATTCTTTATTCGATAATGGTACTGCATATTTGTAGTTTTGATTAAACATTTAAAGTAAAATTTTATATAATTTTCTTTGATTTTCTGGGCAGAGGATTTCCTCTTTGGTTGCATTTTGTACCGGGAATTGAGCTTCGAACTGATAACGAACCATACAAGGTTTTCACTATGCCTATTTTATGCTTTCAGTTTGTTGATTATTGGTGTTTATTGATTTATCGTTATTAAATTTCTTGGTTCTCTGTTTCAGGCTGAAATGCAGCGATTTACAACCAAAATTGTTGGTCTGCTGGAGCAGGAGAAACTTTATGCCTCTCAAGGAGGACCCATCATTTTATCACAGGTCCTTATTTTGTTTTTAATAATGTTTTACTAATGATGGTGTTTGGCTTTATTTGTGAACTCTAATCAGTTGATGTATTTTCATAATTAATAAAATGAGTCATATATTGATTACTGTTTGACTTCTTATTTTATTGAAGAGTAAAATGCTGACATTGTTCTTTTTTTTTTTCCCCATTTTTGTTTTGCCAGATTGAAAATGAGTATGGAAATATTGATTCGGCCTACGGGGCTGCTGCAAAGTCATATATCAAATGGGCAGCAAGTATGGCTGTATCTCAGGATACAGGAGTATCGTAGGTCATGTGCCAGCAATCAGATGCTCCTGATCCTTATGGTAAGTTATTTTTTGTTATTAATTATTATGTATTTTGTCATTTAATATGTAAATACAATCATGTTTGGATTTGGATTTGGACTTTGAATTATTGTTAAATACTTAAATTATGATGAGATTGTTGTTGAATTTGAATTTTGAATTATATTGGACAGTAATTAAGTTGTTATTGTCTTATTAAAAAATAGAAATCTTAAAAAAAAAAAAAAAAAATTTTAAAAAAAATGTGCTGACGTCATCATGATATGTAATGATGTCACCGATCCAACCGGTTGGACCGGTTGAACCATGACCCGGCCAGCAGAGCGGGTTGCCTTCCGGTTCAGTTTTTAAAACAATGCTTATGGGTGGTTTTTTATTGGCCTGCTTTGTTGTGGTCTTATTCTAGGTTTTCTTGTTTTTGCGTTGTGTTTGGTTCTTTTCGCTTCAGTGTTTTGCTCTTCTTTTGTGTATCTTTAAAAGGAGTTATCAGAAAGAAAAAAGGGAAAAATGACATCTGCTTTATACTCGACTCTCTTGATTGATTTGGCTATTGATGTTGTCCTTTTTATTGTGCATATTAGGCCTGTTTATAAAGGCTTAACAGGGCCTAATCAAACAAGGCTGTTTTATCATTTTTTGATGTAATTTTTTGTAGATGATGTTGATCATGTTGATAATGATGATGATCATCTGTCATATGGTGTGTGAATTTCAATTGAGGATGGATTGAAGATCATTGGGTGAAGAAGACCATTTTTTGCTAGAATGTTTATTAATTATTATATGATTTCTTTAAGAATTTTGTTATTTTGATTTGTAATCAGTTGTAAGAAGGATGGTATTGATGTCTGATGATGCATTGTTAAGGAATTTGTTTTTCAGGAAGTTGCGTTATGGATTCTAATTTTATTTAATGTTTGACATTTTGTCATTTTGATTTGTAATCAATTGTAACAAGGATTGTATTGATGTTTGATGATGCATTGTTAAAGAATTTTTTTCCGGAATTTGTATTCTGGATTCTGGATTTTTTTAATGCTGACATCATGTTGAAGTCAACATGACATAAGCATGCTGACATCATCAGTTGAACCAGCTGGTTCAATCGGTCAACCCAGGAATCGGCCAATTTGTCGGGTTTCACCCCAGGTCGATTATTATAACTTTGCCTATTAGCACAAAATCATTCCTCTAATACTATTAATAGAGCAATGTCTTCAAGGGCGTGTTTGGTTGGGGGTAATCCCCTATTATTGAGATAATGTCATTTTTTATTACTTAATTATAACGTTTGGTTATCAAGTAATATAAGATTCTAGTAATATTTTGAACCCAATAGTATTTATTATTGGTAATATATGAGGTAGTTTGATTACCTCAATTTTCTTAGGTATTTTCAGATTATTTTGTAATCTTAATTTTGCTACAATTTTATCCTTTATTAATAAAATTTTAAGACAATAATACCCTTATTATCTAAACAATTTACAATAAATTTATGGACAATTATAACCTCATATCTAGGATTTTTAAGACAAAACTACCCTTCTACTTCAACCAAATTACCTCAGACCATAGCCACCCCAACCACCCAAGATTGCCATCGGCGACAGTCATCGTAACGGCACATAGACGGCTGGATCTAGTCGTCTGTGCACTGGTAAAGCTGTTTTCGATATGGATCTGTGATCCATGGTCGGAAATAGCTAGATCTGGCCATGATATGATTGTCTCACAACCACATCTTTGGCCGTGACACGGCCATGGATTTGTCGGTGCATGACCGACCGTAAATGGCTTTGTTGGTGCACGACTGGCCAGATGCGGCTAGTTGTGCGCCATTCTGTCGATTGCTGATGGTGGCCGATGATTGTGGTTGGTTGTCGACAGTGGCTTAGGGTGGGTGAGGGTGATTTTGTTACAAAGTAAAGTTTTATACGACTGGAGTGTTTTAGCAAATTTTCAAATATAGGGGGTTAAAAGATATAATTCAAAAATAATATTATATTAATATTTAAAAAAGAGGGCAATTTCATATTCTATATAACATACCCACCAATTTATCCTCGCAACCAAACATATCAATATAATATACTCACCAATTTATTCTAACATAACCAAACACATTTTCCTAAACATTTTCAGGAATCTTCAAAATAATTTATCTTTCCATTGATATAACATTCCCAGTAATACAACATTCCTTGAACCAAACGCACCTCTAATATAAACAAAAATTTGTTGTAGTTTGATCAACATCCTCAAATGCCATTGATAATTTAAGCAACATAATTTTAATTGATCGGATAATTTTGTACCTGCTTCATTTGTGATTCAAACAAGTTTATATTGTTGAGGTTTCCAATGCCTCCAAAAAAGTTGCTTGATTGATGCGGCTGTGAATGGCCTCAAATGCCTTGGCAGAATCCCTTGAGAATCCCATCAATGCCTCAAATACAGTGGGCAGGCTTGTTTTCAGGTTATTCATAATCATGTCCTTGGTAACCTGGATTGAGTTCAGATATTTGGTCTTTTCAGTGTGAACTCGCTTCCTCAAAGCTTCAATTTCGGCACTCTTGACAGAGAAAGGATACTTGGGGCTCAAATTGGAGGGGTCAACTCCGTCACGTAGGCTAATGTTTTTCAGGTTGAATTGACACCAAATCTCAAGATTTGTAATGCTTTTCAGGTTATTCTTCTAAATCAACCAAGAAAACTAATAAAAAAAAAAAAAAAAAGATCTAGAGCTTTAGAGTTGAACCATATCTTCTTAAGGGTTGAGAACTATCCACTTCCCAATGAAGGTTCTATATTGGAATCTTAAGGGCATTGCGAACCCTCAAACACAACTAAAATTTTTAGATATTTGTTGATCTAAAAATTTGGACTTTATTTGTATTGTAGAGTCTATGATTTCATTCTCTGTCCTCTCATCTTGGTTTTGACACTCTTCGAACATATCTTTGATAGCTACTAATGATATAAAACCTCTTGTTCCCAATTTTTTGGCTATTTCACCATACCAATGTGGTTGCTCCTATAGTTATTGATATTACTTCTCAACAGGTTACTATTATATATACCTTTGTAATGTTTCACGTTGGGTGACTTTTGTTTATGCTTCTTCAAGTCATATTAGTTATTATGATCTTTGGGATAATCTTTCTACTCTTCATGTTAATATTTCAGGTCCATGGCTTGTAATTGGTGATTTTAAATTTGTATTGGGTATGTATGAAAAATCTAGTGGCCTCTCCCCTTCACGTCTATCATGCATGGATTTTCAAAATATGTCTGATAACGGCCAACTTGTTCATGCTCATATTTAACTTTGTTGTTATTGAGCCCTTTGTAATTCATCTTTGTTCGATGCATATGGATAATGGACTTCTATGACTTACAATGAGTTGCTGAGAATTGCTTTTGATGTTGGAAAGTACTGTACAGGCAGTGATTGTCGTTAGGTACTATAATTAGGCAGTAATTGTAAATAGCTTCCTAGTTTAGGTAATAGTTATTAGGATCCTGATTTTGTCTTCTTTATATTGCTGCTTGTATTTTTGTAAAGAAAGAAAACCGGAACATTTTATTCTAGAATTGTTCATGGTATCAAAGCTCTAGGTTTCCTGCCAAAGGTTTTGATGACCTTTATCGATGTTTCTTTCTCTGACCTTTATTGTTGTTGTTCTCTTTGGTCTTCATTGTCATTTTATCCTCGACCTTTATTGCCAACCTTTTCTACCCAAAATAATGTCAAAACCAACAAAACACAACTCTTTCAACAATACTGAAAACCCAACCCTTCATATTACCACCTCCAAACTTGATGGGAGGAACTACACGGAATGGTCTTAGTTCGTGCAAATTTCCCTGAAGAGAAAAAGGAAGTTTAAATATGTGAGTGAAGTGGGAAAACAACTAGATAAGAAAGATCTGAAATATGGAACGTGGGATGTTGAGAATTTTAAGGTAATGTCTTGGTAGTTAACTCCAGAGAGCCTTGAATAAAAATGACCTATACGTTACTTCCCACAATCAATATTTTAATAACCGACCATGGGTGAAACTCGACAAAGTGGCTGAGTCCTGGGTCAGACCGGTTATGTCAGTATGTCTAGAGGTTTGAAATCCAGCAAACACACCCATGTGATCTTGCCAAATGCAAATCGACGGTTGACTGGTTGGCCGTGGCAACACACCAAATGCAAATCCCACTCATCGTTTGAGCCATCCCCAACAAACATGCCCAAGATCTTGTTGAAATTGAACCATTTTCCACAAAAGAAGCCACCAGGCAATTGCCAACCTAGGCCAAATAGGCATGTTTCTGGTATCGACAACCACCACCATCACCACTAAAATACTCTCTTTAGCTTCCTGACCAAAACCCATCTCACCTCTCCCGTTGACAAAATTTCAAGTCCAATAACAAGTATAGATGCAAGAGCAGTTTCATGTCCTCTTTGAGTTGCAACGAATGCAACTTGGGAATGAGCGGATAGAAGTTCGGGTTTGTCCTTGTGTGAGTTTCATTTTGCACCTTCTACAGATGCCGAAGAAGTTCCTAATAAGGCCTCCGAAGATAGAATGGAGGAGTAGATGGTTGTGCTGCTGCTGTTTTATTTTGATTTCCTTGTTTTTGGTGGTCTCTTTAATATTTCAGTGTTTTATTGTTGACTGTTTTGGTGGTTCTTTTATGTTGCCTTATGTTGTGTTTGTGGTGGATGTTTTTACATTGGTATGATTATGTTCTTTCTTGTTTAGTTTGAGTTTTTTCTTTAAGGCTGAAGTTTTATTTCATAATTTCTATGCGTAATTTGTGGCCGAGATTGGCTAGTTGTTTCCGTGTGATATAATTGATGGGTAGCTTCCGGCACCACAATTTGGCATTATTTCATTCCAATCTACGCAACGGGTGCCTTTTATTTTTACCATATTGAGGACAATGTTGAATTTTGATTGGGGGCAGGGCAGTTGTATTGCCGTTCGGAAATTTATTCAAAAAAAAAAAACAAAAAAAAGTCTTTTGCTTTTCTTGGATTAATTCATATGTCAATGATATTGCTATGGTTGTAGGAAGCATGAACGTGTAGAAAAGTTAACGTTGCATAGATTTAAAGATGATAGTAAATGCCTATTGCGTCTAGTTTATGATTCTCATGATTTGGGAATGTTTGGTTGATTAATCTAAACACTTAGAGACATTTTATGTGTGATTTTCTTATGGGCATTTGAATATTAGAGCTCAACAAAACTCTAGAACTCATTTGTGAACCACTTGAGGAGAAATTCTAGAATCTACATTGCTTAGGATATAATTTAGGCGATTTTTTTATCAATTAAGCTTTTCAAGCCAACCCATTTTATTTTGTCTCTAGTTACCCCTTTGAACCTTTATAAACACATTCCCTATTTTTCTTTGGTAACAATTTATATTATCCTAGCTTAACAATGAACCATAAACACAATCTTACCCTTGAGTGTTGAGAGACTTGAATTATTGTGGTCCTGGTAGGGAAACAAGTGAGGAGGAATAGAGTAGAAATTCACATCACAACCAAAATTTATGTGAGTAAATAGGTTGGGGGTTGTAGAGAAAATAGGGAATTAAGGAATTCTATTATTCTGGTTTATTTTCTTCCAAATGAAAAAAAAAAAAAATTATCATACAAAATATTCCTTTGGAAGAAGTAATTACAGAAGACATATGGTTGACTATGTAAAAATGTAAAAGGGTATGCTAATGGTGGATGGAAGAGCTGATCAAAGTTGGGAAAATATTAAAGAGCTGAACTAAAAGATTAAGTCTCTTAACTTTGTTTTTTTTTTTTTGTTTTTTCTTTTTTTTTTGCCATGACCCTATACCTTAGTCGACATTACAATCTTATATATGAAAGACCTATTGATCCTAAGTGGTGTCATCACCATGTATACAACAATATATTAAAAATAATAAATATAGGCTGATGTCTTAGAATTTAACATGATGTTTATAAAAAAATGGGTATGCATTTTGAATATATTACAAACATTTGTATGTATGAATGTTGACACATGAATTGTAGGGATAGTGCCTTAAATCCCATATTGCTTGGGACTGGGAGTTGCAAGGAGACTTTTCCCTTTAAAGAGACTAATAGATTGGACTTTTAAAGTATCTCAAAAATGTAAGATAGACACTAAAAAAAATAGTCATTGTTGGCTGTTATTAAGGGTGTAATTGGGCTTTTTGGAATATTGTAAGGAGTGGCAATTTTTCTCTTCTAAAAACTGCATAGTTGTAAGCTTTTGCTTAATGGATTATTTGAGTGGATAGTGGACGTAGGCTAAATTGATTGGGCCGAACCACTTTAAAATTATTGTGTTTTGGTTTTCTTTATTTTTTAGTTGCTTGCTTTAATTTTACGTTTGAGTTGTGGGAATCTTTTTTTAACAAGTGGTATTAGAGCCCACAGTTCATAATCTAGGAGAAGGCAAGCTCTAGAGGAGGTTGGATTTAAGTAGATCGATAGATCGACAACTGTTAGGCATCTCAATTTTCTGGAGGTATGTCCAAGTTTGAGGTTCCTTTATTTGATGGCAAAATTAATTTTATGTTATGGTAAAGTATGACACAAGACCTTTTGGTACAACAAGGTCTTGATCAGGCATTAGAAGAGAGTAAGCTATAGAAAATGACTGACAGAGAATGGAATAGAACTCAGAGGAGAGTTGTCAATAAAATGAAACTGGCCCTAGCTCCAGCTCCAGAGATAAAGTACAACGTGCTGACTGAGTCTACACTAAAGGGGTTGTGGGAAAATTTGGTGGGCATTTATGCATCGAAATCATTGACTAACCGACTGTGTTTGAAGATGGATCTGTATTCTTTGAAGATGGATGAAGATACAAGTCTCCATAATCATTTAAATGAATTTAATAAGCTAGTATCTGAATTGTTGGCTATTTCTGATGAGTTAAAGGATGAAGAAAAGGCATTGATATTGTTGTCATTACTTTAAAATTAGATGATGTGACTGCCTTGTTGCGTGAGAATGCAAGGTTTATGGGATCAGAGAACTCATCACTTAGAGGAGATCTACAAGTTGTAGAAGGTTCTAATCGAGAGAGGACTCAAAAGAGATGTGATAAATCAAAAGTCAGAGATTACAGTAATAATGAGTGTTATTATTGTGGAGAGAAGGGACATATCCAACCACGCTACAAGAAATTAAGGGAGGATATGCTTGCTTTCAAGAAGGCTCAACAGATGAAGGATTCGAAGGATGATGCTTGGGCTATTGATAATGAAGGTGAATTTTTAGTAACATGTCAAGATGAAACTCAAACTTCAAAGGGTGAAAAAGGTTGGGTTTTAGATTCTACTACATCTATGCATGTTTGTAATGATAAAGATTTTTTTTTTTTGAATTGAAAGAAGATGGAAATTATGGAAATGTAATAACGAGAAAATGAAGATTGAAGGCGTTGGTAGCGTTTGTCTCAAGCTTCACAATGGTGTTGTCAAGAATCTTCTTCACGTGAGGTATGTACCGAGTTGTAGTCATTGGGTGAGTTGGCTTCTTGTGGAGATACCTACATTAGTCAAATAGATGGATGCGAAGTTTATAAAGATGATTTTCTGATTTCACAAGGCAAAAGGAATGAAAAACATCTCAAACAAGTTGCTTGATTGATGCGGCGTGAATGGCCCAAATGCCTTGCGGAATCCCTTGAGAATCCCATCAATACCTAAATACAGTGGGTAGGCTTGTTTTCAGTATTCATAATCATGTCCGTGTAAACTGGATTGAGTTCAGATATTGTCTTTTCAGTGTGAACTCGCTTCCTCAAAGTTCAATTTCGGCACTCTTGAGGAGAAAGGATACTTGGGGCTCAAATTGGAGGGGTCAACTCCGTCAGTAGGTAATGTTTTTCAGGTGAATTGACACCAAATCTCAAGATTTGTATGCTTTTCAGGTTATTCTTCTAAATCAACCAAAACAAAAAAAAAAAAAAAAAAGATCTAGAGCTTTAGAGTTGAACCATATCTTCTTGGGGTTGAGAACTATCCACTTCCCAATGAGGTTTATATTGGAATCTAAGGGCATGCGAACCTCAAACACAAACTAAAATTTTTAGTATTTGTTGATCTAAAAATTTGGATTTATTTGTATTGTAGAGTCTATGATTTCATTCTCTGTCCTCTCATCTTGGTTTTGACACTCTTCGAACATATCTTGATAGCTACTAATGATATAAAACCTTGTTCCCAATTTTTTGGCTATTTCACCATACCAATGTGGTTGCTCCTATAGTTATGATATTACTTCTCAACAGGTTATATTATATATCCTTTGTAATGTTTTACGTTGGGTGACTTTTGTTTATGCTTCTTCAGTCATATTAGTTATTATGATCTTTGGGATAATCTTTTACTCTCATGTAATATTTCAGGTCCTGGTCGTAATTGGTGATTTTAAATTTGTATTGGGTATGTATGAAAAATCTAGTGGCCTCCCCCTTCGCGTCTATCATGCATGGTTTTCAAAATATGTCTGATAACGGCCAACTTGTTCATGCATATTTAACTTTGTTGTTATTGGCCCTTGTAATTATCTTTGTTCGATGCATATGGATAATGGACTTCTATGACTTACAATGAGTTGCTGAGAATTGCTTTTGATGTTGGAAAGTACTGTACAGGCAGTGATTGTCGTTAGGTACATAATTAGGCAGTAATTGAAATAGCTTCCTAGTTTAGGTAATAGTTATTAGGATCCTGATTTGTCTTCTTTATATTGGCTTGTATTTTGTAAAGAAAGAAAACCGGAACATTTTATTCTAGAATTGTTCATGGTATCAAAGCTCTAGGTTTCTGCCAAGGTTTTAGACCTTATCGATGTTTCTTTCTCTGACCTTTATTGTTGTTGTTCTCTTTGGTCTTCATTGCATTTTATCCTCGACCTTTATTGCCAACCTTTTCTACCCAAAATAATGCAAAACCAACAAACACAACTCTTTCAACAATACTGAAAACCCAACCCTTCATATACACCTCCAAACTTGATGGAGGAACTACACGGAATGGTCTTAGTTCGTGCAAATTTCCCTGAAGAGAAAAAGGAAGTTTAAATATGTGAGTGAAGTGGGAAAACAACTAGATAAGAAAGATCTGAATAGAACGTGGGATGTTGAGAATTTTAAGGTAATGTCTTGGTATTAATCCAAGAGCCTTGAATAAAAATGACCTACGTTACTTCCCACAATCAATATTTTAATAACCGACCATCGGTGAAACTCGACAAAGTGGTTGAGTCTGGGTCGACCGGTTATGTCAGTATGTCTAGAGGTTTGAAATCAGCAACACACCCATGTGATCTTGCAAATGCAATCGACGGTTGACTGGTTGGCCGTGGCAACACCAAATGAAATCTCACTCATCTTTGAGCCATCCCCAACAAACTGCCCAAGATCTTGTGAAATTGAACCATTTTCCAAAAGAAGCCACACGCAATTGCAACTCGGCAAATAGGCATGTTTCTGGTATCGACAACCACACCATCACCACTAAAATACCCTTTTGCTTCCTGACCAAAACCCATCTCACCTCTCCTGTTGACAAATTTCAAGTCCAATAACAAGTATAGATGCAAAGCAGTTCATGTCTCTTTGAGTTGCAACGAATGCAACTTGGGAATGAGCGGATAGAAGTTGGGTTTGTCCTTGTGTGAGTTCATTTGCACCTTCTACAGATGCCGAAGAAGTTCCTAATAAGGCCTCCGAAGATAGAATGGAGGAGTAGATGGTTGCGCTGCTGCTGTTTTATTTTGATTTCCTTGTTTTTGGTGGCTCTTTAATATTTCAGTGTTTTATTGTTGACTGTTTTGGTGGTTCTTTTATGTGCCTTAGTGGTTGTGGGGGAGTTTTTACATTGGTATGATTATGTTCTTTCTTGTTTAGTTGAGTTTTTTCTTTAAGGTGAAGTTATTTCATAATTTCTATGCGTAATGTGGCCGAGATTGGTCGTTGTTTCCGTGTGATATAATTGATGGGTAGCTTCCGGCAACACAATTTGGCATATTTCATTCTCAATCTACGCAACGGGTGCCTTTTATTTTTACCACATATGAGGACAATGTTGAATTTTGATTGGGGCAGGGCAGTTGTATTGCCGTTCGGAAATTTATTCAAAAAAAAACAAAAAAAAAAGTCTTTGCTTTTCTTGGATTAATTCATATGTCAATGATAGCTATGGTTGTAGGAAGCATGAACGTGTAGAAAAGTTAACGTTGCATAGTTAAAGATGATAGTAAATGCCTATTGCGTCTAGTTTATGATTTCTCATGATTTGGGAATGTTTGGTTGATTAATCAAACACTTAGAGACATTTTATGTGTGATTTTTATGGGCATTTGATATTAGATCTCAACAAAACTCTAGAACTCATTTGTGAACCACTTGAGGAGAAATTCTAGAATTGCATTGCTTAAGATATGATTAGGCGATTTTTGGATCGATTGGTGTATCTTTAAAAGGAGTTATCAGAAAGAAAAAAGGGAAAAATGACATCTGCTTTATACTCGACTCTCTTGATTGATTTGGCTATTGATTTTGTCCTTTTTATTGTGCATATTAGGCCTGTTTATAAAGGCTTAACAGGGCCTAATCAAACAAGGCTGTTTTATAATTCAGTTAGTTTAAAATGGGAAGTTCTAACTTATGTTTTCATTTTTTGATGTAATTTTTTGTAGATGGTGTTGATCATGTTGATAATGATGATGATCATCTGTCATATGGTGTGTGAATTTCAATTGAGGATGGATTGAAGATCATTGGGTGAAGAAGACCATTTTTTCCTAGAATGTTTATTAATTATTATATGATTTCTTTAAGAATTTTGTTATTTTGATTTGTAACCAGTTGTAAGAAGGATGGTATTGATGTTTGATGATGCATTGTTAAGGAAGTTTTTTTCAGGAAGTTGCATTATGGATTCTAATTTTATTTAATGTTGACATTTTGTCATTTTGATTTGTAATCAATTGTAACAAGGATTGTATTGATGTTTGGTGATACATTGTTAAAGAATTTTTTTCTGGAATTTGTATTCTGGATTCTGGATTTTTTTAATGCTGACATCATGTTGAAGTCAACATGACGTAAGCATGCTGACATCATCGGTTGAACCAGCTGGTTCAATCGTTCAACCCGGGAATTGGCCAATTTGTCGGGTTTCACTTCGGGTCGATTATTATAACTTTGCCTATTAGCACAAAATCATTCCTCTAATACTATTAATAGAGCAATTTCTTCTAAGGCATGTTTGGTTGGGGGTAATCCCCTATTATTGAGATATTGTCATTTTTTATTACTTGATTATAACGTTTAGTTATCAAATAATATAAGATTCTAGTAATATTTCAAACCTAATAGTATTTATTATTGGTAATATATGAGGTAGTTTGATTACCTCTATTTTCTTAAGTATTTTCAGATTATTTTGTAATCTTAATTTTGTTACAATTTTATCCTTTATTAATAAAATTTTAGGACAATAATACCCTTATTATCTAAACAATTTACAATAAATTTATGGACAATTTTAACCTCATATTTAGGATTTTTAAGACAAAACTACCCTTCTACTTCAACCAAATTACCTCAGACCATAGCCACCCCAACCACCCAAGATTGCCATCGGCAGCAATCATCATAACAACACACAGACGGCTGGATCTGGTCGTCTGTGCACTGGTAAAGCTGTTTTCGATATGGATTTGTGATCCATGGTCGGAAATAGCTAGATTTGGCTATGATATGACTGTCTCACAACCACATCTTTGGCCGTGAAACGGCCATGGATCATAGATCCATGGCTGGAAATGGCTTTGTCGATGCACGACTAACCGTAAATGGCTTTGTTGGTGTACAACCGGCCAGATGCAGCTAGTTGCGTGCCATTCTGTCGACTGTTGATGGTGGCTAGTTGCCGACAGTGGCTTAGGGTGAGTGAGGGTGATTTTGTTACAAAGTAAAGTTTTATACGACTGGAGTGTTTTAGCAAATTTTCAAATATAGGGGGTTAAAAGATATAATTCAAAAATAATATTATATTAATATTTAAAAAAGAGGGCAATTTTATATTCTATATAACATACCCACCAATTTATCCTCGCAACCAAACATATCAATATAATATACTTACCAATTTATTCCAACATAACCAAACACATTTTCCTAAACATTTTCAGGAATCTTCAAAATAATTTATCTTTCCATTGATATAACATTCCCAGTAATACAACATTCATTGAACCAAACGCACCACTAATGTAAACAAAAATTTGTTGTAGTTTGATCAACATCCTCAAATGCCATTGATAATTTAAGCAACATAATTTTAATTGATCGGATAATTTTGTACCTGCTTCATTTGTGATTCAAACAAGTTTATATTGTTGAGGTTTCCAATGCCTCCAAACAAGTTGCTTGATTGATGCGGCTGTGAATGGCCTCAAATGCCTTGGCAGAATCCCTTGAGAATCCACCAATACCTCAAATACAGTGGAGGCTTGTTTTCAGGTTATTCATAATCATGTCCTTGGTAAACTGGATTGAGTTCAGAATTTGGTCTTTTCAGTGTGAACTCGCTTCCTCAAGCTTCAATTTCGGCACTCTTAGGAGAGAAAGGATACTTGGGGCTCAAATTGGAGGGGTCAACTCCGTCACGTAGGCTAATGTTTTTCAGGTTGAATTGACACCAAATCTCAAGATTTGTAATGCTTTTCAGGTTATTCTTCTAAATCAACAAAACAAAAAAAAAAAAAAAAAAGATCTAGAGCTTTAGAGTTGAACCATATCTTCTTAGGGGTTGAGAACTTCCACTTCCCAATGAGGTTCTATATGGAATCTTAAGGGCATTGCGACCCTCAAACACAACTAAAATTTTTAGATATTTGTTGATCTAAAATTTGGACTTTATTTGTATTGTAGAGTCTATGATTTCATTCTCTGTCCTCCATCTTGGTTTTGACACTCTTCGAAAATATCTTTGATAGCTACTAATGATATAAAACTCTTGTTCCCCATTTTTGGCTATTTCACCATACCAATGTGGTTGCTCCTATAGTTATTGATATTACTTCTCAACAGGTTACTATTATATATCCTTTGTAATGTTTCACGTTGGGTGACTTTTGTTTATGCTTCTTCAGTCATATTAGTTATTATGATTTTGGGATAATCTTTCTACTCTTCATGTTAATATTTCAGGTCCATGGCTGTAATTGGTGATTTTAAATTTGTATTGGGTATGTATGAAAAATCTAGTGGCCTCTCCCCTTCGCGTCTATCATGCATGGATTTTCAAAATATGTCTGATAACGGTCAACTTGTTCATGTAATTTAACTTTGTTGTTATTGTGCCCTTTGTAATTCATCTTTGTTCGATGCATATGGATAATGGACTTCTATGACTTCAATGAGTTGCTGAGAATTGCTTTTGATGTTGGAAAGTACTGTACAGGCAGTGATTGTCGTTAGGTACTTAAAGGCAGTAATTGTAAATAGCTTCCTAGTTTAGGTAATAGTTATTAGGATCCTGATTTGTCTTCTTATATTGCTGCTTGTATTTTTGTAAGAAAAGAAAACCGGAACATTTTATTCTAGAATGTTCATGGTATCAAAGCTCTAGGTTTCTGCCAAAGGTTTGATGACCTTTATCGATGTTTCTTTCTCTGACCTTTATTGTTGTTGTTCTCTTTGGTCTTCATGTCATTTTATCCTCGACCTTATTGCCAACCTTTTCTACCAAAATAATGTCAAAAAACAACAACACAACTCTTCAACAATACTGAAAACCCAACCCTTCATATTACACCTCCAAACTTGATGGGAGGAACACACGGAATGGTCTTAGTTCGTGCAAATTCCCTGAAGAGAAAAAGGAAGTTTAATATGTGAGTGAAGTGGGAAAACAACTAGATAGAAAGATCTGAAATAGAACGGGGATGTTGAGAATTTTAAGGTAATGTCTTGGTAATTAACTCCAAGAGCCTGAATAAAAATGACCTATACGTTACTTCCCACAATCAATATTTTAATAACCGACCATGGTGAAACTCGACAAAGTGGTTGAGTCTGGGTCGACCGGTTATGTCAGTATGTCTAGAGGTTTGAAATCCAGCAAACACACCCATGTGATCTTGCCAAATGCAATCGACGGTTGACGGTTGGCGTGGCAACACACAAATGAAACTCACTCATCTTTGAGCCATCCCCAACAAACATGCCCAAGATCTTGTGAAATTGAACCATTTCTCAAAGAAGCCACCAGCAATTGCCAACTCGGCCAAATAGGCATGTTTCTGGTATCGACAACCACCCCCATCACCACTAAAATAATCCCTTAGCTTCCTGACCAAAACCCATCTCAATCTCCTGTTGACAAATTTCAAGTCCAATAACAAGTATAGATGCAAAGCAGTTTAGCTCTTTGAGTTGCAACGAATGCAACTTGGGAATGAGCGGATAGAAGTTGGGTTTGTCGTGTGAGTTTCATTTGCACCTTCTACAGATGCCGAAGAAGTTCTCATAAGGCCTCCGAAGATAGAATGGAGGAGTAGATGGTTGCGTGCTGCTGTTTTATTTTGATTTCCTTGTTTTGGTGGTCTCTTTAATATTTCAGTGTTTTATTGTTGACTGTTTTGGTGGTTCTTTTATGTTGCCTTATGTTGTGTTTGTGGTGGATGTTTTCACATGGTATGATATGTCTTTCTTGTTTAGTTTGAGTTTTTTCTTTAAGGCTGAAGTTTTATTTCATAATTTCTATGGTAATTTGTGGGAGATGGCTAGTTGTTTCCGTGGATATAATTGAGATGGTAGCTTCCGGCACCACAATTTGGCATTATTTCATTCTATCTACGAACGGGTGCCTTTTATTTTTACCATATGAGGACAATGTTGAATTTTGATTGGGGGCAGGGCAGTTGTATGCCGTTCGGAAATTATTCAAAAAAAAAAAAAAAAAAAGTCTTTTGCTTTTCTTGGATTAATTCATATGTCAATGATATTGTAGGTTGTGGAAAGCATGAACGTGTAGAAAAGTTAACGTTGCATAGATTTAAAGTGATAGTAAAGCCATTGGTTAGTTTATGATTCTCAGATTTGGGAATGTTTGGTTGATTAATCTAAACACTTAGAGACATTTTATGTGTGATTTCTTATGGGCATTGATATTAGATCCAACAAAACTCTAGAACTCATTTGTGAACCACTGAGGAGAAATTCTAGATCTCATTGCTTAAGATATATTTAGGCGATTTTATCATTAGCTTTTCAAGCCAACCATTTTATTTTGTCTCTAGTTACCCCTTTGACCTTTATAAACACATTCCCTATTTTCTTTGGTAACAATTTATTATATCCTAGCTTAACAATGAACCATAAACACAATCTTACCCTTGAGTGTTGAGAGACTTGAATTATTGTGGTCCTGGTAGGGAAACAAGTGAGGAGGAATAGAGTAGAATTCAAATCACAACCAAAATTTATATGAGTAAATAGGTGGGGGTTGTAGAGAAAATAGGGAATTAAGGATTTATTATTCTGGTTATTTTCTTCCAAATGAAAAAAAAAAATTATCATACAAAATATTCCTTTGGAAGAAGTAATTACAGAAGACATATGGTTGACTATGTAAAATGTAAAAGGGTATGCTATGGTGGAGGAAGAGTTGATCAAATGTTGGGAAAATATTAAAGAGCTGAACTAAAAGATTAAGTCTCTTAACTTGTTTTTTTTTTTTTTTTTTTTTTTTTTTTTAATGACCCTATACCTTAGTCGACATTACAATTTTATATGAAAGACCTTATGATCCTAAGTGGTGCATCACCATGTATACAACAATATATTAAAAATAATAAATATAGGCTGATGTCTTAGAATTTAACATGATGTTATAAAAAATGGGTATGCATTTTGAATATTTACAAACATTTGTATGTATGAATGTTGACACATGAATTGTAGGGATAGTGCCTTAAATCCCATATGCTTGGGAGGGAGTGCAAGGAGACTTTTCCCTTTAAAGAGACTAATAGATTGGACTTTTAAAGTATCTCAAAAATGTAAAATAGACACTAAAAAAATAGTCATTGTTGGCTGTTATTAAGGGTGTAATTGGGCTTTTTGGAATATTGTAGGATGCAATTTTTCTCTTCTAAAAACTGCAAGTTGTAAGCTTTTGCTTAATGGATATTTGAGTGGATAGTGGACGTAGGCTAAATTGATTGGGCCGAACACTTTAAAATTATTGTGATTTGGTTTTCTTTATTTTTTAGTTGCTTGCTTTAATTTTGACGTTTGAGTTGGGGAATTTTTTAACAAGTGGTATTAGAGCCACAGTTCATATCTAGGAGAAGGCAAGCTCTAGGGAGGTTGGATTAAGTAGATCGATAGCGACAACTGTTAGGCATCTCAATTTTCTGGAGGTATGTCCAAGTTTGAGGTCCTTTATTTGATGGCAAAATTAATTTTAGTTATGGTAAAGTATGACACAAGACCTTTTGGTACAACAAGGTCTTGATCAGGCATTAAGAGAGTAAGCTAAGAAAATGACTGACAGAGAATGGAATAGAACTCAGAGGAGAGTTGTCATAAAATGAAACTGGCCTAGCCAGCTCCAGAGATAAAGTACAACGTGCTGACGAGTCTACACTAAAGGGTTGTGGGAAAATTTGGTGGGCATTATGCATGAAATCTTGACTAACGACTGTGTTTGAAGAGGATCTGTTATTCTTTGAAGATGGATGAAGATACAAGTCTCCATAATCATTTAAATGAATTTAATAAGCTAGTATCTGAATTGTGGCTATTTCTGATGAGTTAAAGGTGAAGAAAAGGCATTGATATTGTTGTCATTACTTTAAAATTAGATGATGTGACTGCCTTGTTGCGTGAGAATGAAGGTTTATGGGATCAGAGAACTCATCACTTAGAGGAGATCTACAAGTTGAGAAGGTTCTAATCGAGAGAGGACTCAAAAGAGATGTGATAAATCAAAAGTCAGAGATTACAGTAATAATGAGGTGATTATTGTGGAGAGAAGGGACATATCCAACCACGCTACAGAAATTAAGGGAGGATTGCTTGCTTTCAAGAAGGCTCAACAGATGAGGATTCAAGGATGATGCTTGGGCTATTGATAATGAAGGTGAATTTTTAGTAACATGTCAAGATGAAACTCAAACTTCAAAGGGTGAAAAAGGTTGGGTTTTAGATTCTACTAATCTATGCATGTTGTAATGATAAGATTTTTTTTTTTTGAATTGAAAGAAGATGGAAATTATGGAAATGTATAACGAGAAAATGAAGATTGAAGGCGTTGGTAGCGTTGTCTCAAGCTTCACAATGGTGTTGTCAAGAATCTTCTCACGTGAGGTATGTACCGAGTTGTAGTCATTGGTGAGTTGGCTTCTTGTGGAGATACCTACATAGTCAAATAAGAGAGGATGCGAAGTTTATAAAGATGATTTTCTGATTTCACAAGGCAAAAGGAATGAAAAACAACTATATTTGCTTGATGAAGGTGTGTGTCTTAAGAAATCAAGAGATAAAGTTGTTTCAGCTCTTGTTGTGAAAGAAAAGAGACTGTAACGAGTAAGATTTTCAAATGCTACTGTGATGTTTGGGATTCAAGTCAAGGGAGAATTGCTGGGATAGTGCCTTGAATCCCATATTGCTTGGGGATGGGAGTTGCAAGATGAGTCTTCCTTTAAATAGACTAATAGATTTAGCTTTTAAAGTATTTCAAAAAGTGTAAGATAGACACTAAAAGAATAGTCATTGTGGGCTATTAGTAAGGGTGTAATTAGGTTTTTGGGAGTGTGAGGAGTTCGCAATTTTTCTCTTCTAAAAATTGGCATAGTTGTAAGCTTTTGTTTAGTGGATTATTTAAGAGGACGTGGACATAAACTAAATTGATTGGGCCGAACCACTTTATAATTCTGTATTTTTAGGTTTCTTTATTTTTGTTAGTCTTGCTTTATTTGTGTTTAGTTGTGAGAATCTTTTCAACAAGACACCAAAGATAGTCATTGTGGACTGTTTTAAGGGTGCAAATTGGGTTTTTGGGATAGTGTACGGAGTTTGCAATTTTTCTCTCAAAATTACACAGTTGTAAGTGGATTATTTGAGTAGATAGTGGACGTAGGCTAAATTGATTGCGCAGAACCACTTTAAATTCTTGTGTTTTGGTTTTCTTATTTTTAATTGTTTGCTTTAATTTTGCGTTTTAGTTGTGAGAATATTTTGTCAACATGAAGGCACACCATTACTAATTTTCAGTGGGAATAAGAAGCAAAGAACTACATAGACAAAAATGAGCTTATTTCTTGGGGAACCTAATTGCAAATTTGGTGTAGCTAATTATATGTGCTTTTAGAGAGTTCAAATAGTTAAACTATTTCTAATATTGGTATCTTCCATCTAAAACAAGAAATTAGGTTATAACCAGCATCTATTTATAGAAAGCTAAATTTTTATTTTCAACAATGATGGAGAAGTTGATCTAGGAAACACTAAGAAAAAATTAAAACTAATTAAACTATTAGAGTATTTAGTTAAGAAGACTTATACGTAAGAATGCATGTTAGAAAGACAAATATATATGAGATTATTATGAGAAGAATAAGTCAAGTAGACTTATATGGAAAAAACTTCTTTGTTGTATAAGACTTGCATGCTGTGAAGAATTGTCTTTGAAGAAAAAAAAAATGCAAAGTAGATGATTGGCTTATTAGGTTAAACGAAACATGGAAGCATGTTGAAGAAGTACATATGCATGTATATAAAGTAGAACATGGAGTATGTTTAGTAAAACATATGAAATGTCAAGAAGCATGTTATGTGTATTGTTGTTGATTTTCGCAAGTGTACAAATCGTGCAAGTAATAAAGTGTAAGAATACGGATGTCGAACCCAAGGGAATTCTAATGACCAAGTACCACACTAACCTATCTTTTTGCTATTTGATTAATTAGATTTTCAGAATGATTCAATGAAAAATAAAACAACTTGAGAAACGAAATAAAAAAGACTTTCTTAATACTTTGGTAGGAAATCAATAGACTAAACCTAGGGATAGATTTCACACCAATTTATTCTATGCATTGATAGTTATCGTTGACCTAATTAAGTTATTTCAAAGACCAAACTCCCTATAATTCACTAACTTCTCTCGAACAATAACAAATTAACTCCAATTACTAACCCGAATTATCTCTAATCAAATTTAAGCAATTGGAGATAATTAAGTTCTATGGAATTTACCGAAGCCTCACAGATCGCGGTAACCTATCTCGTTGTGCAACTATATTATTACCTAGACTAATTAGGTTTCATCTCTCGATCTAACCTAACCATAAAATCATTCAACTCTAGGGCCCTTAAGAATTGAAAGCTTTAAGCGCAATAATAAAACTTAAAACAAAACTTAATAAATTAGCGACAAATAATTCAATGCATATTCATAAAATGGGCTACATCTTAGCCTAGAAAAGAAAATTAGTTCATACTTTCAGTAATAAAAGTCATTGTATTCATAACATGAGTATAGAAAGAGTAGAAAAACTTCTCTAAT
The DNA here is from genome assembly GCF_008641045.1 of Pistacia vera. Classification (NCBI taxonomy): domain Eukaryota; kingdom Viridiplantae; phylum Streptophyta; class Magnoliopsida; order Sapindales; family Anacardiaceae; genus Pistacia; species Pistacia vera. Next base: position 209,925 of record NW_022196599.1, on the reverse strand, counting down.
TGATGACTCAAAATTGCAGGAATTTCCAATCTCCAAAGAGCCGCTGAACTTCTCTCATTTCTCCTCTCTAAAAATCAGCTAAAGACATCTATTTATAATCCTAGGTTTTAGGGTTAGATTCCCACTATCCTAATCACTTTAGAACCTTAAAACAGGAAATACACATCCTAAATTTAATCTAAAAAAACCCAGATTCGCAGTTGTGGCCGCGGCACTGTGCCTAGGCATAGTTGATTCTGTCCCAAAACGTGAAATCTTGAGATGGTGGTTTTTGGCATGATAACGTTCGAATCTTGCAAATGGTAAACATATGAATTGTAGCCCTTTGAATCATCTTTCCAACGGTTCAAGAATCATCTCAATCCAAATCTAAACTCAAGTTACTGTCAAATTCTGTCGCATATTCAAAACTAGAGCGTTTTCCAAGATTTTCACTTTAACTTCAAATCGCCCTAACTTCTTCTCTCAGCTCAAATCACGAACCATTTGATTCTTGTTGTCCCACATTCATCATCGATAAACCTTCATCTGAAATCATCTTTAAGAACCTGAAAACACTCGAAAAAACCCGTGATCCCATAAAAACATTATGAAATAATTAAGTTAATTTCACAAATTAAACACATTTTTTCCATAAATAATCCAATGAACACTAACAAAATATGTTTTCAAGCTTTTATCACAACCCCCAACCAGCTTTTGCTAGTCCCTAGCAATTAAGCGATATAAAACATGTCTTTAAGCTTGAAATAAAACAAACAATGAAAACCTATATCTAAAATCCTAAGTCATTTCGTAGCTTGCACGGTTGCATTTAGTATATGCAACAAGCCTTAAACTCTACGTTATGATTACCCACAAACATCCAAACCTAACTCACCTAGACTCAAAAATAAGACTCAAACAAACATTTTAGGATCCATACATATAACGTCTAAAAAAATAGTGTCAATGTGAAAAATCGAATAATTAACAATACGCAAAAAGCAAAAATAAGTGAATTTCAACTACACTTTTGTTATTGACCTCTCATAATCATTCAAAACCATTCATCCAAAAACCCAGATGATTTTTGCATAGCTTTCATAGGCAAAGTAAGAAAATAAACAATGTACAATCAAACTCCATAGCTCACTTTTCAAACCACTCTCCACTAATGTAAATCCAATCAATACCTTGGATCATTAGGTCTTTATCATGGTTGTAACGTTAGGCTAGGGTAATGGTTTATGAAAGAACGGAAATGAATTTTTAACAAAAGTTAAGAGACTTAATATTTACAGTAAATGACCTGAACAATCTCTTTCTTGCTTCCCTTCTCATTCACCCTTTACCTTTCACATTGATTGAACTTTCCTTCCAACATAGCACAAACCCTCATGTAATGTACCTCATTCGAAGTTTTCTCCAAGTTACTTCTTCCTATTTTCTGCAAATTTTCTTCTTATTTTTTTTATTTTTTTTTCAAAGTTTTTTTTTAATTTTATTATTATATTTTAGGAAGATAGTAACTCAAAAAAAAAAAAAAAAAAAAAAAAATTCGTCTACCCACCTTGCTTCTACTATCATTTTTTTTTTCTTTTCAACCCCCAACCAATCTCATTGCACCTACTCAGGTTGTGCTCCAAAAAAATATTTATTTTCTTCTACCACACTTCTTTCATGAGTTTTTCTTATAAGGTCACCCTAAATTAAGTCTCTCACAATAAGATGGATCGGAAATTGTTTTAGGCTTATCATCAAGGTGAGATATAGTGGGTTTAAACAAAAAAAATAAGACTACCAAGTGTTATATAGGCTCAAAAGGGTTAACTAGAGATAAAATAATATAGGTGGGTTGAAAGGCTCAATCGTTCCAAGAAAATTGCCTAAATCATATCCTAAGCAATGCGGATTCTGGATTTTCCTCAAGTGGTTATCAAATGAGTTCTAGAGTTTATACAATTTTCACAAAAAAAAAAAAAAAAAAAAATTATTGCCCATAAAAACACACATAAAACGTCTCTCAGTTTCCGAATTACTCAACCAATCAAATCCATTCCCAAGAGAGTCATAACTAAATGCAATTGTTATCTACTATCATCTTTACATTACGCAAAAGTTAATAAAATCTCATGTTACAAATTCACTATCATGGTTTATCAATGACTGTATGAGCAACACACCTAAAACAATTTCACCCAAAAGCTTTTAAGAGATAATTCAAAGCACAAAACAATTTGACCACAAGAAAATATTCCTTACCCCAACTTTAGAGATGATCATTGTCCTCAATGTGCAAAGAGAACAAACTACAATACTCTCCATGTGTACATTTAGTGGAGGTAGTCTGTGAAGCAAGCATATTGTTTGTGTATAATAGTCCTCGGAAATTAGTCAAAAGAAAACAACTATGCGCCTTTCTTGGCCAATTAGTGTGCATAAAAGAAATTATGGGTGAAACAAAAACAATACATATCAAACCAAACAAAGTTATCACAGCTTAACACATTAAACAAAAATCTAAAATAATCAAAGAAAAACCAAAATAAAGTAAAGAGCTTGGGTTGCCTCCCAAGAAGCGCTTTATTAGAGTCGTAAGCTCGATTTTGACTCCGTCAATCGGTCATCTAGGAAAATCCAAACCCTTCTATCCTTCAATCCACCATACACATAAGGCTTCAATTGTTGTTCATCTACCGTCTCAAATTTAGCGTCATAATCCTAGAGTTGACTAAACAATTTTCTAGGGGTGAGCTAAGGAGTTTTCTTCTAAGGTTTTTCGCTACTTTGTCATCAAGGATGCTAATCTTAAGCAAGTATCTAACTCTGGTGGACATTTCATCATGTTGAAAACATTGAACTCCACTGTTCGTCTTCCACCCTTAAGATTAGTTTACCTTGAGTACATCTATTAAAGTCCTATTTGTAGCTGGAAAAGGCTTTCTAATATTAAAGGTATGTTCCGGTCTTTCCATATCAAACTACAAAATCACTGGAAAGTAATTTGTCTACCTTATTAGGACATCCTCCACCACTCCCCTAGGATATGATATGGATTATCCGCCAATTGAAGATGAATCATGGTTGGCTTCACCTCTCCTAAACCAAGTTTCCTGAAAATAGAAAATGGCATCAAGTTAATGTGGCTCCTAAATCACATAAAGCTTTATCAAAATAAACTACCAATTGTGCAAGGATATTAAAACTCCCCGATCTCTTAATTTCAGTGGTAGCTTCTTTTGAAGTAACGCGCTACATTCTTAGTGAGCATGAACCATCTCATGTTCTTCAAACCTCCTTTTGTGTGTAAGGATCTCCTTTAAGAATTGGCATACTTCGGATTTGCTCCAACATATCTACAAAAGGAATGTTTATGTGTAAGCCTAAACATATCCAGAACTTACAAATTGCTTGTCTAATCTTGTTTCTGTAGTGTCTATGGGATACGAAGAGAGGCTTCATCTTTCTTCACATCTTAGGTTTGTTCTCAAGTTCTGGTTTTGTACCTAGGCATTATGTTGAGGCATTGTTCATTCTGGATTTTGTGTGCTAGGCATTGTGTTGAGGCATTGTTGGTTCTGTCCAATTTCGTGTCTTCAGCTTTTTCCTCAGTTTCTTCGCTTTTCTTGATTCTTTCAGCTCCTTACCATTCTCAACATGATGGCATTGAGTTGCTCCCTTGGATTTTCTCGGTATCACTTGGCAACTTTCCTTGAACTTTTCTTGCTAAAATATTGTGGATTTGCCCAATTTGATTCTCAAGATTCCTAATAGAGGCTGATTGATTTTGAACCAGGACGTCAGTCTTCTCAACTCTTGCTGCTCTTCAATGACTTGGTCAACACATTCTCTAATTAGATTTTGGCTCTTGAGGTTTGAAAAATAGGAGCTTGTTTTTGCTCATTGTTGTTGCTCCATGAAAAGTTCGGGTGTTTCCTCCGCTGGATTATATGTATTGGAATATGGATTTCGTTGCTCCTTGAAATTGTTGACATAATTTGCTTGTTGAGATGGAGAAATGGATTCCCTACTTGACAATCTCTTGACAAATGATTCCTGCACAAAATTCACAAGTTAGAGAACGGGTATCAAATCATTCCTTTAGGGCAACTCCTAATTGCTTTTGGATGGTTGAAAGTTGAGCAGCCAACGCGGTGTAGCCATCAACTCATGCACTCCCCACTACTTTCCTTATTGAATTCTCTCTGAAGGCCTCATGTAGTTATTGTTTGCCATCACTTCATCACAATTATAGGCTTCTTATGGTGTTTTGTTATTCAGGCTCCCCCACTTACAACATCTATCACGGCTTGTATATTTGGAATCAACCCATTGTAAATGTTTGCACTTGCAACCATTGTGTAACCATGGTGAGGACACCTCCGTAAGAGATCCTTTATATCTCTCCCAAGCTTCGTAGAGTGACTCCATATCTTGCTGGAAAAAAATTGTGATGTCACTCCTCATCTTGGCAGACTTGATCGGCAGAAAATACTTCGCAAGGAACACTTGACTAACTCATTCCAAGTAGTGATGCTTCGGGTGGTAGAGAAATTAACCAAGCCTTAGCTTTATCCCGAAGAGAGAATGGGAAAAGCCTAACGTAATTACAATCAGAACCCATTATGTTGGATGTATCGCAGAGCTCCAAAAAATTTGCGATATGCAATTAGGATCATCGCTAGACAACCCTGCAAATTGAATTGAATGTTGTATCATCTGAATAATGTTTGGCTTTATCTCGAAGGTATTTGCTTGAATCGGTGGTCTCCTATACTAAAAGCATCCCTCAATGTAGGTCTTGAGTATCCTTAAGTGCCTTTTGAATTTCTTCTCCTCTTGATCTGTCATTGAAACTAACTCTTCTGTACGGTCCAACACTAAAAATACAGAAATAAAAATTAAAGCACTAAAAACAAAAAATAAAAATAAATTACAAACCAAATTAGCAACAAATAGCTTGTATTGATATTGATAATATAAAAGAAATTCCTCGGCAACGACGCCAAAAACTTGTGTTGATTTTTGCAAGTGTAAGAAATCGTGCAAGTTAAAGTGTAAGAATACGGATGTCGAACCGAAGGGAATACTAATAACCAAGTCCACACTAACCTATCTTATTGCTATTTGATTAATTAGATTTCAGAATGATTCAACGAAAAATAAAACAACTTAGAAACGAAATAAAACAGACTTTTATTAATACTTTGGTAGGAATCAATACGACTAAACCTAGGCATAGATTTCACACCAATTTAATCCTATGCATTGACAATTATCGTTGACTCAATTAAGTTTACTCTAAAGACCAAACTCCCTAATAATTCGCTAACTTTCTCTCGAACAATTAACAAATTAACTCCTAATTACAACCGCAATTATCTCTAATCAGATTTAAGCAATTGGAGATCATTAAGTTCTATGGAATTTACCAGAGCCTCCAGATCGCTGTAACCTATCTCTAGCGTTCGCGTCAATTTGGTTATTACCTTAGACTAATAGTTTCATCTCTCGATCTTAATCTAACCACATAAATCATTCAATTCTAGGGCCCTTAGAATGAAAGCTTTAAGCGCATAATAAAACTTAAACAAACTTAATAAAAATTGGCAACAAAATAATTCAATGCATATTCATAAAATTGGGCTACATCTTAGCCCTAGAAAAGAAAATTAGTTCATACTCTCAGTAATAAAAGTCATTGTATTCATAAACATGAGTATAAGAAAGAGTAGAATAACTTCTCTAATTGATGACTCAAAATTGCAGGAATTTCCAATCTCCAAAGAGCCGCTGAACTTCTCTCAATTTAACAACTCTAAAAATCAGCTAAAAACATATATTTATACTCCTAGGGTTTTAGGGTTATGATTCCCACTATCCTAATCACTTTAGAACTCTTAAAACAGGAAATATATGTCATAAATTTAATCTAAAAAAACCCAGATTCGCAGTTGTGCCGCGGCACTGTGCCTAGGCATAGTTGATTCTGTCCCAAAACATGAAATCTTGAAAAGATGGTGGTTTTTGAGCATGATAAAGTTCGAATATTGCCAAGTGGTAAACATATTAATTGTAGCCCTTTGAATCATCTTTCCAACGGTTCAAGAATAATCTCAATCCAAAATCTACAGCTCAAGTTATTGTCAAATTACTATCGCATGTTCAAAACTATAGCGTTTTTCAGGATTTTCACTTTAACTTCAAATCGCCCTAACTTCTTCGTTTCAGCTCCAAATCATGAACCATTTGATTCTTGTTGTCCAACATTCCATCATCGATATAACCTTCATCTGAATATCATCTTTAAGAACCTGAAAACACTCAAAACATACCCGTGATCCCATAAAAGACATTTATGAAATAATTAAGTTAAATTTCACAAATTAAACACATTTTTTGCATAAATAATCCAATTGAATCACTAACACAATATGTATTTTCAAGCTTTTATCATGTATGTTTGAGAGAACATATGACATAGGAGCAAAGCATGAACATATTTGAAGGACGAGAACATGTACATGACTGAGGTGTTGGAATTAGGGTAATAAAATATTTAGCGGAAAATTTTCTTCTTTAAAAATTAACAAAGAAAAATAGAATCCAAACTCATAATGTTAGATACAATTAATAAATTAGCTTATCAGTTACCTCTTGTAAATTGAATCACGCTTAGAGAAGCTTCAACCAGCCGATCTTCTTTGCCATCCTCAATCCACTAAAAACCGATTATTGTGTGTGGGCACACTTTGGATGTTTTGATGGTTCTATAAAACAGGCCTACTCCTTTTCTCAAAAGGAATTTCTAGAATAAAAAACTCTATTGAGTCTTTTAGTCACACTCAAATATATCTCAATAAGATATATTTATATAATGTTGTTGCTTTCAAGAATGCTCCTGATAATCTCAAATTAACATCACCTGAGATTCAAAAAGACATTGTAAGTGCTGCTTCAAATGAAATTGTAAGTACTATCATTAGAGATTTAGGAGATTCATTATTCGCTATAATGATTGATGAATCTCGTGATATCTCTAGGAAGGAACAAATGGCTACTGTCTTACATTATGTTTGCAAGAATGGACTTGTTGTGGAGCGTTTTCTAGGTGTTGAACATGTTAGTAGTACCACAACTCTCTCACTCAAGGCAACACTAGATAATTTTTTTTTCAAGGCATGGGTTGAGTTTTCCTAGACTACGAGGACAAGGTTATGATGGAGCTAGTAATATGCAAGGAGAATTTGATGGTTTGAAGACATTGGTTTTGAAAGAGAATAGATGTGCTTATTATATTCATTGTTTTGCCCATCAACTCCAATTGGCTCTTGTGGCTTTGGCAAAGAACCATGATGATGTTAATGATCTTTTTAATATCGTGGCGATTGTGGTTAATATTGTCGGTGCTTCGTCAAAGCGTTGCGATCTTCTTAGAGATAAGCAAGCTTGTAAAGTTATTGAAGCTTTTTCTAATGGTGAACTTTCAAGTGGAAAAGGTATCAATCAAGAGACTAATCTGCAACGTGCCAGTGATACGCGTTGGGGCTCGCATTATGGTACGTTAATGAGAATAATCTTGATGTTTTCATCCATTATCGATGTTCTTGAAATTGTGGCAAAAGATGGGTCAAACTCTGAGCAAAGATTTCATGCAAAAAACATATTTAAATTGATGCAATCATTTGACTTTGTGTTTAGTCTATTTTTAATGAAAGATATACTTGGCTTTACAAATGAACTTTCTCAAGCACTACAAAGAAAAGATCAAGATATTGTAAATGCTATGAATTTGGTTGAAGCATGAAAGCAAGCTTTACAATTGATGAGGGATAGTGGACGAGAGACTTTATTAAGCAAAGTTTGTTTTTTTTGTGCCAATCATGACATTGACGTTCCTAATATGGATGACAAGTTTTTTATTCAAGGGCGATCACAACGTAAGGCTTAAGGTATCACAAACGTGCATCATTACCGCATTGAATTATTTTATAATGTCCTAGATATGCAGCTTCAAGAGTTGAATAATTGTTTCAATGAGGTAAACATTGAATTGCTTATTTGTTTGGCATGTTTATGTCCAAATGAATTGTTTGTTGCTTTTGATAAACAGAAATTGATACGCGTTGCCGAACTTTATCTTGATGATTTTTCTTACTTAGAACTCATGGCACTTGATTCTCAACTTGATGTTTACATTTTGGATATGAACTCTAATGTCAAATTTATGGGATTGAAAGGGATTGGAGATCTGGAAAAAATGATGGTTGAAACTAAGAAGGATAGAGTGTTTCCATTAGTTTACTTGTTGATGAAATTAACATTGATTCTACCTGTTGCCACTGCTAGTGTAGAGAGAGTATTTTCAACAATGAATTTTGTGAAGAATCATTTGCAAAATAGAATGGTTGAATGATAGCTTAGTTGTGCATATAGAGAAAGATGTATTTGATAGTATTGATAATAAAATCATTATAGAATACTTTCAAAAAATGAAATCCTGTCGAGGACAATTATAAATGTACTAGTTAATGAGAATTTTATAAATACAAAATTTATGCTTATGTTAATTTAAAACTGTATTGTTCTTTTAACTTTGACCCCTTTATACATTATTTCTGGCTACGCCCCTGTTTATATTGGAGACTTAGAATCCTTTTTCCCCATACTTAAAAAAGCTTTTTTCCTCTTTTAATTAGAGACAAATTCCTTAAAGAAAATATCTAATTAAAATAAACTTATTTAATATCCAACTATCCAAGATAATATGAATTAATATCTCATAACAAGATCCATAATTCAAATATATAAATATATTAAATATATCTATATTCAAAATGCAAATATCCATTTAATATAAATTGGAAAATCAAGTCATAAACCCAATTTCCATACAAGAAATCTATGTACCCGATCGACCATTCTAACGTTTTTCGATTTAGGGATTTTAACCTAGCAAAGGGACCCGCTGCACAGATATAGTCAAGCTCCAATAATTTAGACAAATCAACTCCAAGTCAATTTTCTACCGATTATTAACTTTAGAATTGCTCCACTATAATTTCTATAAATCCGAAGTTGCACTCTTGATTATATACCGTAATTACAAAAGATCTATTATCTTTTTGTCCACAACCTCATTCCATGTAACATCCCCATTTGTTATCCATATCGACTCCAGGTCTTGTTTGTTTTACTCATCGATCATTCTATCCTAAGTTCAATCATTCTATATTGAAAAGCCTGGTTTAAAAAAGAAAAAAAAAGAAAAAAAAAAGAAGATATCATTTGAATATGAAATGCTCAAATGATCGAGATCTCTTTTGCTTTCGATTAACTTGAATAATTTCATAAGAGAACAACATTAACCTTTTCTAGTTAGAGCCATGGATTCCATATCTAGGAATCAAGCTCCATTATTTATAAGTCATGTCTCCAACATACATGAATATTAACCTACTCTTATAGTGGCTTCATCCTTAGTACATCAAAAGACATAAGTTGCAAACTCAAAGACATGAATTCATTTCAGGATTAAGATGAAATACAAGCATGATTATTAAAACGAATTGATTAGATCAAACAAATATGTTAAAATCAATTCCACTCGAGGTCTTGGCCAGTGTACATCCACCACTAGGATGTACATCAATGTATCTATCTTAGAGTTTAACTCTGACAACCAAGATAAGCTATCTCCCCAATGATATAAAGATTCATAACAGTCCTGACATGAATAAAGTGTCCAGCTTTATTCCTTTGACTGCAGACCATGTATTTAAACTATGTCCTTGATATTGTATATCTTTCCACTCCCTCATATATCCAATTCAAGGTTCGCTTTAATATAGTTTAGGACATCTAATTTACTTGCATATATTCAACAAACGAACACAAATAGGACACAATTTTAATAACATGAAATAAAATTCATTTATTAGATATCAAAATGTTATAAATACATAAAAAGTATCTAACCCTAGGGCATAGATCCTACATGAGGAGTGTTGGGTCAATGCTTCATTTGAAGAGAAACATATCGAGTGACACATAAGAAAGGAAAAAGTGGAACAACGTAAAGTTGGAGAACAATAATGAGTAAGTGGACACTTATCCATATTACTTTGTTGAAGCTCATATGAGTTGTTACGTGTTATGAATGATGGTAGAAGACGAACCATTGTATCTAGAGAAATGATTAAGTACTTACTATTTGAGTACTGGAAACCTTATTGAAAACAAGAAGAAAGAAAAAGAAAACATTATAGTGTATATAGTGTAGACGTAAAAATCTACCTGTACAGAAGGAGGGACTGATCCTGTGAGGTTGAGGCCAGTAGCGATCTGCTGTACCTACACACGCAGAGAAACAAACGTGAAGTAGCAGAAAACACCGGGGTGGTGTTTGCCGTAGGCACTCCGACGCTCAAGTTAGCAAGGCTGAAAGAGGCTGATTTAGTGAGGACTAGGGAGTAGAGAGGTTACCAGAAGTCTAGTCGGGGACTGTGACTACGACTGTAATGTGAAGTTCTCAAGCAGGAACTCCGAGGTCTGAAGGTGTAATGTAATCTGCCTTGTGAGATGGATGGTCTATGTTTAAATAATGACTGTCTGGTCTCCCAATCCTGGTAGGATTGGGAGTTCTCTTAGTAATCGTTTTCCCCCAGGGATGTATCTTTTGGCCCCCTTATCCTGGCGTGAAAGGGAGTCCGAGTATGATTCGGATACAGATGTTTGAGGAGTTGGGGTAGTAGTAGACTACCTTATCAGAGTTCAAGTAGAAGTGTGAGCCGTAGTTGATGTAGGCTCCAAAATCGGCCATAAGCCTAGATGGTGTGCTAGGATCAGGAGGCCTGGGTCTAGATGGTATGGACTAGCTGTACTTCATACCGAATGGACCTCATCTGGGGAAGTCTGGCTCGGGTCGCATCGGGACTGGGCCTAGGCTTAACTCTTTGTCAGATGTGTTATCCTATTTAGGTCGAGGACATTTTTTGGCCCTAACAGTTTGCCCCCCACTCTCTGAGTTAAGGAGTGCTTAACTTAGAGAGTAGGCATTGTCTGAGGTGTATCCGGTCAGCCTTTGTGGTCGATCGATTAACCGGATGACTGTGCCCGTAGTCGATCGGTTCTTTGGTAAGACTGATCTATCGGATAGAGGCAACACTTGGTTGTGAACAAGCTCGGTGCCTTTATCTGAGTGAGGGTGTGTGATCAACCTAAAGGGGTTAGCTCGATCGGTCTATAGAGCCGAATGGTCGAGTGTATGGGCGATCAGTCTAGCGTACATGTACTGGCCCAATACGTCTAACCGGGTACAAAAATGAATGAATTGTCTACTAAAGGTGCATTTGCTCGGTCTGCTAGGCCAAACGGGTGAATGGATAGGTTGTACGCTAAAGGTGTGCTCGGCCAGTGTTGCCAGCCGAGTACGTTACATTAGTCCCGACTTGGTTACGGTGCTTTGGGAGGATTGGCTGAGTCCGAGCGATGGTATGAACTCGTTATCAGTGAAGCCACTCATTCGGTCGGGGTGACCTAGTGATGAAACTTATGTTTTGCTGAGCTGGTTGGTGTGAGGATGGATAACTAAAGCTAGATAGTTAGATGCGGTGTTGTCGACCTCGCTAGGTCGGATAAACCAAGCGAATGGTTAGCCCCCGGGGATGGAGTGCAGTTGGACTGAACATCTCTCGACACGTGTATGATCAGGACGTCCTCTAAATTAGGGCGGGAAAATCAAAAGCTCACAGTTTTTTATGTCCAGTCGTGTGATGCCACGTATTACCTGACACCTTTTCGCTAATAAGTACCTAGGCTCGCGACTGTTCATTTCATCTCCCATTTGCTTTTTCTTTCTCTTCGTGTTTTTCTTTGAAGCTTAGACTCTTTTCACAGCTTCAAAGGATTCCGAGATTTGGCCCTTTTTACCATAAAAACTCCTTCCTCTTTTCTTTTTCTGTTTGGTTCCTTGTTTTCTTTGTGTTTGTACGCTGTTTTTTTGAAGAGATTAAATGGTGTTTAGGAAGAGTTTGGTTTATTTTTTGAAAAGTTTTGCTTGAGTTTTGGGGGTGCCGAGTTTTGGTTTTTAGAGCAGGTTTGAATATTGGGTTTCTGGAAAATTTACCGGTGATTCACTTGATTTTTGACGTTTTTGGGTTTTGGATGGAGAATAGAAGATGAAACCAAGTTACATCATCTTGGTCTACCTGACCGAATCGAGTGAACGGATCTGGTCTGGGTTTTGATAGACAACTACTGTAGGTGGGGTAAGTAGATCATCCGGTCAGTGGTGCAGGGCGAGAGATAATCCGATACTTAGGTTTTGTGAAGTTTTGTGGAATTGAATCGGTTTGTCGGGTAGAGTGGATAGGCTAAAATGTTTCATTCGGAGTCGAGTAGTTCTAGTGGGGTCGAGGCAGATGTCGGGAATGAGTACGAGAGTACCCCAACCATGGTCATGCTGCCTAAAGGGGATGTTCCGGTTGGTATACCGACTAGTGTGAACATAGCTACCCTAGGGATGAGTGCGGCTATTCCGAGTGATCTGGATAGGCAAGGGGGGAGTGGGGAAGACTCTGAAGGAGTTGGTAGTCCATCGTCATCCGAAAGTGGCTTTGAGGACGAGCCGAGTCGGCAAGGCAGTGGGATTCTAAGCAAGGATTATCCGTCCGCGCTTAAAGATAATGACGTGTGGCGGATCCAGACGATGTACCACATTCTGGATTCGATCGAGATCAAGGCGTCGCAGTCGTACAAATGGGTCGATTGGGAGGCAAAAGGCTAGGTGAGTGTCTATGAGAAATGGTTTCACGAGAGGCTGAGGTTTCCCATCCCTCGCCTCGTCTAGGAGGTGCTGAACCATTTCATGATTGCCCCGTCTCAGATCATGCCAAATGGTTGGAGGTTGCTAATGGCACTAGAGGATTTTTACGTGCGGCACCAAGTGATGTTTGGGCTGCAAAAGCTATTGTATTTGTATTTCCTGAAGGAAAACGATAAGGAGAAAGGTTGATATCTGATCAACCTTAGGCATGATCGATCTCACCTGGTGACCAACCTTCGGTCAAGTGACAAGAACTGGAAGGATCGGTACTTCTTTGTGAAGAGTAAGGCGGTCTTCGGGGAGAGAGGCCAGGGCAATATTCCGAGCATTTGGCGGGCCACTGGTGAGAAACCTTGTCTTTGTTTTGTATTTTGATTACTAAATCTTATTGTGTTTTTTCTTTGTAGAGCTTGAATTCAATTGGCTGGGCAAAGTGGGGACGGCTTGGACGTGCAAACCTAGAAGGTTGTAGCCATTCCCAAGGCGTAGAGGGATTGGCGAGTGGTGTTGGAGGAGGCTAACTTGAGGACCAGCCATCTCTGGGTCGGAGTAGAACGATTCAGTGAGGTATCCCCTTCCCTTCGTTGAAGCAGACTTAGAATGTGTTTCTAACTCGCTATTGTAATCATACCACTTATGGTAAGTCCAGGCTGAACCCACTAACTATTAGAGAGTTTGCGCTTGCAAAAAGATTAATGAAGAAGTTGATCGTCCCCAGTGTGAGCGAGTCTATCACCAGGCGTTGGGAAAAGAGGAAGAGGGAATCCTTGGCCAGAGGGGAGAGAAGAGCGGAAGATGTGGTGATGACCCCACCGAGCAGTTAACCCATAGTTGGAGCTGGGTCCTCCAAGACAGCGGTCTTAGATGAAGGGATTGAGACGATTACCTTCAAGATTCTGGCTTCCGTGTCGACCTATTCTGACGTGGCTTCTATGAGCAAATTGGCTGACTCGTTCCTGTTCCCTGTAGACGAGACCCGTTTAAACCAGATGGGCGTGGGCGCTGTCGCGGCCGCTGACTGGGGGGTATCTCCTGCTTTTTAGGTAGGGCAGGAGTTTTTGTTTTATTGTGTTCATCGTGGTTGTATACTAATGAAATTGTTTTGTTGTGTAGGCATTCACAAGCAGTCTACATCTGAGCAAGTCCATAGTGGCGCAGGAGAAAAAGATACAGGATGTGTCTAATCCTGTATCCAAGGCGAATGCCAATTTGTGCCAAAGAGAGGCGACAGCCCAGAAGGCTGAGCAGGAGAGCCAGCAGCGTCTAAAGGATACGGAGGGTGAGCTAGAGCGACTGAAGGGGGAGCTAGCAGAGAAGACTGCAGACGTCGAGTCGCTCAAGGAGCAGTGCCTAAACATTACCGATGATGCTATAATTAAGGCCAGGGGAGAGCTCATGCTTGAGTATAAGGCTGAGAATACCTCTCATTGGATTCCAGACGAGGGCATCTAGCTTATATAGGAGATGATGGAGGAGGGAGCTGCTGGGCATACGGAGGAGCAGATTGATGAGCAGGTGCTTAATTTTGCTAGCCAGCCAGGGCCATCGATTACTGAAGATGTGAGCAACCAAGCTGCAGGGGTGAGTGCTAGTGCTAGTGCTAGTGATAGGGTGATCGAGTCGGAGATGGGTGGATGACTCACACCGATGATACTTAGCTTTATTTTTGTTTTTGCTCATGTATTTTGGGGCCTATGATGCCCTTTCCTGGCATGTGTGCCTCACATTGTACTTGGAACTTAGCCTTTTGAGGCTTCTTCTATATTATACTTGTGATTCTGTTTTTGATGCTTTCCTTATGGGTGAATGAGTTGTTGATTGCTTCTTTGTTCGTAGATGCACTAGGGGTTGAACCGCATGCTTGTGTTATGATTTTGGTGTGACCCAGTGGCTGAGTCGTGTGGACTCTCTATTGGGGTGGGTCAATGACTTGTCGATTTTGAGGTGTAAGAACCCTTCAGTTGGTCTAAGCCAACTGAATGTGTAGCTTCATGAATCGGGCAAGGCCGATCGGAAGGTATAAATCCATGGATTGGGTAGGGCTGATTTGAAGATGTAAATCCATGGATCGAGTAGGGACGATCCAAAGGTGTAAATCCATGAATTGAGCAGGACTGATTCAAAAGTGTAAATCCGTGGATCGAGCTGGGCCGATCCGAAGGTGTAAAATCGTGAATCAGGCAAGGTCGATTCGAAGGTGTAAAACTCATGGATCGGATAGGGCCGACCGAAGATGAAAATTGCTGAATAATACTTCATTGAATTCGAGTCATCAGGCCGACTGTCTATGAAGGAGTGGATAGGCCCACTCGTCCCTTTTAAATAAAAACAAAAAGAAAACAAACATGTAAATGAATGAGTTCACCTAAAAGTAGTAGCATTTGAGGTGGACAGTAATCCAACTGTTGCTGATGTCTTTGCCTTCGGGAGTCTGGAGTCGGTAGGTGCCCTTACCTGCTTCTTTGGTGATCTTGTAGGGACCCTCCTAGGTAGGGCCGAGTTTGCCAGGGTTGATCTCCCTAGTATTTTGAAAGACCTTGCGGAGGACCCAGTCGCCTGCTTTGAAAGTTCTGATCTTTAGGTTGCGGTTGTAGTGTCGGGTAGCTTGCTGCTGGTAGATTGCGTTGTGGATGCTCGCCCGCTTGCGTAGCTCATCGACGGTGTCTAGGTTCTGGCAAAGGTTCTGGTTGTTGGTTTCCTCATTTTTCCATTGGAGTCTGATGGAAGGAGCCGATACTTTGGCCAGGATAACTGCTACAGATCCGTATGTAAGGGAGAAAGGAGTCTCGCCCGTGGATGAGAGATCTGTAGTTCCATAAGACTAAAGGACTCCAGGTAGCTCATCTTCCCATGCACCCTTCGCTTTCTGTAGTCGCTTCTTTAAGGTCTGCATGATGGTTTTATTTGATGACTCGGCCAGGCCGTTGGACTGGGGGCTGCGGGGGGTAGAAAAGCTTAGCTTAATCCCCCACATGTCACAGAAATCCCTGAAGCCTGAACTGATAAATTGGGATCCATTGTCGGTGACAATTTGCTTCAGTGTCTCGAACCTGCAGATGACATGTTTCCAGATAAAAGCTTTTACCTCTTGGTCTCTGACTTATGCAAAAGCTTTGGCTTTTATCCATTTAGTGCAGTAATCAGTCACAGCCAACAAGAAGACTTGTTGCCTGGGTGCGGTCAGTAGCTTTCCAACTATATCCATTCCCCACTTCATGAATGGCCAAGGTGTAAGAATGGAGTGGAGTCGCTCGGGTGGGAGGTGTGAGACATGGGCTAACCTTTGACAACTTTCACACTTCTTAACATAAGCCGCCGAATTAGTGCGTATGGTTGGCCAATAGTATCCAGCAGTGATCACCCGGTGTGCGAGGCTGCGTCCTCCTGCATGGTTTCCACACTTGCCTTCATGGAGTTTGGCTAGAACACATTTGGCCTCTTCCAGGCCTGTGTACTTGAGGTAGGGACCGGAGAATGATTTCCTAAGGAGTTGACCCTCATATATGGTGAACCTAGCGGCTCTTGCTTGTAGGTGGCATGCTTCATTTTTGTCAACCGAGAGCTCGTTGTGTTCCAAGTACTACATTATTGGGGTCATCCAGCAGTCAGCTAGTTCGATGTCCATTACTTCTTCGGGCGACTTGTTTGCTAGTTTTTCCTTCTAGTTGGTTGGCCATTGTAGGAATAACAGAGGGATGGATGACTGGGAAGAACATTGAAGGGCTGAGCCGAGGTTAGCAAGGGCGTCAGCATGAGAGTTCTCCGTTCTTGGGACTTGGGCGATGGAGAATTCTTCGAATTTGATATGCAGCTCTTTGACCAAGTTCAAGTAGGCCGTCATCTTCGAGTCGCATGCTTGGTGAGTGCCTTATAGCTGGTTGACCACGAGTTGGGAGTCGGACTTTACCTCCAGCCTCCTTACTCCGATTGCTTTGGCTAGGGAGAGTCCAGTGATGAGAGCCTCATATTCAGCTTCGTTGTTCATGCACTTGAAACCACATCGTATGGCCCGCTGGATGACATCTCCCTCTAGTATAGTTAGTACTAGCCCGAGCCTACTTCCATTCACATTGCTTGAACCATCCATTGAGAGAGTCCACTTAGATGGTGACTCATTGTTCATACATAATAACTCTCTTTCTGCTTGGCTGGTAGTGCTCGGGGTGAAATAAATGATGAAGTCTACCAGTGCTTGGGACTTGATGACAGTACATGGCTGGAAAGATATGTTGAACTCACTAAGCTCTACTGTCCATGGCATGAGTCAGCCTGATAGTTTTGGCTTGTGCAGTATCTTCTTGAGTGGAAAAGAGGTGATTACGACTATGGAGTGGCACTGAAAGTATGGCCTGAGCTTCCTGGATGCATGGATGAGGGCGAGGGCCAGTTTCTCCAGCTGACTATATCGTGTTTCTGCATCGAGGAGTGACTTGCTTACATAGTAAACCGGTAGCTGCTTCGTATCATCTTCTCGAACTAACACTGATGAGATTGTTGTTTTTGAGATCGCCAGATAGGTGCAAAGCTTCTTCCCATCCACAAGCTTGGAAAGGAGCGGAGGGGAGGTCATGTATCTCTTCAATTGTTGCAAGGCTTCCTCGTAGGAAAGGGTCCACTCGAACTTCTTAGATTTCTTGAGTGTGTGGAAGAAGAGGTGACACTTGTCAGTGGATCTAGAGATGAAGATGCTCAACGTGGCTACTCGTCTTGTGAGGTGTTGGATGTCTTTGATGCAGGTTGGTGATAGTATATTGAGGATCAATCTGATCTGGTCGGGGTTGGCTTATATCCCTCGTTGAGTTACCATGTATCCTAAGAATTTACCTGACGAAACACTGAACGAGCATTTGGTTGGATTCAGCTTCATGTTATACTTCTTTAGGACGGCGAACGCCTGGCTGAGGTGGTCGAGGTGTTGCTTGGCTATCAGGGACTTGACGAGCATTTTGTCGATGTAAACCTCCATTGTGTCCCTAAGGTGTTCGGCAAACATTCTGTTGACTAGCCACTGATAGGTAGCCCCATCGTTCTTGAGACCAAAGGCATCACCTTGTAGTAGTAGGTTCCCCTCTCTGTGATAAAGGCTGCCTTCTCCTGGTCGTTAAGGTGCATCAAAATCTAGTTGTACCCTGAGAAAACATCCATGAAACTTAGGAGCTTGTGGCCTTCGGGCGTATTGACCATCATGTCGTTATGTGGGAATGGGAAAGAGTCCTTTGGGCATGCTTTGTTTAAGTCCGTGAAATCAATACAGACCCTCCACTTTCCATTCTTTTTCTTTACGACCATGACGTTTGCTAGCCATTCGGGGTAGTGGACCTCTCTGATCATACCATTACTCCATAACTTTTCAATTTCTTTGTTGACAATCCAGTTGCGCCCTAGTGCAAACTTCCTTCTCCTCTGCTTTACTGGCGGGTGATCTGGATCTACTTTGAGGTGGTGGACCATTGCCTCTAGGCTGACTTCTGTCATGTCACCATGGGACCAGGCGAAACAGTCCTGGTTTTGTCTGAGGAATTCTATGAGTCTCTCTCTTGTCTCGAGCCTAAGGCGAACCTACATGGGTCTTTCTTTTGGGGTCTTCTGGGTGTATCTACATTTCATCCAACTCTTCCATAGATGGTTGATATGGCTCGGTCGGAGGGGTTGGATGGGACTGTAATTTCTATGAAGCATTACCTTTGCTTTTGAAGGTGTTCTTGTAACAGTCTTTGGAAGCCTTAGGGTAGCTCTTGATTTCCTGTACTCCTCATTTGGTAGGAAACCTGATCGTTTGGTGGAAGGTGGATGGAACAGCTCATATGTTATGGATCCAAGGTCGGCCTAAGATGACGTTGTATGGTGAAGGACAGTCGATCACTAGAAAAACGGTATGCTTGTTTACTCCGCTGGCATAGACAGCAAGGACAATCTCTCCGATGGTATATTTTTTATTGGAACTGAACCCGACCAGTAAGGTCGGTCGCCTGTTGATGTTTGTTTCTTCCTGACCCATAGCCTTCACTGCTTCAAGGAAAAGAATGTTTGCTGAGGATCCCCCGTCTATGAATACCCTCTTGACCAGGATGTTGGCGATCTGGAGGGAGATGACAAGAGCATCGTGATGTAGGGCGGCCAGAGTGACTGGCTCGTCATCTTCGAACTGAATTACCTAGTGGGAGTGTGACCGAGAAGGCGAATGAATGGATTGGATTTCAAGGTGGCTATTGGCTTTGGGGTAGCATTTGGCTGAGGAGTAACTGACCTCACTAATCTCTGACCCTCCGGAGATGAGTGAACAAAATCCTTTTAGCATAGGTTCTCGCGGAGGTGGAGATGTTTCTTTCATGCTTTTCTGGTTGATGGTGTTCTTCCCTTTATCTGTCAACAGGTCTTAGAGATGTCCCCTCTTCAATAGTGTAGTGACCTCCAACCGTAGGGTAATGCAGTCTGCGGTGTTATGTCCATGGTCGCTGTGGAATTCGCACCACTTGGTCGTGTCTCTCCTTGCTTTGGCATTGAGCTTGCCTGGCCACTTAACGCTAGATCTCATTCCTTTCATGATCGCCACAACCTGAGCTGGTTCGACGTTGAGGTTCTATTCTGGGATTTTGTATCGAATCGGTCCGGTTGGTCTGTTGTCGATTCTAGGTAGCTAGCAGTCATATGATTTTCTGATTTTGTTTAGGTTACGTGGAGAGGGTTTGTGATGGGGTTCAATCGATCTAAACTTTGGCCTTTTATCATTCCGCCTCGAGTCATACCTAGCATGACTTACCCAATTCATCTCATCTTCCTCCCACCTTATTTGAATCACTGCTCTCGCCAAGGCGTCTTCCATCGTGGTGCAATCGAGCTTCGTCAGTTCTTTGCACAATTTACCATCCGGGAGGAGACCCTTCTTGAAGGCGTCTACGGTTGTCTCGGGGTTACAAGAAGCGATGTAAATTTTTTCTTTGTTGAATCTGCTAATGTACTCTCTCAGCGGCTCCCCCCTTCTCTGGTATACTCTATACAGGTCGGTTGATAGTTTCTCAAGTTTCTTGCTGCTGGCGAAATGCTCCACAAAGATGTCGGTGAGCTGTGCAAATGAGTCGATAGAACCGTTTGGGAGGTTGGTGTACCACTGAAGAGCTGGACCAGATAAGCTTGAACAGAAACTCTTACACATGCAGGCTTCCCTTAGCATTCGAGGTATCAAGACGGTGAATATTTGCTGCTTGTACGAGGCTATGTGATCATCTGGGTCGGTTGTGCCGTCATAAGGCTTCATGCTAGGGATAGTGAATTTGTAGGGCATGTCGGCTAGCGTGATCGCATCCATGAAGGGCGAATCGGCATAGCAGTGAGGCTTGCTCTTTTTGGTAGGGATCGGCATTCTTGGTATGCACCTTATCACTGCCTCTACGTTAGTGCGTGTTTCCGACAGCATGCAAATGTAACAAATATACTAGTCGTATAAAGTAATAAAGTAATAAGTTGAGTATTGTTCCCACGAGGATAGTGTTACTAAGTACCGATTTCCCTAGTTTAAGTCCTAATTAAAGCAACAATAAATTGGATTGATGGAAAATTAACAACTAAATACAAATTAACAAAATATAAATGAATGATAATGAAATTAAAGCAAAACCCAACAACTTAACTAATTAAACAATGCTAAAAAATGCTAGGGTGTTGATTTCACCTAGATACGCTAACCCAAATCATAGAATCTATTACCCAAGTTCTAATTCCTTGATTGAAAATCGAATTCCCTAAGTTGTAAAACATACCTTCTCAGTCTACATTTCCCTACTTATCCCTATTAAGCTTCCGCACCCAACAAATTGAAGATTAATAGTTCAAAGTCTTTTAAGCTTTATGGAATTCTATCTAGATTTCATAGATCGCTAAAGCATTTGCTTAATCTACAGTATTTATCCCAAGAGGCACAATCACAAATCACTTCTCAGTTTCATTGTGAACAACACACATTTGAATGGTGATCAAGCATCCAAAAGTCATTAAGCAAAGAGATAAACACTCAATCGTGAAATTAAAACTCAAAGTAAATCAATTCATATAAATTTGAATCATTGTATCAAGGTTACATCAAACCCTAGCTAAACAACTCAGTTCATACTCAAAAACGAAATAAAATAACAAAAACAAACTGAATCAAGATTCATCATTGA
Source organism: Pistacia vera (assembly GCF_008641045.1). NCBI lineage: Eukaryota > Viridiplantae > Streptophyta > Magnoliopsida > Sapindales > Anacardiaceae > Pistacia > Pistacia vera. The sequence continues at coordinate 188,958 of NW_022196599.1, read as the reverse complement.
AAAACAAGCAAAAGATGGAGAAATCTTCTTTAATTTGAAGCCCAAATCTTCAATAATCTTCTCCTTCCATGAGCTGCCTCCTAAATGACGAACCAAGACTCCTTTTCTCTTCCTTTTTGCTCCAATTTATACCTCTCTCACTTAAGGATGAAACCCTAGCAAGCCAAAACGTGTCGTTTTGTTTTTACATCTGATGCAGGTTTCGTAGCGGCGAAGATTTTTCCTCGCCACAGTGAATATTTTCGGGCCAAATTTGAGCCTGATAGAGTCTGAATATGGAAACATGTTAAACATATGAATTTTAACCCTTTCAATTAACTTTCGGATCGTTCAAGAATCAGCACCATCCGAGGTCTACAGCTCAAGTTATGGCAGAAATAATGAAGCACATCCAAAGACGTTTTTTCTTCAGTTCCCAGCATACTTTTCACGACTTCAAGCCACGTTTTCACCCTTGTCCAGTCAGAATTAGGAAAAACCCAAAACATGAAAGTTATAGCTCTTCTTCTTAGATTTCCAAAACTTTTAAATTCAGGTCATTCCGAGTTTCCAAGCTCAAGTTACACAATTTACACTCAAAATTGTCATTTATGCTAAAAATCATCGTTTAGGCCTGCAAAGACAAATTAATAGAATTAGGTAGCAATTATTGCCCAAATTGTATGAAAAGTATCCTAAATCCTATCAAAATTCAATGCAAAATCATAGTGTAAAATATGATTATCAAATACCCCCAAACTTAAGATTTGCTCGTCCTCGAGCAAAAAGGAATAAAAACTCAAAGAAAGAAAAGCAACAAACAACCAAAAACACAAAACAATAAAACTAAAAATGAACAAACAAAAATTAGACTCAAACTCAACACAAGAATTGCCTAGAATTTATGCAAGTCTCTAAGGTTGTTAAAAAATTATTACTAGAAAATGTTCAACACTCCAAGAAGTTATAAGTTGCATCGACTATCTTTCTCTATTAGTCCCCCCGAGTAGGTGATCCCCACTTCAGTCCACATTCCAACTTTCCGGATTATTTTATGCAGAAATATAAAGTTTATCAAATGGTGGCAGACTCCATAAGCCTAAGTGGAACTACTCTCCACTAATGTAGACTAGACATGGCTAAGGATCAAAAGGTCTTTGCAAGCTTGTAACGTTAGGCTCGGGTAGTGGGCTCCAAGGAAAGGGATAGGATAAACAAAGTAAGAGAACCCGATTTTCCTTATGCAAACACTAAGAGTTACATCAATCTCCACTTTCTTTTTCAACCACCAATCAAAGTGTCAACCTTTTTACAACCCTCAAACTTGTGCATTTCTTATTTTTGATTTGGAATCGAACTAAAGAAAATTTTCTTCTTCTTCTTCTTCTTCTTTTTTTTTTTTTTTTTTCAAATTAACAAATATTTACAACACCATTGAGGTCTCTTGCCCGTTCTTCGTGCCATTTTTGCAACCCCAAACTTAAGATTTGGGTCCATCACTTATTCACACACCTCTCAAAGCTCTTTTGTGTCATACATTAGGTCCATAATTCTCCTACAGGGTATGATAAAGTGTTTAGGGTATAGGGATTGGACAATTTTATTTTATTTTATTTTTTTATTTTTATTTTTATTTTTACAAGGAAAAAGGCAATGATAATCTCATAAGGCTCAAATGGGAGACTAGGGAAAGATTCATTCATGGATCGGCTAGAAAGGCTCAAACGTTCCGAAAAATGCCTAAATCATTTCCTCAACAATGTCTAATCCTAGAATTTTACCTCAAGCACTTCTCTACTAGGTTCTAGAGTCCACTAACATTATCAAGACTTCACCTAACCACATAAAATGTTTCTAAGCATGCTGAAAGAGTGAAAATGGTGGTTGAACCACTTAACAAACCTTAAGCTAAATCAAGTCAACCAACCTAAACTTGAAGCAATGCTTAACATTTTCCAAGAATAATATCCCAACAATTCTAGTTTCATCATGGACTTATGCAATTCATCTAGGCAACAACAACACAACAAACACTAAACAAATAACAATCAAAGAACTTTAAACAAAAAGAAACACACAAACAAACTAAACACACAAATTCTCAAAATTTTCCTACCCCCAAACTTAAAATGACATTGTCCCCATAGTCAGATCATGCACTCCAAGGAATAGAAAAAAACAAAAGTAAAGTTACGAGATACTCCCCGATTAATCCGTAAAGGCCGATTTTTGTGCAAAATCCTGGCATCCATTCCTTGGCTTCCTCATCATCATCATCATCTGTCAAACAATTGGAAATCTATAGTGCCAAATGTGTTAGATACTCTCACGATTAATATGAAAGAATTACATCCTGATCTCAACTTTATTGAACTAAACCTAAAATCTAATCAAAACAAATAAAGAGCTTAAAACTAGGAAATCACATCACTTCCTACTTACAACACATAAAGAAATAAAACAAAAACTAAAAAGAAAAGTGTTTTAGGCTTCAATCTTCTCTATTCTTCCTCTTCAACACACTCCAAATTTGCTAAAAGCACTAACACAACAAACCCAACTTCTCAACACAAATTAACTCAAAATCAACAAGTTCTACACTCCACAATCAACTCAATTCTCAAATTCTCAACCAACATCCACAATCAACAAATTCAAGCAATTTTCAACAAACAAATCCACAATTGAAAGTGAACAAATAAATTGCATAAAAACTTTAACCTTACCAAGCCCAAACTTTCCAACCTTCAATTGCTCCAATTTCATTAAAAATCACAAAGAAAGCTCCGAATTTTCAAAACCTAAGGGTGCTAAAAATTTCTTCAACATGGTTTAAACCAAGGCAATTGAAAGGTGCATGATTGTTTAACATGGTAAGGAGTGGAATGGTGCTGAATTTTTTTTTTTTTTTTTTTTTTTTTTTTTTGGGAAAAAAAAGGTTAGAAATTGAAGAAGAGAAAATGAAATTCTTTGGAGGCTAGGGTTTGAAATCGCAAAAATGGAGAGAATGAAGGTGGGTTAAAAAAATTCTCAGGTTTTGCCGCGGCGAAGAACAAGCTTCCCCGCGGCGAAGTTCTTCGTTCAACATAAATCAAAACCTAGGTTTCACCGCAGCGAAGACAAATTCTTCACCAAGGCGAAAAAATACAGAAGCTGTATCATTTTTCAGGTTACTTCGCCCCCGCGAAGAACAATCTTCGCCGCGGCGAAGTCTAGGACTTTTCAACTTCATTTTCATACGACGTGCTTCGCTTCTTTCCTTTTCCTTAGCTTCAAACTTCACCTGAAACACCCAAAAACACATAAATTAAAACTAATTCAAAATCATAAGAAAACTAAACAAATTCGAACATCAATGAAATGAAAAACAATTGAAAAGACTTGGGTTGCCTCTCAAGAAGCGCTTGTTTATAGTTGAAAGCTCGACTTCCTCATTCTTTCATCAATGTGGATTCTTGTGGGGTGCTGCACTTCCCTTTGCCACCTCTTGGTCTTTCCTTTGGAATTTCGGGCATTCTCATAAGCATCTTTTCGGAACTTCAAATTCGTATATGCATACTTGAGATGAGATGGTGATTAGTTGAGTCCAATGTTTGGAGTCTCTTCCAACACCAATTTTGACTTGTGTGCATTTAAACCAAATTCCTCAAATTGTTCCTTGTGAGGTGAGTTGCTTGGTTGAAATTCCCCTAAGTGTCTTGCACACCCTTTTGCTTTGAGATTTTCCTCTTCATTAGTCTTGTCTTCATGTTCTTCCAACTTTTCTTCATTGTGAGGTTGCTCCAACACTATACCTCTCCTCAATGTTATGACATTTAATTGTTCTTTAGGATTTGTGACCATTGTGCTTGGCAAAGGACCTTGAGATCTCTTTGTCAATTGTTCAACCAATTGCCCCACTTGAACCTCCAAATTTTGAATGGACACTCCTTGATTTCTGAAGTTTGAGTGTCTCATTCATAAAACTTGTGGTTTCTTGCATGAATTCCCCAAACATATCCTCCAATTTCGACATTCTTTGCTCACATGGTTGATGATTCACCACTGGTTGATGGTTTGGCACTGTCCTTTGATTTGACTGACTGCTTTGATTGCTCAAGGACAAATTTGGGTGATTCCCCCAACTAAGATTGTAAGCGTTGGAGAATGGGTCATTCTGCAGCCTTTGTGAACAAACCATGTAATTCACTTGCTCGGTTGTTGAGAAGAGTAACTAGTCTCCATCTTGGCATTCCACACTCCCATGGTTTCCTCCACAAAATTCGCAAGTTATAAAAGGTGAGTGAATAGAATTTGCACTCATACCTCCCAATTGGCTTTGAAGTGATGCAATTTGTGTAGATAATGTGTCGAATGCGTCGACTTCATGTAGACCAATTATTCTCTTCGACATTGCTCTCCCATTAGGTCTTTGGTAGTTATTGTTGGCCATCACCTCAAGCAATTCATAAGCCTCTTCTGGCGTCTTGTTATTTAAGGCTCTACCTGCTACCACATCTACCATCGTTTGAATATTTGTTAGCAACCTATTGTAAAATGTTTGGACTTGTCTCCAAAACAGTAGACCATTATGTGGACATTTCCTTAACAACTCAGTGTACCTCTCCCAAGCTTCATATAATGATTCATCGTTGCCTTGCACGAAAGAGGTAATGTCATTTCTCATACTTAAGACTATACAATATTTACGATTAACTAAAAAAAAATGAAATAAAAGCTTCAATTATCAATATTAATAATCAACTATCCCCGGCTACTAGTCGCACAAAGTAATAAAGTGATAAGTAGAGTATTATTCCCACAAGGATAGTGTTACTAAATACTGATTTCCCTAGTTTAAGTCCTAATTAAAGCAATAATAAATTGGATTGATGGAAAATTAATAACTAAATACAAATTAACAAAATATAAATGAATGATAATGAAATTAAAGCAAAACCCAACAACTTAACTAATTAAACAATGCTAAAAAATGGTAGCATGTTGATTTCAACTAGATACGCTAACCCAAATCATAGAATCTATTACCCAAGTTCTAATTCCTTGATTGAAAATCGAATTCCCTAAGTTGTAAAACATACCTTCTCAGACTACATTTCCCTACTTATCCCTATTAAGCTTCCGCACCCAACAAATTGAAGATTAATAGTTCAAAGTCTTTTAAGCTTTATGGAATTCTATCTAGATTTCATAGATCGCTAAACCTATCTCTAGCGTTTGCTTAATCTACGGTATTTATCCCAAGAGGCACAATCACAAATCACTTCTCAGTCTCATTGTGAACAACACACATTTGAATGGTGATCAAGCATCCAAAAGTCATTAAGCAAAGAGATAAACACTCAATCATGAAATTAAAACTCAAAGTAAATCAATTCATATAAATTTGAATCATTGTATCAAGGTTACATCAAACCCTAGCTAAAAAACTCAGTTCATACTCAAAAACGAAATAAAATAACAAAAACAAACTGAAACAAGATTCATCATTGAAAAACAAGCAAAAGATGGAGAAATCTTCTCTAATTTGAAGCCCAAATCTTCAATAATCTTCTCCTTGCATGAGCTGCCTCCTAAATGACGAAACAAGACTCCTTTTCTCTTCCTTTTCGCTCTAATTTATACCTCTCTCACTTAAGGATGAAACCCTAGCAAGCCAAAATGCGTCGTTTTATTTTTACATGTGATGCAGGTTTCGCCACGGCAAATCTTTTTCCTCGCCGCAGCAAAGACTTTCAGGCCAAATTTGAGCCTGATAGATTCTGAATCAGGAAAAGTGTTAAACATATTAATTGTAGCCCTTTCAATTATATTTCTGTTAGTTTAGGAATAAGCACAATCCGAGGTCTACAGCTCAAGTTATGGCAGAAATACTGAAGCACGTCCAAAGACATTTTTTCTTCAGTTCCCAGCATACTTTTCACGACTTCAAGCCAAGTTTTCACCCTTGTCCAGTCAGAATTAGGAAAAACCCAAAACATGAAAGTTATAGATCTTCTTCTTATATTTCCAAAGCTTCTAAATTCAGGTCATTCAGATTTTCCAAGCTCAAGTTACACAATTTACGCTCAAAACGGTCATTTATGCTAAAAATCATCGTTTAGGCCTGCAAGGACAAATTAATAGAATTAGGTAGCAATTATTGCCCAAATTGTATGAAACGTATGCTAAATCCTATCAAAATTCAATGTAAAATGATAGTGTAAAATATGATTATCATACATCCGCCAGTCTCTTGGCCAATGTATGTTTCATGGGAGAGAGGAATACCACTAGGTCATCCTGCTTGACTTGGTCAGCCATAGGATTCGCACTTGGCACATTTTGTTGGGTCAATCCGCATGGTGTAGCCTGGTTGATCATTCCTTCTTGTATCACTTGGTAGCTTGGATCACCGTTCATTCCCTCCGGTTGGGTGACTCCCATTGTAACTGATCGGGTGTTTCGCCCCACATGAATGGTTAAGGGGGTTGTTTGGTACTTGCTCGGTCTATTGGGATGGATGGACTTGAGCGGGATGGTTTGGTGTGGGTGACCACTCGACTCACGAGGGTGAACCGAGCCAAATGGAGTTTGTGTAGGGATGGTTGACTGAAGGTGAGATGGGATGGCGATGATGGACTGTTCTTGTTATAGCGAGCTTTCTGTCACTTGGACGTCTTGATATTATGCCTAAGGCGGATTGACCGTGAGGGGTTTCGTTGGCAGATCCCTTTCTCCATGAATTAGGACCAAGTCGTCGACAAATGATGAACATAATTGACGCGACCTTTTATCTGAGGCTGCGTGTCTATGCTCTGGAGTTTGGAGAGGTTGCATAGACAGAACCGAAGCGCTAAACCAATTGGGCGGTACCTGACATGGCAAAAGCTCAAGATCATAAAACTGACTTACCTTCTCTTTCAGAGACTGGTTTTTTTGCCCTGATGGAGGCGTTTTCGGTCAGGATGGTAGTGTTCTCAGCTTCCAGTGCGGCCACCTTGTCTGAGTTCTGTTACATGTGGGCGGTCAAAGCCTCCAGTTTGGCCTCGAGGTTGGGGTTAGTGTTGTCAGAATTGTTAGCCATGGAAAGTTTCTTCACGTAGTAAGGTTCGTTGAGCCGAATGATTGCTAGAGGCCCCACGGTGGGTGCCAAATTATAGACGTAAAAATCTACCTATACGGAAGGAGGGACTGATCTCGTGAGGTTGAGGCCACTAGCGATCTGCTGTACCTGCAGACATAGAGAAACAAACGTGAAACGATAGAAAACACCAGGGTGGTGTTTGCCGTAGGCACTCCGACACTCAAGTCAGCAAGGCTGAAAGAGGTTGATTTAGTAAGGGCTAGGGAGTAGAAAGGTTACCAGAAGTCTAGTCGGGGACTGTGACTACGACTATAAAGTGAAGTTTTCAAGTAGGAACTCTGGGGCTGAAGGTGTAATGTAATCTGCCTTGTGAGAGGGCTGCCTCTGTTTAAATAGTGACTGTCTTGTAATAACTGCTTTATACTACTGTATTCACAAAACACATACAATAAAATAAAGGTACATTAATAAAAATAGTTGGGCCCAAAAGTTATCCTTCATTTAATATACATAGTCTTTACATAAATTTAGTATCATTTACAAAAGTTCTCAAAAGTGTGGTGGACAGTGTAACTACTCTCCCTCGCCAGCTGACGTCCATCCGACTGCGTACTCACTTGGAACCTACAAAAACATAGAAACAACGGGGTGAGCACAACTAATGCTCAGTAAGTAAATCTTCTACTTCTCTATCCCCGTAACACTTTCTCTTAATTCTTTCCTTACACTATTCTTTTCTCATCTCTGTTCTCTTTCTATTTTCGTTTCTCATATTCTTTGCTATACACCCTCTGGTGTATGTCACGGCCTCATCTTACCGGATGCATGATCGGGAACTCAACTCGCTTTTCGTGACTTTACTCTTTTTCTCTTTCTGTTCTTTCTATTCTGTTCTTTCTCATTCTTACTCATTGGAATGTCACGGCCTCATCTAACCGGAGGCACGACTGGGCGCTACCACTCTACATGACTTCTGCTCCTTTCTCTACCGATCGGATTTGGTCATGCATGGATTCAGAACCCTTAGCCATGTGAGTGTACATTTTTTCTCTATATCTCTTCAATGTCATGGCCCTTTCTTACCGAGGGCAAGGCTAGAATCTCATGTTCCACTCTGCGTGACAGTCACGGCCCCATCTTACCAAAGGCATGGCTGGGGATCACAAAGCACCCACTCTCGTGACTCTACTCATCACTCACGAGTTCCCCATCGCACAACTTACTCTATTCTCTTCTTTAACTCTTGTGCACAAGATCTCTACTCTTTCTCTAGCTACTCATCATAATGTAGCTTAACTCTTAGAGTAATTCTCTACTCTTTCTCAATTATTTCTCAAGTTCTTTCTCAATGCACACTTAATGCATATGGATGGTTCATGCTCATTAATACACTTAGGAAATGCCAATATGCAATGTTGCAATAATTAAGGTTCATAACTCATCCTCATGCATCTCTTAGGCATTTCATCAAACAACTCATGTGCATATCAAACTCTTCTCTAAGTTCAACTCTATTTCTCTCTTTAACCATCCAAAATTGGAAGTAAATTCCCTTCCATGGGCATAATCCCTTCCATAGAAGAACACTCCCAAAATATATACTCAGTCTCATCTAACTTCATCTCAACTCATCACACATCTACACTTCTTATAAAGGAAAAGTATCCACCAAACTCAACATGAATACTTATCTCAATTTAATTTCTCAACAAGTAAACATATATCTCTACTCAATTTCTCAATAACATACATATAACATGCATACATCATTTCTACTAAATCTCTACTCAAGAGAATTCTCAGATCTCAACTTGGGTTAGGATTTACTTACCTTGTGAAGAAGAACTCTCACTAGTATTTCCTTTTCCTTTGCTTGCTTGACTTTTCTCTACCCTTTAAACAATAAAACCATACAACTTTAATATACAAAAATACACAAACCTCACATCCAAAGCAAGAATCCTTAACTTAGGATGACTTAGCTTGATTTTCTACTCCAATCACTCCAAAAAGCACTTTAAAATCCTTGAACTAATGAAAAAGGAATTGAGAGGAAGTAGGAAAGGAGAATGGCGGTGGAGAAGAAGATGAATGCATGGGTTTCTAAAGTTAAACCCTTATTATCTCATAGTTTCTCCATTCTTTCCCATTTTACCCTTACTCTTTCTTAAGAATTCCACTTTTGCTCTTTTAATTCTTTACAATTGCACCCCTAATTAAACTATTCTCCATGCAATTTCCTTGCATTTCACTCCCCACTTTTCCTGCTAATTAGGGGTAGAATGGTCATTGTGCTCCAAAGGAAGAATTCTATAAACTTCATTAAACTTTTTGTTGGGCTCGTCGCCGCGGCGAAGACTATTTCTTCGCCCCGACAAAACTTCACAGAACCTACACCGTGGTTGTAGGGCCTCCTCGTCGCGGCGACGATTCTTCTTCGCCCCGACGAAGACAGTAACCCCATAATTCCCCCAAGTCTCTACAATTTCAGGGCAACCAAACCATATTAACAATATTCCAAGTCAAACAAGAGTAAAGTAAGAGACATTAGCCATGTACCTCGAGTGGGGCGTTACATGTCTGGTCTCCCAATCCTGGTAGGATTGGAGTTCTCATAGTAATCGTTTTCCCCTAGGGATGTATCTTTTGGCCCCTTTATCCTGGCGTGAAAGGGAGTCCGAGTATGATTCGGATACAGATGTTGGAGGAGTTGGGGTATGTAGTAGTGGACTACCTTATCAGAGTTCAAGTAGGAGTGTGATCCGTAGTTGACTGTGAGCTCCGAATTCGGCCATAGGCCTAGATGGTGTGCTACGATCAGGAGGCCTGGGTCCAGATGGTATGGACTAGCTGTACTTCATACCGAATGTACCTCATTTGGGGAATTCTGGCTCGGCTCGCATCGGGACTAGGCCTGGGCTTAACTCTTTGTCAGATGTGTTATCCTGTTTGGGCCAAGGACATTTTTTGGCCCTAACATATAGTATCGCTGAGTACTATATATGTAATATGGAGTTAGTAGTGTACAAAACTGAAAAGAACTATATTTGTGTTATTATTTTACAAACTTGATTTGTTAGTATATATCTTTATATGTTAACGAGTCAGTATGTTACAATATGTAATGTACGAGTAGTGTCTTTGTATTTAAGATACAAGATGATATGTAATTCGTATAAATGATATATGTTAGGAAATACAGAGAATTGTATTAATGTCAGTATTGAGTCACTTAGAGTCTAAGCGGAAGTCTTGAGTTGGAAGATTGGTTTTCCTCTTTAAAATATTAATTTATTTAATCTATTCCTACTATATGACTATTTATTTGTAAATATTGTTTTGGAAAGTAGATTATGCTAATTGTATTAAAAAATAAAATTAAATAAGGTCCAATTAGATAGCTACTAAAAGAAAAGAGGGTTTAAATAAGATTATATAGGGTTTTATCGAATAATTTAAACAATGGGGGTTTTGGTATCTGTGCCAGCGTAAGTGTGAAGTCCATGAATTGACGTTTTCGGCTCAAAAGGAGGGCATTTCTCTTGTGTATTGAAGAAAAAACACCCTGACTTTCAATTTGTATCACTCTCAATATCGCAATGTCACTCTCACATTCACTCTTTCATTGCTGATGGAATCATTTTTTTATTGTGTTTAGATTGAACCGTTTCCTCATAATAGCTGGATGGAATCTTTGCTTAACGGTGACGTTCTTAACTCTTATTAAGTGTTTGAGGTTGGTGTTCTTCGCTATTCTTCATGGTAGTTCCTGAGAATGTATTTGACGATGGCTGCTGGCTTCTTTAGCGTGGTGTTCTTTACAGAAGTTGCTGCATTCTTCACTTGGTGTATGTCTTAAAAACTTTAATTTTGGTGTATTCTTGTTCTCTCTTAATTTTTGCTTCCAGAAAAATTAGAAATCGAAAAGTAATTTTAACGATTAAAACAAACTCAATTGTTTCATATTTAACTGATAATTTTAGGCCTCTCGGATTTTATTCTTCAATTGATGAGTTAGTAAGGTTTTATTTCATTTCAATTATTATTATTGCTTGAAAAGACTGGTTAATTTAGGGTCCATTTGTTTTGTTATTTTGGATAGGATTTTTAAAATAGTATTGGGGAGTTGAGTTGAGTTATTATTACAATAATAGGATTTGAATAAAATGTGTTTAGTAGAGTGTTTTGACCTTGTTATTTGTGTTGAATAAATTGTTTAATATTTGTTTGATATATTTTTTTATAAATGATTTATTAATATAATATTTTGGTGCATTTTGTTAAAATAATTTATTATTATAACCTTAAAACTTATCAATTTACATTTTAATAATATTAAACATTTGATTGGTAATTTCATAACCACTAAATATTAAAAAAAAAAAACCTATATTAATTTCAAGTACTAATCCAATTGTTTAAAAACACCACATTAATACATATATGACAAAGCTACTAATTATCAACCCTTAGAATCGTTGTTACACGTATACTTCATTAACAACTATGACATGGTCATATGTGTTATACCCACAGTTCAGTCGTTATGTTATCTAGTACAGTTGTCATGTTGTCTATAATACCTTGCTGCGGTTGACTCGATCCCTCTCCATTTCTGCCATCTTTTGCCCTGTTTTGGCCATCACAATATACTTGCTCATTACCCATATTTTCAGTATACCGTTGGAAGATAGGGTCCTCCATATTGTACATTCTGATAAAATTATGAAGTACATAACATGCCATAACAATCTTCCCTTGTTTGTCCAACGGGTAATTGTTCATTCCATTAAGAATACGGAACCTTCTTTTTAAAACACCAAAGGTTCTCTGGACAACATTGCGGAGTGATGCATGTCTATAGTTAAACAACTCTTGTGGCCCCCTTCGGTTACGGTGGTGATCAGAAATATGGTAAGCCACTCGTCTATAAGAGGCGAGGAACCCCTCTCTATTTGGATAACCCGCATCAACCAAATAGTATTTTCTTGTACTAAAATCACCCATGTTATTTGAATTCCAGGGCCTCAAAAGTGGAGCCAATATGCTATAATACGTCAAGAAAATACTTATACCTGGTGGAGGATGTGGGAATCCAAAATTAGGATCATCAAGAATTGAATTTAAAACTTTTGAATCATGCGCAGATCCTTCCCACCCAGTGATGACATAATTGAACATCATCCTAAAGTCGCATACAGCCATTACATTCTGTGACAACGTTCCTTTGTGATTCTGGTACCTATCACCAAATTCCTATGGAACCGAAGCATATACATGTGTGCCATCAATGGCTCAAATACAGTCCTATCATCAAAATTGAATTTTAGTAATATTAACCGACTATCAACATTAATAACACAATGAACTTAACTATCCACTAATATAAAACATAATGAAGAAGTACCTTAAAGAAAGGGTAATATTTTCGGTTGGTTGATATTTCCTAGGGAACATCACTGAAGTCAGGTGGCCTGATAAACTCTATCTTCAACTCACATATCGCCTTGCAGACTTCGCCAACATATCTAGAGATCATTTCACCCGAATGTTGGAAATCCTCCATCATCATTATGATTGTCTCATTTTTACCAACGATTGTAAAAAATATCATAACTTGTTCTTCCATACTCATCCTCCTGGTTGGTTGCAATTTCCCTTGTTGTGCCAAAATGTAACATAAGTATTTAAAACAATCTTTGTCCATGTGGCACTTGTCAAAGATTCTGTCATCATGACCATTGAGTACTTCCAACATGTAATCATGACCAGTTAATATGGATGTATGTCATAGTTGATGCTCATTTGTTTCTAACACGACAACAGCGCACAATGCAATGGTTATATCTATCAGTATTTCTTCTTTGTCATCTGTAGAACGCCGTCTTCTTCCTGTACACTTAGGCGATGCCATTTAAACCTACACATTTGCAAAACATTGATCAACATTTAACAGTTGTAGTAGTACTTAGCAAAATATAACAATCAATTTTTAATTCTAATGACAACCCCAAACTCATATGAAACATGTTATCTCACATAAAACAATAGCACAATGAATAAGTTCATACAGTAGCAAACATCTGGGGACATTTTCAAATCAAGGTGTTGAACAGAAGTTTGGTTTAGCCATAAAAGGATAAGTGCCCACTGGCGCATACAAAACTGTGGGCAAACACTTAGGACATACAAGGTCATCTACAAATTGCAAATGTCATTATAAATCCAATTAGCCTTTTCTTCGGGATGATGTTTTACGAATACCTCCTGCCACCCTAGATTTTGATATAAGTACATGACAACCGACATGTAAAACTCTGTGGGTACTTGGATGGTCGTCAAGATGTCAATACAATGGCTCATGGAAAACGGATCAGATGGAGCACTGGTGTTCTCTTCGTCCCCCTCATCTCCACTACGATTGCTAGCCCTCGATCCCATACTCCTCCTCTCCACAAGCACGTTTGTCAATCTACCAATGACATCCACAAGTGCCTGTCTTAGGCCACTTCTCTTCCTTCTATTTCTTTGTCTTGCATGACCAGATGTGTTTTGTTGTTTTTCCCCTATCCTCTGATCTGGATCAAGTTCAAAGTCACTATCATCAATGTCAATTGATCCCTGATTGGAAGAAGTGAAGTTCTCCACCAGTTGAGACGTAGATGCGTATGCATATCTCCTTGTGGCAGTTTGCTTCTCAAATATGACTTCATAAAGCTCCTTGTGAGGAAGTCCCTTGTGGAAGAATCGCTGCACTTGTGGGTTTTGCTGGTAATGAAAAATAAACATATATTAATATATGTCAGTCCAAAAAAAAATGGTAAAAATACGGTGTCGTTGATTAATATGAATTAAAAATTTTTAAATGTGCCTTGATATATTCTTACCAAACCTGTAAGGGACATGTTGGAGTTTGCGACTCATGATCCCAACCAAAGCCCGTGTGTTGAAGCAATTTCCGCCATGCTTGATATACTTTTCGCAGGCGAAAGTACTTAGAGGTTAGTTGTGTCACGTTGAGTCTCCTCCTAGCCAATGATGATAAGTCATCCAATATTTCCTGGTAATCTGCTATTTTTATTGAAGTACCATGGGAAGTTTTCGCTCGCTCAGACAATAGGATCAGAAATTTATGAGTCATCTCAGCGGACCAGTTCACACTATCACTCATCTAATAATAGTATGGTGAGAATGACAACCAAGATTGGGACACCATACTAATTAGCAAACACATTACTAACACACATACACACATTTAAACCTCATAAACTAAACACAGATAAATTGTTACCTCGTTTGATCCAACACTACTTGAAGCCGTCAATGCAGGGGAAGATACAGGCAATGTTGACCAATAGGGTGTATGACGAACTCTAAGTCTGGAAAAAAGTCGAAACTTTCTCCTCTGCTAAAAGTAGTAATCAATCCTGCGATGCGGGCAAATTATATTGACATTTGTGTATATGATCATAATTTATTCTTACGATCAAATAACGATGTTGAATCTACAAAACAAATATACAAGTTAGAGAAATCCCAAAAAAATATTTGGAATAATCCTAAAAAATTTTACTCTCAAAATTCATCCAAGAACTCGCCACACAACACTGGACACACACTGTTGTCTTTCTTTTTTCTTTTTTCTTTTTTCATTATTGGTATTTTCTTTTTGTTATTTTTCCCTTTCAAGATTTACATCAATTTGTTTTTTGTATTTTTAATGAATTCTGGGAATAGATTAGTAGAATTGGACCTAATTAACCAGTTTTTCCCCACTTTAAGTTATGTATATTTATATTTAATTTTTGAGCTAAAAATATTGTCATGTTGCCTGTATTTTTAGGTGCCAACCTATGTAAAAAGACAATGAAACAGATAGGTGCTAACCGATGTAAAAAGTAAGTGAAAGAGAAAGGTGCATACATCCAGCAAAGAAACTCGCCTATGGAGACAGCGTTGGAGGAGGGTGGCCAACGATGGTGGTCGCTGTTCAAGATCATGCAACGGTGGACCTCAAAACCTAGCGATGGTGGTGGATGGTATCAGATCGTGCGATGGTGGTGGTCCAAGGCCGAAGTACGTGGGCGTTGCAGTGAGGTTCAACGGTCGTTGAAGAGGAAGAGAGATTCCCGGTGATGGGCAGTGGTTGTTCAAGATCGGGCGACAGTGGACCTCAAAGCCCGACGATGGTGGTGGATGGTATCAGATCGTGCGATGGTGGTGGTCCAAGGCCGAAGTGCATGGGCGTTGCAGTGAGGTTCAACGGTCGTTGAAGAGGAAGAGAGATTCCCGGTGATGGGCAGTGGTTGTTCAAGATCGGGCGACAGTGGACCTCAAAGCCCGACGATGGTGGTGGATGGTATCAGATCATACGATGGTGGTGGTCCAAGGCCGAAGTGCATGGGCGTTGCGGCGAGGTTCAATGGTCATCGAAGAGGAAGAGAGATTCACGGTGATGGGTGGTGGCTATTGAAGATCAGGCAACAGTGGACCTTGAAGCCCGACGATGGTGGTGGATGGTATCAAATCATGTGATGGTGGTGGTCAAGGCCGAAGTGCATGGTCGTTACAGGTCGTGGAAAAGGAAGAGATATTCTCGGTGATGGGTGGTGGTGAAAGACAGACAATGTGCGGTGGGTGGAACATATTTAATTTATATGGCTGCTTTTGGGATAGAGATCTTGGGGAAGGAGAGCTGCAAGATCTTGAGTTTGTTTTATAATTCAGGTGGAAGATTGTTTGGAGATAGATTTGGGAATTGAGAGGAAGATCGTTTGTGACGGTGGTGAAGTAGTGAAGACAGAACAAAGAGAAAGACAAAAAAAGTGAAGAAAGCACTGCAAAATAGATAGACAGTGGTCAAAATTGTCATAATCAAATTTTGAAGATTGTTTTTTCTCAATAACAAAACAAACACCTACTCTGAAAATAGGATCAACAATAGGGTAGAAAATAACAAAACAAACAGACCCTTAGCTATCTCTAATATGTTTGTTTAGTACTTATTTTTGTTTCTCTTACTTTCAAAGCAGTGAATGGAGGATACAGTTGATAGCAAGTGTTGTGTAGCTTGAAGCTTTTTATTTTGATTGTTGGTTAGCAAATGTGTTTTTAACCTTGTTGAATGTTATCTAATAATAATTGCATAATTTTTTATTTTTTTTTTAAGTTTTTAATCTGGTGGTTGTTCTTGTTTTTATATTTGAATTTTGTTGTTGTCTGTTATGGGTACTCTTTTTCTGATATTCAAATTCATGGAATCAAAATCAGTAGCTTTGATTAACCTTCACTATACTGAAACCCTCAGTAACTCCACTAATGGTGGTTAGAGAGACAATTAGTCCATTTGGTCAACATGGTGACTTCATCACACTGCTTTTGAATTTAGGTTTTAGAGAGATTTGCTGCTTTAATATTACAGTTGTCAAATAGCTTTTAAATTATATTTTGTTTGAATTGAAATAAATATATAATGTATATCAATATGAGTCAATTAAATAATTATTAATAATTCATTAACATAAAATGATCCAACTCCCAAGTTTGGGAAATATACTAATTAAGTTCTCTCTTGCAATCATAAGAGAGCTAAGTCTAGTATATGGTCAAAATTTCTAACACTAAATGCTAACAAAACAATTCAATAGTCATAGTTAAAACATCCCTTCATGCTCATAGCGTCCCTAGGAATCCTCTCCCAGCTTCATGCCTTAATCTTTACCTGCAAAACATTTTAAGTGTCAGGTTCAATGAGGCTACTAAAATATTGGTCCTGGTCTATGTTAAATGGCATAGAGTTTAACCAAGAAATTTAAAAATATTGTTTCTAGTCTATATTTAGTTATGAATCTAAACCATAGGAATTGAATGCTAATAACTAGTTAATTATACAAAGGGAAAATGGATGTGTCGATGATGATTTTATTGAAAAATTACAATTAATTATGGAGTTTCAAGAACCTATTTTATATTCGCCCAAGACACCTGCTTGGTGTGGCCAATAGATTGTCCTCTCATTAGGGGGGGAGATTGAACACCACGTACTAGCTACTAGTGTTCTTGCTCCTGAGAACTATACAACTTCACACAATAGTCCTACATGCTAATTAAACTTCTGGTAACCTTTCCTTCCCCTAAACCTCACTAAATAGCCTCTTTCAACCTTGATAACTTGAGCGTCGGAGTGTCTATGGTACACACCACCCCAATGTTTCCGGTAAGCTTCACGCTTGTTGCTTTGTGTGTGCACGTCTAATAGATTGTCAATGGCTTCAACCTCATAAGAGCAGTCCATTCCATGACCATAGATTTTTAGCATCTACAATTTAGCACCCACCGAGGTGCCTCTGACAATCATCCTTCCACCAAAGATTTGCTCTGCAAAGAATATTTCCATGACAAACATGAAAAAAGGGATTACATAAAGAAGAAACGCCTCGAATACAACATGAACATCGAAACAGCTAAGTCAAGTAGAGTAAACAGTAGCCTGCCTAAAGAACAAACAAAATAAGCCCAAGAACAAAAATCTCAAGCTACAACCTCTAGATCATCTACGTCCTGTGGTCTCCTATGGCCTCGGTATCTAGCTCGTCACTATCATCACCACGAGTCAATGGAATATCTTCAAACTGAGCTTCAAAATCAGAATCACTGGCAATAGCACTAGCATCCTCCTCATGCTTTGACTCGGCTTGGACCTGCTAACTTGTATTGACTTCCTTGGAACTAGACAACAGTTCCTCCATCTGATAACTCAACGTACATCCAAGCACTCATAATCATAGTCAGACATCTCCACTTAGCTCTACAAAGTAGCTTGATTCACCCAAATCATCTTCACACCTATCACTCTATTCGGCTCTTTTACCACCTCCCAATTTCTCCTCAAAGCAGCAACAAATGAATCCCTAAGAATCTTCATTCTGCTCTCGGCTTGTCAATCCCCTACGCATGGCTGCACAATTTATTTCCACTATTGAGACCAACAAGCAAAGCACCACCATTTATGACAAGCAACCACTTAGGCCTCAGCCCGCTCAAAAGGACTCATCCAGCAATAAGTTTGACTCGGCTCTATCAACTTCACCGAGTCAAATCAACCAGAGAGAACACTTGAAACGTGTTTGTTCCTTAACAAAAAAACCCACTTTCTTTCTCTTTCTCTTCCTCAAACTTTTGTCTCTTTCTTTCTTTCTCTCTAGCATTCGATGAGAGAATAACAAAGAGATAAAGAAACACATACAACAAACTACCATTCACAGGTTAGAATTTGATGGATACCAATAGTTGGAAGTCTACTTCTCAAGGCAGAGAACCTATCTTGGACACTAGTGAGTGAAGAAATCACATGCAACCTCACGATCACAGAACGGACTACTCTTGTGAGGTTGAGGCCACTGACAATCTGTTGAACATGCACACACAAAACAATAAGCGTAAAGCTTACAGGAAACACTGAGGTGGTGTTTGTCGTAGGCATTTTGACGCTCAAGTTATCAAGGCTGAAAGAGGCTATTTAGTGAGGGCTAAGGGAAGGAAAGGTTACCAAAAGTTTAGTGTGTAAGACTATGGTGAAGGTGTATACTTCTCAAGAGTAGGAACGCTAGGAGATAGTATGTGGCATTCAATCTCCCTCCTAATGAGAGGACAAGTCTTTGTTTATATAGCGAGCTCAAAGGGCTTGAGTCCTAGTAGAACTCTGAATTCATAATGGCAATGTTTGAGTAAATAGGAAAGTCCTGATTTACTTGCCTTTGTAGGAGTGAGAGTCCTAATCCATGTAAGATTCGAGATTTGGATAAATTAGGATGCAGGTGAAACTCTTGGGAAAATTAGGATATTGATGGAATCCATAGGTGAATTAGGATATTGATAGGACTCTGGGTCCTTTTGAGCAACCATCGGTCAATCGGCCTGAACCCAAGTAGGCTAATGGCAAGGCCCAATTTGGGGCAAGGTTTTAGTAATTGGATGATCCAAGATGTGAGTAGCTTGGTCGGTGCAATGAACTGACTCGTTGTGTGGATCTTAGCATTAGCCCAACCAGGATTAAGTTAAGGCATTGGACCGTGGTATGTTTATTTTGTTGTTGGCCTCGTCAGGCCTAGCACAATTTTTGGCCCATACAGTTAGCCCCCTACTCTATAAGTTAAAAGGTATTTAGCTTAGAGAGTAGATTTAGTTGAATGAGTGCAGAATGGGTAGGTCAGTGCTAGCATCTCATTAGGTCGGATGGACCATTGTTTGAAAGGTTATCTTACAAGTTCATCGAGTCATTTGAGGTAGTAGACTCGACTCAGTGTGCAAAACTTGTTAGTCGTTAGTGGGATTTACGCAGCGGAAACAAAAATAAAATCCCCAACAACAACATTGAACCCAAGAACCTTATACTCGATTTACATTATTTACATATGAAATAATATTGAATATAAAATTTCCCGATTTCATACTAGCGTTTTGAGGCTCCTGTAATCGATACGAATCATTTCCTGGTGTGTTATCGTAGGCAACCAAGATTAAAACCTAAAACACATGTAGTAGTGTGAGTCAAGGTCATTCCCACGGAGAGTGTCTAGCCGAATTTTATGTTACGTGAACAAGGCTGATGGGGCTTTTAGTAAAATAGAAACAAACAATTCAAGAAAAACAATTCAGAATTATCGAAATCAATCAAAATTACAAACCTTGGTTTAAGTCAACATTCACCATCGGAATCTTACAACTGATCATTGATACAAAAATAAATCAATTCATACCCTGAATATTCACCGTTGGAACTATTTTCCTATCTCCCCTTAGTTGTAATTAATTAGGAAACAAGCGATCTAATTAATCTTATAACTAAACAACCCTAGACAAGCGCTAAAGATTTAATCTAATGGCAGCCTTAAGACCTAGAGAGATCGATGAAGCTGAACAAAACAAACACAAGCGGTTGCATTTAATTCAATCAAATGTTCTACTTAAGACTTAATAATTCCTGACGCAGCAAATTCTTAAACCCTAATTGCTTCACAAGTTAAAGGGATCAAACAATTACGGATTTGATATCTAACTTAGTAGTAGATTGCAACAAAAAATAAACTAGTAGGCCTCCTAGTAATTAAACGCAACAATCATGACAATATGCATAGAAGAACATCCAATACTCAAAACATAAATTTAACACTAAAAATAGATAGATCTCACAGTTTTATTGATTCCGAGGTCTCCGTTTCCTTCGACCAAGTTATAAAAGTTTTAGCCGCTCATGGCCATCAATAAAACTCAAAAGATGAAAATTTCAGAAGAGAGAAAAGAGAGGCGTCTGTGTGTCTTCTCCCAAAAAAAAAAAAAACTAATCTGATCTCTCTCTCCCATAAGAATATCCAATTCGAATTTTAATTCTACTAAATCTCCTAAAAATATTCTAAAATCCTAAAATAACATTTATCCTAATCTGAGTAATAAAATAAAGTCTTAATACAAAATAGGAAAGTGGTGATTCCAGCTGTAACTTGGGTGCAACAGGTCTTCAAATCTTTCAATAATAAACTGCCCAATTGGCTTGCATGACAAGGCAGAATGTTCCAGAACGTCGGCACTACAGGTGCGTCAACTTGAAACCTAATTCCAACCTTGATGCAGCGAGTATCTCTCCGAACTCAAAACATGAAAGTTGGGGATCTCTTTCTTAGAATTTCACAGCATTTTGAATCATCTCAATCGGAGCTCAGATGAGAGAGTTATGCCCAGATTACAAAACAATGTCGAAACTGTCCAAATTCACTTAATGAGTTCCGTTTTGCAATTAACGCCTCCATTTGCATCCTAAATCAAAATAGAATAATGATGAGTACATTTAGGCATCAAATAAGTATAAAAGACTAGACATTAAGGGGGGTAAATATGACATTTTGCATTCTCATCACTTCCACTCTATATCCACATGAAGATAGGATGTCGATCACCAAGCGGTTCGATGTGCTAGCCAAACCCGCATGGATCAAGGATGAGAATGCAGTAGAATTTTTCTTTGAAAAATTCTCCTTTCCACTTAGAGAGAAAACATGAGAGAGAATGAGGTGAGTGGCTAGGATTTTAATTAATGTGTTCTCTTTTATTTTTATTTTAAGTTGCCTTTTATATGCAACAAAAATTAAAACCATAATCTAGTTAGGAATAAATTTATTCCATGACTAGAATAGTAAATCCCCATTACTAAACAAGGAAATAATCCACATGACATCTTATTCAAATTTAAACATGAATTTCATATTCATATTGTTAGAGTAGGTGCCCTAGAGTCAATCAATTATTGTAGAATTGACTCTTTGTAATAATGTTCATTGATCAATAAAAGGCATTTTATTCTATATCATGTAAATCATATCTGTATGTATTTACATATGTCCTTAGAATGGTAGAACCATGACGAGAGTATCAAGTGTTTAAAATCTTGATAGTGAGAACCCTATGAGCACATATGGTGGCCATTCTATAAATGTCCATAGCCCTAGTATTGTTTTGACCAAGGACACAGATAATATGGTAAGGCTATCATAGTGTTGAACAACCCTGTCGAAAGGCAGTGACTGATCTCACTTGTTAAGGTTGTTTGCCAACAACCTGGTGCAACACATGGGTACTTGCTGTAGGCAAGTTCACTGGACTGACCCACAAGAGGATTCCATATAGATGATAACCCCAGTGTCTATGGAACAAATCCTCTAACGAATGGTGGTGCATGTGATCCTTAGAGATCATCGGAGCACCTTGTGCACTGATTGGTGTAGTTTGACACTGGCCAAACGCAGTTCTATTCAGAGTTGTCAATATGGTAGTGATTGGCTACATCAAAGAGTGTATCAAGACTATGGTGGATCGACAGAGGATTCATCACTCTCGAGTACGCTGAGTACGGGAGAAGTTATCTCACTGCACAATTCAGTAAATGGCAATGATAATAAAATTATGGCCATAGTGGGATTGAGTTGTTGCTCAATCTAATTTATTATTCCGGTCATTGGTCTAGTAACTGAATACAAACATATCAAGAGTAATTAAGGTTGACACTATTTATGCACCTCGATCTCGGTGAGATAATAGATGATGAAAGGATTTGATTGTACAGTAACCATATCGTTGACAAGTCGCTATTTCACTGAATTCGAATCTATCAAATGGCCATGATGCCTTGTTAGGAGCCAATCTTAGTTTATGTGTAAAGAGACGATTGATTGGTATCAATCACAGTACTACTGATTGCCGGTATGATAAGGAGCCCATTGGTCACACACTAAGGAGACGACTTAAGGATGGTTAATTATGGAAGGGTATTTTCATCTTTTGTACAAAAGGGCATATTGGTAATTTTGCTATGTAATTAAATGTACTGAGGTTGTAGCCTGTGTCCAATTTTATTAGGAATAATTTAGCAAAATTACGAATTTAATTATGAAGTTAATATTAATATTTAAATAAATAATTAAATTGGGACCTATGTGTAATTCCACCTAAGTTTGAGTTGTTGCTAAACTTTAGGGGTGGAATGGATATTTGCCTTTTCTATATAAAGAAGAGGATGAATATGTTTTGATATATTCATTCATTATTCAGCCTGTGGGTGAGAGAAAATTCTTCTTCTCTTATCTTCTTCACTTCATCCTTCTAAACTTTGAATCCTTAAAGCCAAGGATTGGATCTAGCAAAATCAATCTCTCATCTCTGTTGTACTGTCGTGGACAGCGTAAGTTTGATTCTACACTTGGATTGGTAGCGAGATCATGTTCAGAGATATTGATGAAACCTCCAAACGCTGGTATGATTTGATCCTTGCTTGGATTTGTGTTATTTCAATTTAAGCATGTAAAATATATACATATCAGACCCTGATCTTGAGTTCATCAGAGTATTCGATGGGAGAATTTTTGTTTTCTATTGTGTTTAACCCATCGATTTACTTAGAGTGGTATCAGAGCCTGGGGTTCTTGATAGTATATATTTTAATGGTATTTTTATTGATTAACTAAGTTGATTGTTGGATATTGCATGTTCGGTTTATAGATATGTTAATATTGCTTAAATTGATTAACTAATGTATTGGATTCGTTGAGGGATTCGCATTGGATCGTTTTTGTGATATGCACATGAACAGTAATCTGGAAACGACGATTTGCACCGTGGCACAATTCTTATGCTCCACGACGTAAAGTTTTGTGATCCAAAATTATGTAAATGTGTTGCGGCGAAATAAAACTTTGGCACGGCTCAAATGCGGAAGTCAAGCAACTAAAATAACGCATTTGGGCCGTAGCGTAATAAAACTATGCCACAGCGTGATTACACAATGTGTTTGCGCAATCGTACAATTTGAGCCACAACAAAATAAAACTTCATTGTAGCGTGAAAGCGTTGTCAAATGAGAAAACACACATTGGCGCCACGACATAATAAAACTACGCCATGGCATGTTTACGATGAAGGAGCGTGCTGTATCATTAGATGGCATGATTGTGCCGCATCGTAAGTGGAATACGCTGTGGTGCGAATGCGCCATCTAAAGCATGAGTTGCTGGTTTTACGCCACGGAGAAATAAAACTTTGCCGCGATGCAATTATATTCCTGTTGTGCGCTATATCATTTTAACGTTGGATCGATTTGTGATTTTGCAAATTCAAGACGGTAATTTTTATAAATCAACCCACCCAATTCAAAATTGATTGTTTTGAATGTATGCAATAATTCTTGTTGGAAAAATTGCATGGTGCCTGGCACATGAGCTTTTGACCTATGGTGAATGTTTTAAAGTATTTTGGGTATGTATGATTGTCATTTAAGTAAGGTATGCTGATAATCCTATTTTTCCCTATGATTTTGCATTGAATTTCAATAGGATTTAGGATACTTCTCATACAATTTGGGCCATAATTGCTACATAATTCAATTAATTTTTCTTTGCAGGCCTAAACGATAATTTTGAGTATAAATAACAGTTTTGAGCGTAAATTGTGTAACTTAAGCTTGGAAACTTGCAATGACCTGAATTTAGAAGCTTTGGAAAGCTAAGAAGAAGAGCTATAACTTTCATGTTTTGGGTTTTTCCTAATTCTCACTGGACAAGGGTGACAACTTGGCTTGAAGTCGTGAACAGTATGCTGGGAACTGAAGAAAAACGTCTTCGGATGTGCTTCAGTATTTGTGCCATAACTTGAGCTGTAGAGATCGGATTGGGCTGATTCTGAACGAGTAAAAAGATAATTGAACGGGCTACAACTAATATGTTTAACACTTTCCCAGATGCAGACTCTATCATGCTCAAATTTGGTCCAAAAGATTCTCGCCGCGGTGAAAACTGCATCAGATGTGAAAAGTAAAACGACGCGTTTTGGCTTGCTAGGGCTTGGTCCTTAAGTGAAAGATGTATAAATTAGCACGAAAATGAAAGAAAAACGGTCTTGGTTCGTCATTTGGAAGGCAGCTCTTGGAAGGAGAAGATGATATAAGATTTGGGCTTCAAATTAGAAAAGATTTCTCCATCTTTTGCTTGTTTTTCAATGATGAATCTTGATTCAATTTGTTTTTGTTATTTTATTTTGTTTTTGAGTATGAACTGAGTTGTTTAGCTAGGTTTGATGTAACCTTGATACGATGATTCAAATTTATATGAATTGATTTACTTTGAGTTTTAATTTCATGATTGAGTATTTATCTCTTTGCTTAATGACTTTTGGATGCTTGATCACCATTCAAATGTATGTTGTTCACAATGAGACTGAGAAGTGATTTGTGATTGTGCCTCTTGGGATAAATACCATAGATTGAGCGAAAGCAAGAGATAGATAAACGCGATCTATGAAATCTTGATAGAATTCCACAAAACTTAAGAGACTTTGAACTATTAATCTTCATTTTGTTGGGTGTGAAAGCTTAATAGGGATAAGTAGGAGAATATAGCCTGAGAAGGTATGTTTTACAACTTAGGGAATTTGATTTTCAATCAAGGAATTAGAACTTGGGTAATAGATTCTATGATTTGGGTTAGCGTATCTAGGTGAAATCAACACCCTAGCATTTTTCAGCATTGTTTAATTAGTTAAGTTGTTGGGTTTTGCTTTAATTTTATTTTCATTCATTTATATTTTGTTAATTTGTATTTAGTTAGTTAATTTTCCATCAATCCATTTTGTTGTTGCTTTAATTAGGACTTAAACTAGAGAAATCGGTACTTAGTAACACTATCCTCGTGGGAACGATACTCTACTTATCACTTTATTACTTTTTGCGACTAGTGCACTTGTTATGCAATTGCATGTTTATCAAAACAAGCATCATATGCATACCCTACCTTTCTCCTACCTTCTCGATGTACATTCTCTTCTCATCTCATTCCCCTCGAATATGAATCGAGGTTTCTAAATTTATTGATGTAAAATTAGTGTAATATTAATTTCACTGTAAATTTAGTATGATGCATTATGTAATATACTTGAAGACAAAGCAAGGATGTGGCAATCATACTTGAAAACTCAAGATATTTTATTACAGAACCTTGGTGACCTACTGATTCCTCTAGGGTCGAGGAAATCGGTTTTAGTTGGGTCATGTACCGACACGTTTATATTTTGCTTAGAATGCATGCTAAGGTTAAATGTTCAATAACATGCCAAACAATGTCATTCTAACAAAGATAATAATTTGGTGAGATATAAAATAAAACCCCTCAATTAAATTATATTAAGTTATATGTATGCCTTCCATCACCATGGGTTTAATCAAACCACTGTTCATTGAAACCTTGTTCGCCACAGTGAAGGGTACACTTCTACCAGTAGGAGGTTAAAGCTCATTGGAGTTTTCCTTAATGGTGATGGGTCGACTTAAAATAACTATTTTGCTTGTTCGCCATAGCAAAAGTTGATAAACACATCATAGGCATAGTAGAGAAGTACACTTGTTATATGTACTTGGTGACATAGAGTGTCCACTCTACTGATACTAAGAATCACACTTGAGGACTGGATTTTGTGATTGGCTTGTTAGCTTGTTTCACATTTGAGGTTGGTAGTAGGAGCTATCAATTGGTGTGGATTAAGTTTGTTGGTCTACCTAATCAACCCATTTTGGCTTGTTCGCCACAACGAAGGTTTGAAATGGGCCAAATGAGATCGTAGTTGATAATCCGTGGATTATATAGTTTTCATTCGACCTTTTAGTCAGATTTCAGGTACTTTCTAGTCCATTTTGACCTGAATTGTTGCTTAATTCTTGACATTTTGTGTTTCAGGTTAAAATGGACATTTTGAGCAAACAAGGATGAAATTGAAAGTTTTTGACTCAGAAGTTAGCGAATCTCAGAAGATAGGAGAGTTCGGAAGCAGGATAAAGCACGATGAGGCTTGTTCCAAAGAGAGAGCACCGAGAATCGAAGAATCAAGCGAAGAAGCAAGCAGAGTGGCAGTTCTGTAATTTCAAAACTTTTCAAGAAGCTTCACCGTGGCGAAGTAGACCAGGGACGAGCATGTCTGCTTCACTCTACGCCGCGGCGAAGAAATCTTCTTCGCCACGACGACGGTCATTATTTTCAATTTTGTTAAACGCATAGTTTTACTTTGTGCGTGTTTTTGCTGGGTAATTAGGGTGAGGTATAAAAGAAACACTTAGCATTTTGCCCAGGGAGTCTTCGGTTTTTAGGTTAAGCAGCTTTTACATTTTCTTTGGATGATTTTTGAGCGATTTTGATTGTAACAAGGGTGAAGATTCGATTCTAACTAAGGGATTCATCTTTTGGGGAGATTTCTTATCTTTTATCTCATTTTCATTATGTTGAACTTGATTATTTTTGTTTTTTGTTTTTGTATTATTGATTTAGCTATGAACTAACCCATTTTGGGTTAGGGTTTTGATTGTAGTTTGGATTTTTAATGGGTTAAGTGTTTGATTGTTTTATTTTCATATGGTATGCTTTGGTTGTGTGTTTACTCTGATTTTTAAGATGTATGTGTATGAACTGATGAGTTGAGAAATGAATCATGTGGGCTTCTTGGGTAATCACCATTACAGTATTGGATGCAGAGATAGATTCAAGAATTAATGAAATCATTATAGGATCTTTTTTGCTATGAGTTTGGAATTGTTAACCTTCAATTTGTTGGTGGCGGAAGGTAATAAGGATGAAGAAAAACATAGCCCAGAGGGTATGTTTAATACCTTAGTGAGTTCGATTTACAACCATTGTATATGAATGTGAAGTAGTGTAATTTTTAGGTTTAACCCATAAAATCCAAATAAAGTCAAAACCCTACCCTTTTACTTGAATTGATTATCCGTATCTTCATATTGCATTCTTAGTTAAATTTTAGTTTAAAATTGTTGTTAAGTTTAATTAGAATTAGCTCCCATCAATCCAAAGATTTTGGTTGCTCCAACTTGAAAACGTTAAAACTTATGCTTAGCTAACAATCCTCGTGGGAACATCCTCTACTCATCAGCTTATTACTTGTGCGACTAGTATACTTGCTACATTTGCATGTTGTAGGAAACACACATCAGCAGTCCACTAGGAAAGCCAACGAGCTTTCTCGAGTTAATAGTGGCTATTGACTTGAGAAATAGTGGAGCATTTTAAAAGACCATATTAAAATAATATGAACATTATAGTGACTTTTACTTTTCTGCAATTGTAGATTCACCAAAATGAGCATTATGAACTTACGACCAATATCGAGAAAGACTACAGGTTAAATGGATCCAATTTCTCAGACTGGTATCGCAATCTTCTATATACTAAAATCTGAAAAGAAATTGTATATCCTTGATAAGTCATATATGGTTGAGAATGGTCCTGATGCCACTTAGGAAGGAAAGACATAAGTTCCTTGATGATGTTGATGGCATTCAATGTTTGATGTTAGCATCGATGACACTTGAGCTGCAAAAGTAGCAGAGAATATGACGTTGTTGCCATTATTCTGCACCTTAAGGAGCTTTTTGAAGGAAAGGCTCGACATGAGAGTACAAGGTGTCGAGTGTGCTATTTAGGAGCCGCATAATTGAGAAGCCCAGTTGGCCCTCATGTGCTCAAAATGATCGAGCACTGAAGAGGCTTGAGACTTTGGGGTTTGGTTGGATGTAGACTTACAAGTGGATTTAATTCTGCAATCTTTACCTGATTCTTTTCATTATTCATAATGAACTTTAACATGAACCAATGGTGAAATCCTTGTTAAGCTTTTGATTTTGCTAAGGACTGTGGAGTAGAACATGAAAAGGTCCAACCCTATCTTATTGGTGGGTGCTAGTAAAGGGAAGGTAAGGGCAAGGAAAGGCCAGGCCAAACCCAGTCCAAACCTGAAGGACATGATGCTCTTAGTTTGAGTGTGGCATTGGGAAGGGCGGGAAAGTAATCTACTTCTATTGTGGCAAGCCTAGCTAAGGGAGGAAGCACTGTAAGGCTTTCCTTGCTAGTAAGAAGTCAGAGGATTCACTTCAAGTATGTTCATAATTGAGATTAACTTCTTTCCTTCAACATCTTGGGTCATTGACACAAGATGTGGTTCACATTTTTATGGTGTGCAGGACTAAGTGAGGTAGAGCGCTTGCCATGGAAAAGTTGACCTGCGAGTTGGAATGGACACATTGGTTGCATTGGCTGTAGGAACTTACTGTTTATCTTTGCCTACGAGCTTGTTTTTGGAACTTCATGACAGTTTTATTTACCTTCTATTTCTAGAAATATTATTTAGTATCCGCTTTGTAATATGCATATAATTTTGAGATTTCTAATGGATTGTTGTCCTTTAGTTTAAATGGTATTCTATTTGGAATTGCAAGGTTATATAATGGATTATATGTTCTTGATTTAAACAATAAAGATATTCTCAACGTTGAAACCGAGTTAAACATAATGATCGAAACCAGACTACCTTTGGCTAGGGCTGTGCAAAAAAATTCGATATCCGATCCTAATTCGCTCCGCTCCGCTCCGGAAAAATCGGAATCCAAAAATTCAGATCGGATACGGATCAAATTTAGCAAAATCCAATATTCAGATCGGATATCAGATCGAGATTATTAAATCAGATATCCGTATCCGATCCGATTTTACAAAACTACGTCGTTTGAGTTTTAAAAATTAATAAACCCTACACCCTAACAGTCTAACTCAGTAACCTAACACAATTAAGTCAACTCTCTGCTCTCCGCTCGACTCGAACACGAACATGCAGTCACGCACAGTCGCACAGCCTCTCACGAGTCACAGTCCACTCTCTCAGACCAGATCTCGTCTGTCGTCTCAGTTCTCACTCTGTCTCTCTTGCTAAACACGCACAGCCTTTCACTTTGTCAGACCAGATCTCATCTCAATCTCACTCTTTCTCTCTCTCTCAACTCTCTGACTCTCTCGCTCGAACACGCACAACAACACACAGTCAGTCAGCCACTCTCTCGTGTCTCACTCTCTCTCGCTCGAACACTCTCACTCTCTCGGTGTCTCACTCTCTGTCCTCGAACACTCTCAGATCTCAGTCTCTCTGACGATTGAAGCCCCAAATCGATTGTTTCATAGCCTAATTTGATGTAATGCCACAGGAGCATTTTTGCCTTTGGGTTTCCTCTGTGCTACAGTGCTGCTTATGTTTTTAGTTCATTGAAACTGCTTGCATATTAGATTTTATTATTGTTCACTTTGATGTTGTTCCTATGAAATGTGACACTTCTAACTAGTGACGGATTGCATATGTCCTTGCAATATGGCTTTGGAGCTTATTAGCCTTAAGGATTGAATTATTTGATTTTAATAAAAAAATCTTAAAATTCGGATAAATTTCGGATATCCGATTATCCGATCCGAATAATCGGATATCCGTAAAACCGAATATCCATAATTCAGATCGAATTCGAATCATTATATCCTGATCTGAAAATTCGATCAGATCAGAAAAGCCCTATTTGGATCGGATATCCGGATTTGAATGCCCTACCTTTGGCATTGTAGATTGGGTCATGTTAATTAGATTCGCATTGCAAGACTTCAAAGGGATGGAGTTTTGGACCCTTTTGACTTTTAGTCATTGCGTATTTCAAGAATGAAGTGAGCCCTGTGTTTACAAGAAAGTGGTGGGAGCGCAGTAGCATCCCAGTGTTGTATGCGATGACACTTTCTGATCGAATGTATACCGAACTTGCAGTCGGTAAAGACTTGGTTATCCAAGTGCTTCTCCATGAAGGACTTAGGGGAAACAACCTACATCCTTAGAATAAAGATCTATCGTGATAGATCGCATAGGTTGCTTGGCCTAAGTCAGAGTGCATATATTGACAAAGTATTGAAAAGATTCAGTGTGGAAGTCCAAGGGATTTCTTCCAATTCACATGGTGTTTATCTCTCTAAGGATGTGTCCTAAACACACAGATGAGAGATAGATGAAGAGGATCCCATATGCATCAAACTGGATCCATCATGTATGTCATGCTATGTACTCGGATTGATGTCTCATGTGCTTTGAGCACTTGTAGTAGATATCAATCGGATCCAGGTGAGCATCACTGGATGACTGTCAAGAATATTCTTAAGTACTTGAAGAGGACTAAGGATATGTTCTTGGTTTATGGAGGGGAAGATGAGCTCACTGTAAGAGGATACAGTGATGCTAGCTTCCAAACGCAAAAATGATTATCGATCGCATCAAGGTTTGTATTTTGTCTCAATGGCGTGCAGTGAGCTGAAGAGCTCCAACCAAAGCACTGTAGCGGATTCTAAATGGAGGCTGATATTGCATTTCAAATCGGCTAAGGGACTATCTGATTAAGAAGTTCGTTACTAAACTTGGTGTGGTTCCCACGATTGTTGATCCTATAGACATCTATTATGACACAATGGAGCAATTCTCAAGCCAGGAACCACGATCTCATCAGAAATCCAGACACATACTCAAACAATTCCATCTCATCAGAGAGATAGTTGAAGGAAAGACTGCAGATTATTAAAGTGCATACTGACACAATCTCGCGATCCACTAACAAAGCCTCTGTCCAAGCAAAGTTGAAAGGCACTTGAGATCATTGGTATTAAATACATGAATGATTGGTTAGTGAAAGTGGGAGATTTTTAGAGTAATGCCCTAGCCAATCAATTGAATTGACTTTTGTAATAATGTTCATTAATCAATAAAAGGCATTTTATTCTATTCGCGTAAATCATTATTATTGCAATATGTATTGATATAGTACTTAGAAGGGTAAACCGTGATAGGGTATCAAGTGTTTCAAATCTTGATAATGAAACCCTATGAGCACATATGGTGGCCATTCTAGAAATGTCCGTACCCCAGTATTATTCTGAAGTAGGGTATAAATAATACGGTAAGGCTATCATAGTTTGTGAACGACCCTGTCGAAAGGCAGTGACTGATCTCACTTGTCAAGGTTGTTTGGTGACAACCTAGCAACACATGGGTGCTTGCTGTAGGCAGATACACCGTAGCAAGCTCACTAGACTGACCCACCAGAGGATTCCATATGGATGGTAACCCTAGTGTTCTATGGAAAAAATCCTCTAACGAATGTTGGTGCATGTGATCCTTAGACTTGAGATCACCGGAGCGCCTTGCACCTTGGTGTAGTTTGACACTAGCCTAACCCAGTTCTTTTCAGAGCTGTTAATACGGTAGTGATTGGCTGCATCAAGGAGGATATCAAGACTATGGTGGATTGATAAGGATTCATCACTCCTAGGTACGGGAGAAGTTTACTCACTGCGCAATTCAGTATATGGCAATGACATTAAACTATGGCCACAGTGGGATTGAGTTGTTGCTCTATCCAGTTTATAATACGGGTCATTGGTCCAGAAACTGAATACATAATATCAGAGTAACCGAAGGTTGACATTATTTTTATGCCTTCGTCTCATTGAGATAACTTATGATGAAAGGATCAATTGTACGGTAACCATCGTTGTAGGTAGCTACTTTGCTGAATCCGAATCTATCGGGTGGCCATGATATCTTGCTAAGGGCTAATCTGTGTCTGTGTATAGTGAGACGATTAATTGGTGTTAATCACGATACATACACTGTCGGTATGATGAGAAGCCTCCTATGGGTGACACACACTACAGAATAATTTAAGACCAGAAAATAGAAGGGTGTTTTCGTCTTTTTAGGCGAAAGGGTATTTTGGTAATTTCACAGTGCAATTAAATTTCTGAGTCGTTGCTTTTATTTATTGTTAGAAAAATTAATAAGTGAAAATACGTTTAAATATGTGTTTGCATATATTTAATTAAATCACATTATTGTTAAATGTTAATATATATAGATTAAATATATATTAATTGATTTTAATTGAGATAATGATGAAATAAAATAAATATAATTGGAAGTGTTTGGTAACATGGGATGTTTCGGTTGGAGCCCAAGCCTTTTCATATGGGAATAAGGCAACTAAGTTTTCAAATAAAAGAAAGAGTTATTTTAAAAGGTGTGTGTTAATGGATAATTTCATTTTCTCTTTGAAAGAAAAAACACAGCAGCCCCATATTTCCTCTCCCACAGCGATTCATTTCTGTCTAAAAATATCTATTTGATTTTTCTGTCTTGATCTTAAAGCTAAAGAGGATCTAGCAAATCCCTCTTTAGTTCTTTGTGATGTCTTCGTATGACTACGTCGGTTCGATCCTACACTTGGGTTGGTAGCAAAAACGTTCATAGACAATTTGGAGGAGCCTCCAAACGTGCGTGTGTTTTTCTAAACTCTGATTAATTCTGCAGATTTCTACTTGTACATAAGTTGTAAAATTATACCTTTGATCTTGGCTCTATGGAACGATCCTGTGTATTATTGTTTTTGTTTTCCACTGCCTCATGGATCGTTTCCTAACACTTGCAATGTGAGTCTGGTTCACATGACCAAGTCGTCAATGCTAAGATAAGTTTGGTTCAGATCACCATGCTTGGTTTTCTGTTTTCAAGATTAAGAATTCCTTAGGGTCTTCTTGGGAGTTTTATGGTAGCGGTTATGAGGTAAACCTCATAGTGGTTTTGAGAGTAACCACCGTAGCGTTTTGAGGGTTTTTGGTAGCGGTTTTTAAAACACCCAACCTGTGCTTGGGAGTTTATTTTCCAGCAGTTCTAATAGTTTTTTAAAATGATAAATTTACATATAGGCCCATAAAAAACCCCAACTTCACAGTACTTGGGAGTTTTTTTTTCAATTACCAGTACTTAGTATCAAAGTTCCTTCCAAGTTATTTATTTCGAAGTTTTCTTTTTTTTATTTAATTTATTTGTATGTTCTGAAGTCAAGCAAGTTCTCATGTCTTATTCTCAACATATTCACCGTGGTATTCATTTCTTTTCAAAAAGTGGCTTCATGCTGACATACATATTCTTCCTTTCCTTTTTAATCATTGTATCCTTCTAATCCTGTTGTAAAATTACTATGTACATTGTGAATATTGTACGTCAAATTTTAGGGCAAATCAATCTCAAAAAGTCACAATATCTCAAATGTGATTAATTTTACCACTAACTGAAAACCTAATTAAAAAGAATAACCTTTTGCAAATCTAGGGCAAATCAATTAAGAGACAAGGATCGAAGAATCAATGAAGAGAGGTCAGTGTTGTAGATTTTCGCAGTGTACGAAACGTGCAAGTAATAAAGTGTATAAATTACGGATATCGAACCCCAAAGGAATTACTATAATCAATTACCTTAAACTGTCCTATACTATTGATCAATCCAATTTTATCAAGGAAATCCAAACTAAATTAGCAATTGAATTAAAAAAAAAACTGAAAAGAGAACAATTAAAATAAACCTTTTGGTAAAAACAAGATGACTAGACCTAGGGCATAGACTTCACACCAACTCTTATTCATATGTATCGATCTCTCATGCTAATTTGATTAAGCTCTTCCTACAGGTCAAACTCCCTAAATTTCAAATAACTTTCTCTCAACAATTATCAAATTAACCCCTAATACTAACCCGAATTATCTCTAATCATTTAAACAATTAGGATCATTATGCTCTATGGAATTTACCAAAACCTCACAAGTCGCGGTAATCTATCTCTATCATTCGCTCAACCTATGGTTTTACTACCGTAGACCACTAAGTATCATCTCTCGATCTCAACTTAGTCCATTAGTTCATTCAATTCTGGGCCCTTAAGAATCAAAAGTATTAGGAATAATAATAAAACTTAGGAAGATTTCTTATAAACATAACAATCAAAGATCAATACATAATTAAGAATTAGGCTACACTCTAGCCCTAGAAAATAAATTCAGTTCATAATAAACATGAAAGAAACATCATATTTGTTAAAACATTCATCATGAGTTTACAAAAAAAACAAGGAAACTTCTCTATATTGTGAATCAAAGCTCCAGAATTTCTGTTACTTCTCTTTTCTGCAGATTTTTCTCCCTTTCTTCTCACCCAAGAAAATCTCAAATAATGCTAAAAAGACTTCTATTTATATCCCACAAGGGTTAGGGTTTTGTTTTTCCTAATTCTTTGATTTAGAACCCTTAACCCAATTCTCCTACCTAAAAACGGATAACAAGTTAGTAACTCCGTGACTGTGCCACGACACTGTGCTATGGCACAATAGCTACTGGAAAAAGTGTTCCACGCACGTAGCTACTGAAAAGTTTGTCGTGGCATAGTAGTGCTGCTCTTCTTCCTGCACATTCCACTGTTCTTCAGAGATGGTGATTTTTGAACTGATAATGAAATTTGGAAAGTGGTAAACATATGAAATGTAGCACTTTGAATCATATTTCCAACAGTCCAATAATGTCTAATCCGAGTTATAAAACTCAAGATCTTAAAATACCAAGACATGCTCATGCTGGAACGTAATCTAGAATCTTCTCTTTATTTCAACTTCCATAACTTTTTCAATTCAACTCCGATTCTTGATCCGTTTGTTTCCACTCGTCACTCATTCCATTGCCAACATGATTCTTCTCCGAACATAACATTTAAGAACTAGTAACCTGAAAAACACTCAAAAACACCCGTGATCCCATAAAATGCAATTATAAAATATTAAGCACTTTACCAAATTAAGCCTAATTTCCCACAATAATCCCCAAAAACCACTCACTAAATGTGTATTTTCAAGCTCTTATTAGTTAGTCTTTTCCTTTGGCCCTCTATTTTGTGACTTTTTTTTTAGCAACAACGGGATTATTGTATATCACAGAATAATATGGAAATGGTTTGTTGGGATAAATTTTAAACCAGCCAACACCCCGATTTGGGTGTTTTATAAACCCTCAAAAATACACTACACTGGTTTTGGGGGTTTTTAAACTAGTCAAAACCA
This sequence comes from Pistacia vera, assembly GCF_008641045.1. Lineage (NCBI taxonomy): Eukaryota > Viridiplantae > Streptophyta > Magnoliopsida > Sapindales > Anacardiaceae > Pistacia > Pistacia vera. The sequence continues at coordinate 153,586 of NW_022196599.1, read as the reverse complement.
GTGCATAAAAATCTGGCAGAAATGGTTTTACAACACCTTAAACCCAGTCTAATTAAAAACCCCCCAAAATCAGTGAAAAAAAAACTCCCAAGCAGACCCTTAATATTTAAATCACACTAAAGACCATTCACTAAACTAGCAGTTCCACAATGATATCGTTCAAACTAAAACAGCATATTTAGCTATCTCAAAATGATATCTATAATTGTCCAAGTGGACACAAAAAAATATTCTTGGAAATAGTAGGGACATAATAACAATCGTCAAATTCTATGATAAGGCCCGAAGGCGACGATAAATAATAAAACCCTATGGCCATGCAGCAACTCTTGCTCCATTTCCAACGCGTAGGTCTACCTCCCCTCGGCTGAGCTCTCTGTCTACCATAGTCCTTGCACATTGTTACAAATGTGAGAACCACATTTAGTGTCAATGACCCTAGATGTTACAGGAGAGATAATTTACCTCATCATAAACATACTGAAGAAGTGTAATCTTTTCTTTCTTACTAGGAAGGCTGCAATGTTCTTCTAATTGCCAGGCTTGCCATAGTGGAAGCAACCATCTTCCTATCCTTGCTGACGCCTCCATAGGCTTTAGTCCATCCTTAGGCTTGGGTTTAGATTTGGGCTTAAAACCTGCCTACCTTTACCTTTACGTTTCCCAGAGGCAGCAACTACTAGCACCGCAGTTTGGATCTTTTCATGTCTGACTCACTATCTGAGCATGTTAAAGAATCAGAGAGGGTCTTCTCCATATATTCATATAAAGTTCAATATGAACTATGAGAAGAAATCGGGCAAAAATTGCAAACGCGATCTACTGACAATCACCGCCCAATGCTAAACTCAACGTCTCAAGCTTTTGAATGTAACCAATCATCTTGATTACATGCGGGCCAACTTGTTTCGCTCAACCAAACTGCATCTGAATAGTGCCTTAGAGGCTCATATCTTTCGTGCCTAGCACGATCCAGTAGAGCTCTTTGAGATTCATAATTATAGATTGCACATCTAAGTGTTCATGTTGCTCTTGCAGATCAGATGTCACAGATGCTAACACTATGCACTGCACATTGTCAGCATCATCAAGATATCTCTAATATGTGTCTCTTTGCTCTCATGTAGCATCAACTACGCAACACTGGAATAGGTTTATCAAGGACTATGCGTTCCCCACTGAACTTATGTCGGGTCTTGCACCTAGGAGGCAGGGGTGCTAATTGCATCTCCTTTGGAAAGGAAGAGTTGGAGTTATTGTTGCTTGTTCGACTTACCGAATTCACAAGTCTCAAGCATTCATTACATGTCATCCAATTGTACATTAACCTAAGGTTACCTAGGGGTATTTTGACCCTTTATTCTAATTGAGCGACTAGCGGAGATCAGGCTTTTGCACATTGAGGTGTCGCAGAGATCGGATCAAGGCTCTGTTGGTTTCCCTTATCAGTGTGGCTCGCGCATGATATAAATCACGGTTGCTCGAATAATAGATGGCAGAGGTAGACTCCTATGATCTATTCGCAGCAGTTTGAGCTGACACACTAATCTTGAATGTCGTGATGTTGTGGGATGCGATTTGAACCAATTCGCTGGAAACGCGCTCGAGTAATTTATGTAATCATGTGTGCCTTGACTGGTCGTCTATCGAGAATAGGCGAGCTCTTGGTGGTTGCTTCTTCCACCTTTGGCTGCTTTCCCCAACATTGTTTCAGACACTCTAGTCCCGATGACCTCCTGTCTATGGGTTGATTTTGCTATGATCCTCCTACTGTGCCAGAATATTCCTCGACAGTCCACGCTTCCAACTGAGTTGGCGAATTGAAGTTTCACAAGTCTGGAGCGTTGTCTGTTGCCTGTCCCTCCCTCAGTCTGTCATCTCCCACTAGAGATTCACGATTGCGTGAGTAATTTTCTAGAACATTTCTAAGATTTGTGAATTTTCTAGGTCAAGTGTATCCGCTGCTAGTGGTTTTCTCCAAAGGGCGAAATGACCGACGAAGGTTATTGGCAACTTCTTGGTTTCCTGGGCCTTCCATCTCGAAGTGTTTGCTTGATTGGTGCCAGGCTAACTCCTGTTGGTTCTTGTTTGTCGCGCAATTTTTAATAGGACATAGTGGCTGATCCGGTGGTAACGTTGCTGGTTGCATTGGAATGGACCAAAATCCACGCAGGGCCCTCCTTCTATGCCAAAATATTGATGTGAATTTTCATATCAATTGGAACGTTGAGACGTAAACACGCGCCAACCAGAAATACTCAGTTGACCTTGAAGGAACCGAGCAGATGGGTGCACGATTCCAGAGAATCAAGGAGGACGAGCGCGTATGACAGTGAGAAGATCGAAGTCAAAGGCGATATTGATAGATAGCATCAATAAAGAGGCAAGCTTTTTAAAATGGTTCGTGATAAGCGAGCGATTACAAAGGATTTGATTAACATAAGATGTCGAAACTACTCTCTTTATCTATATGTTCTCCCCACCCCCCCTCTTTTTATCTTTTCTAGGATTTTAACTTGGTATTTATAGGCTTGCATGGCAATTGTTAGTGGGATACGTCAGTAGAATGATTACTGTCAACCCTGAAAAGTTTTGGGCAATCGAAGGTGTTAGGACATTATTACGTTAATCTCAGTTACAGTTGTCGAAAGGTAGTCATCGGTTTAACGATGCAGTTGCATGTATTGCACGTGGTGATCATGCAGTTTAACAGGCTTGTTAGGTGTTGCAGCAAATGTTGAAGTTTGCCAACACCTGGCTGCGAGCTGGCACTTGCCTCGAATGGTTGTTTTGTTTGATTTTTTTGGCGCAGCATCCGAGTTGGATTGCAATGCTTTCCCAGGCTCTGGACTTTTATTACCACACAACAATAACCAAATCTTAGTAAGATTCCAACATGGTTTGGGAATCTAACAAATTTTTTCAATATTCTTTGTTTGTTCAGTTTCTCTCTAAATTGTCAGCCTTAAAATTTATACCCACAATATGATTTACTTTCTACTTCTGTCTTTCTTTTTTTTTATTATTGTTATTATAAATTTTAATTTTTTAAAGGAATTTAGAAGAGTAATAACTCTCTGAAATTTTTGCTAGAATAGTTCTTAAACATTAGATTTGTGACATAAAGCCACCCACCACCTAAATCAAGAGTCTAAAGACAAACATTAGATCAATTTTATAACAATGAGTTATGAAAAGAATATACCAAATTTTAATATATTATACCTTTCACTTAATATTGATGATGTCATGATAGCTAAAACAATACAGTCGACGTTGATCCTTTTATTGAGTATCTTAACAAAACCATTCTCTTAAGTTTCCAACTTTAAAATGCCCTTTCCTAACCACTATGAGTGGCACAACGATCAACTGAGACTCTTGGGTATATTACTCAAAGATCCTGAGTTTGATCCACCTGGGTTTCTAATAGGGGTGGTTACCATTGTTTTAAAAGCCGACCGGACCGGCCGGTCCACCGGTTGGACCGTGAACTGGCCATGTGTCCAGTTCGGTTCAATGTTAAAATGTTATAAACAATAAACCGTTTTAAACCGTTTGAAAACGGCGATTTTTGCAGCGAACCCGTCCAGACCGGACCGACGGATAAACCGGTCCAAATCTAAAATCCCTAATACGCAACAACCCCTTCCATCGCATTCAGTTCTTCTCTTTCACTCCTTCTCATCAGCTTCTTACGAAAATTTCTCAAGCCTTATGAAAATTTCTCAGTTTCTTTACGAAATTTTCTCAGATTCTTCTCAGTTCTCTCTTCTCTGCGAAAATTATCAGCTTTGTCTGTTGTGTTGTCTGTTCTCTGCGAAATTTATCTCTGAAACCCACCCAAATCGCATCTAAGCTCTCTGAAATCGCGAGACGTCTTCCTCCCTCGCCAGATCGACGACGAAAGCTCCGTTCCTCGCTGGAAATCGACGGCGACAGCTCCATTGTTGACGACACCTCGTTCCTCGATCCAGTACCCTTTCTTCGATCAAATAGTTGCCTTTTTGAGGGAGGGTTTAAGGTTTTAGAAGAACAGAATCACAGAAATGGGGAAGGAGATGAAAGAGTGAGACCATTGTGTGAGTGGTTCTTGGGTGTCTGTGTATGGATAATTTCGTGATTCATAGCTTGTGGTTTTTGGATAAGCATTTGGTAATGCAGTAAAAACTTTTTATAATGATGCAAACTTAATCTGGCAATAATCAATGCGGCATGGCTTTAGTCATTTGTTCTTCATAAAACTTTTGACTGTAATTGTAGTATTCTGTATAGGCTTGGTTGTGGCTGGATAGCAATTTTTGACTGTAATCGTAGTATTTTGTGTAGGCTTGGCTGTGGCTGGATATGAACTTTTGAGTTTGACTGTAATCGCAAAATCTCTACTTATTTTTACTAATTAATTCATGTGTAAATGGTGATTAGTTGGGTTGAAGATGACATGTGCCAATAGGAAAGAGATCCTTTTGAACAATTAATTGTTAGGAGATTATCTCTTTCTTAAGATAGAAAAGCAGCTGGTTTACATGAGCACCTCATCACTTTTCATTGCTTATGCATGTTTAGTACATGTTTTTCAAGTTTCAGACATGGTGTAATTTTTTTAGATGGGAATTCCTGGAAACCTAATCATATTGTAAACGTTTCATTTGTTCAATTATAACTTAACGATCTTATAACCTTTTTAAGTTAGCTATAGTATTTATAATGTTAGTACTGTATTATAATTTATATATATAGTTATATACTAAATGAATGAGAGGAAAAATGGAAAAATTATATACATACTATACATATCAGTCCTATATTTTAGTGTGATTTACTTCTAAAATTTTTGAAGAGAGAAATACTATAATATACACAAGAGAAGAGAAAAACTTGAAGATACTAGAAGCTAGCTCTGCTGTTTAATGTATAATATCATGATGCGTGATGACATCACCGGTCCAACCGACGGTTTAACGGTTGACCGGTTGAACAGTGACCCAGCCGTCAAAGCGGTTTGCTCTCCGGTCCGGTTTTTAAAACAATGGTGGTTACTGAGGGGATTTACTTGGCTATCAACTTTAGACCCTAAAGGATTAGTTAAGTATGTGCAATCTGACCCAAACACTCCTGGTCACAAAAAAAAAAAAAAAAAAAAAAAACCGCATTTAGCCTTCTTAAAACTATATCTTTCCACCAAAAATTCCCCCAACATTTTTTTTTTTGGTAAGTAAAGTTTTTTGAAATAAAATAGAGTCTAAGGTTAGAGCAATTCCCAAAAGAATTTGTTTCATCCCAAATGTTTCTAACTTGACCAACGATGTTAGTTAATTTTCTTAATGAAAGTGGTAACTTTACCTCAACATTTCAAAAAATATTGTTGACTGAGTTGAAAAACATATGGATACGATTTATTTTCAGTTTATTTTTAATGGATTTGCTACTAATAAATGTTATTAGTCTTATGTTTGAATAAATGAATAATTCCTCATTAATTTTCCAAATTTAACTTTTTTTTCGAGGTCAGGGTTTCCCTTGTTTTAAAGAAAAGACAACCAAGTTTTGCAATACTATTGCAAACACAAAAGTCAATTGTATTTCCAAGTCAAGGTGGACGTGGATGAAATTAATAGTTCATTTTCCAAGTCAGAAGTCATGGTCAATGGTTGTCAATCTCTAACAACGGAAGAATCACCTCAATCCACTTTGTGCAATAGTACTTAGATTTTGTAACATAACAAAATTCAAGCCTACATTTTTATATATATCAATACCATCTCTAAGTTATTATAATAAGGAGAAGAGCAGATATGGCAAGGAATATTAGTACTTCTTGTTTACTATTTGTTTCTTCCTTCAGTATTGCCTTTCTCTTTACTCCATCGGTAGTTCTTGGGGAGAATCTAGGGTTAATAATCTCTCTTCCTCCTCCCTCTCTCTTCTCTCTCTCTCTCTATATCTATTATATATATATATAATATATATATATATAATTATATATATCGTTATGATACATATCTTAATTATTATCTGTTTTAGAAAGGGTTTGTTTTATTACAATTAATGTAAATGATAAATCAACAAACATAATAATTAAGATTGATCCTACGCCACATGATATCATTATATATATATATATATATATATATATATATATATATATATATATGCTTTAGGATACTGTTGGGCCAAAATCGTCTTGGGCTTGACGGGCCCAATAACAAATAAACATGTCACGGCCCAAGGCCTCAACCCAATCCCGATTGGCCCACGCTTAAAATCACCTTGTAGCCTACCCACTCTATGAGTTGGGCTATCCCATAAGTTAACTAACTGGGTTTCAGCCCATTAGCCTACAACAGGTATAATAGGAAATCAGAATCTCATTCTATTTCCTCTCTACTAAGATTTCAAATCTTACTCAAACTATTAAACTTGATCTGATAAGGTCAAGAAACATATCCTTCAGGATAGGGATTATCTCCAAAATAGGACTTAGTATCCTACTAAGATTCCAACTCTTATTTAACTATTAAACTTGATCTGATAAGGTCAAGAAATCATATCTCTTTCATGATAGGGATTATCTCCCAAAATAGGGCTTAGTGTCCTACTGATTTCCAATTCTTATTTAAACTATTAAAGTTAATCTGATAAGGTTAAGAAATCATCTCTTTTATGATGGATTATCTCCCAAAAGAGGACTCAATGCCTATTGGATTCCAACCCCTTAGGTTCACTATAAAAATAGAGGCTTGCCCTCTCATTATGGATGCATCTCTCACAGTCAATCTACACCACTCAAAACCATCTATTTGCTCCTAAGTTCTTGCTCCAGAACCCAACGCCTCCGCCGTAGTCCTAGCCTCCGACAAGACTCCTGGTAATTCTTCTTCCCTTAATTCTTATTAAATCTCTTTCAGCCTTGCTGACTTGAGCGTCGGAGTGCCTACGGCAAACACCACCTCGGTGTTTTCCAAAGCTTCACGCTTGCCCTTTCATGTGTGCAGGTCTAACGGATTGTCGTGACCTCAACCTCACGATCACACCCTATTTCATGACGGTAGATTTTTTGCATCTACAGTTGTGGGCGCCCACCGTGGGGCCCTGACAATCATCTGCCAACGACACTTGCACATGAGAGGAGACACAAACTCCCCTGACTGGCATCGTTAACCGCAAAATCTCATCACGATAAGAAATTTTCACCTCCGAACACTCAAACAAACCACCAGCGCCAGAGGTAGCAGAAGCAACAGCTAATAAAACAACAGCAACGTCGGACCACCAAGAAAGTAGTAGCTGCCGAGGCACACGCATAAGCATTAAAAGCAATAAAGCTCCAACTCGTTATCTACCCTACCTCTCGATCCAGCAGCTTGAGTGGCAGCACTTGAAGGGAAAGGTATTTGTCATTGTCTCCTTTATCTACCACCTCTATTTGTTAAATCTTTCTCTATTCAGCCCTTACTTAAATACAGGCGGCGCATTTTCCATTTAGCTCACTCTTTATTCAGTCCATAACAAATAACATCATGGATATTAACTCTCAATTCGACAATTTGCTTAAAACATGCATGTCATGCAAGTCACTGCTCCACTTCAATCAAAGGTTTCAACTACAAGTCGGTCACGGGGACTTGACCGCAAGCTCCATACAAGCTCACTTGGCATACACCTTCAAATCGGCCTGCCGATAACTTACGGCACCTTCAAATCGGCCCTCTCGATAAAACGTACGGACACTTCAAATCGGCCTTGCCCGATGAACGTACGACACCTTCAAATCGGCCATGCCGTATAAAGTACGGACACCTTCAAATCGGCCTTGCCCATGAACGTACGGACACCTCTCAATCGCCTTGCCCGATGAATGTACGGACACCTTCAAATCGGCCCTGCCTGATAAACGTACGACACCTTCAAATCGCCCTGCCCGATAACGTACGGACACCTTCAAATCAGCCTTGCCCGATGAACGTACGGACACCTTCAAATCGGCCTGCCCGATAAACGTACGACACCTTCAAATCGGCCTTGCCCGATGAACGTACGACACCTTCAAATCGCCCTCTGATAAAACTACGGACACACTTCAAATCGGCCTTGCCCGAATGAAGGTACGGACACCTTCAAATCGGCCTGCTGCCCGATAAACGTACTACACTTCAAATCCCTGCCCGATAAACGTACGGACACCTTCAAATCGCCTGCCCGATAAACGTACGGACACCTTCAAATCGGCCGGCCCATATAAACGTACGGACACCTTCAATCGGCCTGCCCATAAAACGTACGGACACCTTCAATCGGCCACGCCACATAAACGTATGGACACCTTCAAATCACCTGCCTGATAAACAGAGTACACCTTCGGATCGGCTTGCCCGACCCAAGATTTACACCTCGGATCGACCTGCCGATCCACGGATTACAACTTCGGATCACCGCTCGATCCAGGATTACACCTTCTATGGATTACACCTCGGATTGAGCCTGCTCGATCCACAGATTACACCGGATGACTCTGAGGCATTACACCTTCGGATCGCCGTCGATCCACGATTTACACCGCTATGGATTTACACCTTCGGATTGAGCCTGCCGATCCACAGATTTACACCTGCGATCGACCTGCTCGATCCACGGATTTGCACCTTCATTGGCCCTGCCCGGCTCATAAAGCTACACATCCAGTCAGCCAGACTGGTTGAAGGGTTCTTGTACCTCAAATCAACAAGTCATCGACCCAAATCCACACACGATCACTAATCCCGCTCAATCTGCACTTATTTATTTATCTACTCTAAGCTAAATACTCTTTAACTTGAGATGGGGGGCTTGTCAGGGCCAAAAATCGTCTTGGGCTTAAGGGGCCCAATAACGAAATAAACTGTCACGGCCCAAGGCTCAACCCAATCCCGATTAGGCCCATGCTTAAAATCACCTTGTGACCTACCCACTCCATGAGTTGGGCTATCCTATAAGTTAGCTAAACTGGGTTTCGCCCATTAGCCTGCAACAGAGTATAAATAGGAAATCAATCTCATTCTATTTCCTCTTCTACTAAGATCAATCTTACTCAACTATTACACTTGATCTGATAAGGTCAAGAAATCATATCCTTTCATGTAGGGATTATCTCCCAATAGAACTTAGTATCCTACTAAGATTCCAACTCTTATTTAAACTATTAAACTTGATCTGATAAGGTCAAAAATCATATCTCTTTCATGATAGGGATTATCCCCAAAATAGGGCTTAGGTGTCCTACTAAGATTCCAATTCTTATTAAAGAACTATTAAACTTAATCTGATAAGGTAAGAAATCTTATCTCTTTTATGATAGGGATTATCTCCCAAAAGAGGACTCAATGTCCTATTAGGATTCCAACCCCTTAGTGTTCACTATAAAAATAGAGGCTGCCCTCTCATTATGATGCAATCTCTCACAGTCAATCTACACCACTCAAAACCATCTATTTGCTCTAAGTTCTTGCTCCCAGAACCGACACCTCCGCCGTAGTCCTAGCCTCCGACAAGACTCCTGGTAATTCTCTTCTCCTTAATTCTTATTAAATCTCTTTCAGCCTTGCTGACTTGAGCGTCGAGTGCCTACGGCAAACACCACCTCGGTGTTTTCCGGAAGCTTCGCGCTTGCCCTTTCATGTGGAGGTCTAACGGATTGTCAGTGACCTCAACCTCACGGGATCACACCCTATTTTCATGACGGTAGATTTTTTGCATCTACAGATACATATCTTAATTATATTTGCTTTTAAACAAGTGTTTGTTTTAATACAATTAATGAAATAATGATAATCTTCTATTCAAGTCAATTTTCGCAAGACAATGACAATTACTGAATTTTACAAATCATAAGAAATCAAGTTATTAAGAGCTAGCTAATAACGAAATATCTAATGACAATGGTTTTTTTAATATTCTGAAATTATAAGAAGTATGTGTATTAATACCGAAATTTCAAGAGTTTACCGCATTAACTTATTCTGTTATTTTTTAATTGTTTACATGCCTTTACAGGTAATTTAATGTGACGCAATCATTTACTCCCAGTGTCGACCCCAGGGTCACCAAGGCAGAGGCAAACGTTCTCCTGACGGTCCATCAACCATGGTTGTTAGTATCCTACGATACCCGATACGTATCATACGATACGATTTGATACAGGTCGTCAACGATACGTATCAGGAGAGTGTATCCAAACCATTCGATACGTTGATATGTATCCTACGATATGATACGTATCTATTCGTATCCTTAAAAATATCGATATAATCGATACACGTTTATTAATTTGGACCAAAGGTCCAAAAAAAATTCGGGTTGAAACCGGGTCACCCAACCCAATTCACTAAAACCTGTCCAAATTTACCTATTTTGCATGGAGAAAGTGAAGAGGAATATGTATTGCCATATTTTATGATAATAATAATATAAGTGGAGAATAGATATTACATTGATCTTGGAATTTTGTGATTAATTTTGATTATGTAATACCGTAATTTAAAGTCAATAATACCACAAAATTCTTTAATTATCTTGGGGATTATATTAATTTTTAAAAATTTTTGATATTTTATTATTTTTTTGAAAAGGCGTATCTTACGATACGATACGATACGCGTACACATATTCAAAAATTAGGTTTTCGATACACGATACGATACACGATTTAATAACCATGCCATCAACCATTCCCAACAGGAATGACCACTTTAGAATATAGCATGTGATCCCTAGAGCATACAGACAACAATCATTTCCTCAACAAAGTAAATTTAATGTTATTTATGGAGAGCTGGTTATCCATTAAATAATCATATGTAAGAGTAATGTTTTGTTAAAAGTAATCAATATGATACTCCATTGTAATAATAAATGGATATATTTTATGAATCTTGTATATAATTACTTTTACACTACATTTTTTATAAGATTGATCAAAGAGTTAATACAAATCTCTCATAGGTTTGATTTATAATAAAATCCCTAGAATTCCAAAAATTACATAAATTCTATACAAATCTCTCATAGTTTTTAGTTAATATTAAAGTTCTATTGTGGGGCGTTTAGCTAAATTAACAAATATAGGGGTTGAAAATACTCTAAATGTTCTAAAAAATATTTCAAAAATGTACCAAATAACTATTTAACATTTTTATCCAACTGTGATATATTTTTGAGATATTACACCAACACAATCTCAGAATCCTATCATATTTGATTTAATCCAACTCAACTCAACTTAAATAGTTTTTCAGAATATCATTTTTCAAATCTACCAAACAGGCCTATATAACCTTACTATATATTAATTTATGAAAGCAAATAATGAACTGCTAAATGAGACGGCCTAATAAAATAATGACATGAATTGCATCTACACAAGGTAAATCATATTGAATAGTCACATAGGTTATGAAATAGATAATCTATTAAAAAAAAAAAAAAAAAAAAAAAAAAAAAAAAAAAAAAAAAAAAAAGCCCTGCTCTATTGCCTAGGTAAGCCACCCCCTTGGACAATTTTATTGGAAGCGTTCCAATGGAATTATTTGGTTAGTTTTTTTTTTTTTTTTTGGGTTAAGATTTCATAATTTCTCTAAAAATGAATATATTGCAAAATATAGATACCAAAATGCATTTACAATTGAACTAATATATGTTTTAAAATATATATTAGTTCCATAGATGTACAAAAATTAATTATGAATAAAAAATATATATATATTTATTTATTTATTAATAATTAATTTTTTGCATATTTTTTGCTAGGAATTAGTTCTTAAACATTAGATTTGTGACATAAAGCCACCAACACACCTAAATCAAGAGTCTAAAGACATACATTAGATCAATTTTATAACAAATGAGTTATGAAAAGAAATATACCAGATTTTTAATATATATCTTTCACTTAATATTGATGATGTATCATAATAACTAAAACAATACAATGAACGTTGATTCTTTTATTGAGTAATTTTAACAAAATCATTCTCTTAAGTTTCCAACTTTAAAATGCTCTTTCCTAACCACTGCTGAGTGGCCTAGCGGTCAACTAGGACTTTTAGGTGTTTTACTCAAGAGGTCTTAAATTCGATTCACTTGGATTGCTAATAGGGGTGGCTACTGAGAGGACTTACCTTACTATCAACTTTAGGGTCCCGAATGATTAGTTGACATGCGCGTAAACTAACCCAGACACCCTCGGTCACCAAAAAAAACCACATTATAGTTTTCTTGAAACTAATATCTTTCCATCAAAAATTTCATTGATATTTTTTTTTTTTTTTTTTTTTTTTGGTAAGTAAAATTTTTGAAATAAAATAGAGTCTAAGGTTAGAGAAATTTCCACAAAGAAATTTATTTCATCCCAAATGTTTCTAGCTTGACCTACGATGTTATGTTAATTTCTTAATGAAAGTGGTAACTTTACCTCAACATTTCAAAAAATATTGTTGACTGTGTTGAAAAACATAATGAATATGATTTATTTTCAGTTTATTTTGATGATTGGCTTCTAATAAACGTTTATTGGAGTCTTATGTTTGAATAAATGAATAATTCCTCATTAATTTTCCAAATTTTACTTTTTTTTCAAGTCATGGTTTCCCTTGTTTTAAAGGAAAGACAATCCATGGTTTTGCAATACTATTGCAAACACAAAAGTCAATTGTATTTTCCAAGTCAAGGTGGACGTGGATAGAAATTAATAGTTCATTATTCCAAGTCAAAAGTCATGGTCAATGGTTGTCAATCTCTAACAACGGAAGAACAAACTCAATCCACTTAGTGCAATAGTACTTAGATTTTGTAAAGCATAACAAAATTCATGCCTACATTTTTATATATAGGCAATACCATCTCTAAGTTATTATAAATAAAAGGAGAAGAGTAGATATGGCAAGAAATATTAGTACTTCGTGTTTACTTATTTATTTCTTCCTCTTTAGTATCGCCCTTCTCTTTATTCCACCGATAGCTCTTGTTGAGAGAAANGAATGACATGATGCTCTTAAGTTTGAGTGTGGCATTGGGAAGGGCGGGAAAGTAATCTACTTCTATTGTGGCAAGCCTAGCTAAGGGAGGAAGCACTGTAAGGCTTTCCTTGCTAGTAAGAAGAAGTCAGAGGATTCGACTTCAAGTATGTTCATAATTGAGATTAACTTCTTTCCTTCAACATCTTGGGTCATTGACACAAGATGTGGTACTCACATTTTTATGGATGTGCAGGACTAAGGTAGAGTAGAGCGCTTGCCATGGGAAAAGTTGACCTGCGAGTTGGAAATGGACACATGTGGTTGCATTGGCTGTAGGAACTTACTGTTTATCTTTGCCTACGAGCTTGTTTTTGGAACTTCATGACAGTTATTATGTACCTTCTATTTCTAGAAATATTATTTAAGTATCCGCTTTGGATAATATAGCATATAATTTTGAGATTTCTAATGGATTGTTGTCCTTTAGTTTAAATGGTATTCTATTTGGAATTGCAAGGTTATATAATGGATTATATGTTCTTGATTTAAACAATAAAGATATTCTCAACGTTGAAACCAAGAGAGTTAAACATAATGATCGAAACCAGACATACCTTTGGCTAGGGCTGTGCAAAAAAATTCGATATCCGATCCTAATTCGCTCCGCTCCGCTCCGGAAAAATCGGATATCCAAAAATTCAGATCGGATACGGATCAGAATTTAGCAAAATCCAAATATTCAGATCGGATATCAGATCGAGATTATTAAAAAATCAGATATCCGTATCCGATCCAGATTTTACAAAACTACGTCGTTTTGAGTTTTAAAAATTAAATTAACCCTAACACTAACAGTCTAACTCAGTAACTCTAACACAATTAAGTCAACTCTCTGTCTCTCTCGCTCGAACACGAACATGCAGTCACGCACAGTCGCACAGCCTCTCACAGAGTCACAGTCTCACTCTCTCAGACCAGATCTCGTCTGTCGTCTCAGTCTCTCACTGTCTCTCTTGCTAAACACGCACAGCCTTTCACTTTGTCAGACCAGATCTCATCTCAATCTCACTCTGTCTCTCTCTCTCAACTCTCTGACTCTCTCGCTCGAACACGCACAGACAGACACACAGTCAGTCAGCCACTCTCTCGATGTCTCACTCTCTCTCGCTCGAACACTCTCAACTCTCTCGGTGTCTCACTCTCTGTCGCTCGAACACTCTCAGATCTCAGTCTCTCTGACGATTGAAGCCCCAAATCGATTGTTGTCATAGCCTAATTTGATGTAAATGCCACAGGAGCATTTTTGCTCTTTGGGTTTCCTCTGTGCTACAGTGCTGCTTATGTTTTTAGTTCATTGAAACTGCTTGCATATTAGATTATTATTATTGTTCACTTTGATGGTGTTCCATGAAATGTGACACATTCTAACTAGTGACGGATTGCATATGTCCTTGCAATATGGCTTTGGAGCATTATTAGCCTTAAGGATTGAATTATTTGATTTTAATAAGAAAATCTTAAAATTGGATAAATTTCGGATATCCGATATCCGATCCGAATAATCGGATATCCGTAAAACCGAATATCCACATAATTCAGATCGAATTCGAATCAATATATAGCCTGATCTGAAAATTCGGATCAGATCAGGAAAAGCCTATTTGGATCGGATATCGGATTTGAATAGCCCTACCTTGGCATTGTAGATTGGGTATGTTAATTAGATTCGCATGCAAGCTTCAAAGGGATGGAGTTTTGGACCCTTTTGACTTTTTGTCATTTGCGGTATATTATCAAGAAGAGAGATGAGCCCTGTGTTTACAAGAAAGTGAGGGGGAGCGCAGTAGCATTCCCAGTGTTGTATGTCGATGACATACTTGATCGGGAATGATATACCGAACTTGCAGTCGGTAAAGACTTGGTTATCCAAGTGCTTCTCCATGAAGGACTTAGGGGAAACAACCTACATCCTTAGAATAAAGACTATCGTGATAGATCGCATAGGGTGCTTGGCCTAAGTCAGAGTGCATATATTGACAAAGTATTGAAAAGATTCAGTGTGGAAGAATCCAAGAAGGGATTTCTTCCAATGTACATGGTGTTTATCTCCTAAGGGATGTGTCCTAAAACACAAGATGAGAGAGATAGGATGAAGAGGATCCCATATGCATCAGCAACTGGATCCATCAGTATGTCATGCTATGTACCGGATTGATGTCTCATGTGCTTGAGCACTTGTAGTAGATATCAATCGGATCCAGGTGAGCATCACTGGATGACTGTCAAGAATATTCTTAAGTACTTGAAGAGGACTAAGGATATGTTCTTGGTTTATGGAGGGGAGATGAGCTCATGTAAGAGGATACAGTGATGCTAGCTTCCAAACGGACAAAATGATTATCGATCGCAATCAAGTTTGTTTTATTTTGTCTCAAGGCAGTGCAGTGAGCTGGAAGAGCTCCAACCAAAGCACTGTAGCGGATTCTAAAATGGAGGCTGAGTATATGCATTGTCAAATGCGGCTAAGGAGACTATCGGATTAAGAAGTTCGTTACTAAACTTGGTGTGGTTCCCACGATTGTTGATCACTAGACATCTATTATGACAAAAATGGAGCAATTGCTCAAGCCAGGGAACCACGATCTCATCAGAAATAGACACAATACTCAAACAATTCATCTCATCGAGAGATAGTTGAGAGGAAAGACGTGCAGATTAGTTAAAGTGCATACTGACGACAATCTCGCAGATCCACTAACAAAGCTCTGTCACAGCAGAAGTATGAAAGGCACTTGAGATCATTTGGTATTAAATACATGAATGATTGGTATAGTGCAAGTGGGAGATTGTTAGAGTAGATGCCCTAGAGCCAATCAATTGAATTGACTTTTTGTAATAATGTTCATTAATCAATAAAAGGCATTTATTCTATATCGGTAAATCATTATTATTGCAATTGTATGATATGTACTTAGAATGGTAGAACCGTGATGAGGGTATCAAGTGTTTCAAATCTTGATAATGGAACCCTATGAGCCATATGGTGGCCATTCTAGAAATGTCCGTAGCCCCAGTATTATTCTGAAGTAGGGTATAAATAATACGGTAAGGCTATCATAGTGTTGAACGACCCTGTCGAAAGGCAGTGACTGATCTCACTTGTCAAGGTTGTTTGGTGACAACCTAGTGCAACACATGGGTGCTTGTAGGCAGATACACCGTAGCAAGCTCACTAGACTGACCCACCAGAGGATTCCATATGGATGGTAACCCTAGTGTTATGGAAAAAATCCTCTAACGAATGGTGGTGCATGTGATCCTTAGACTTGAGATCACCCGGAGCGCTTTGCACCGATTGGTGTAGTTTGACACTAGCCTAACCCAGTTCTTTTCAGAGCGTTAATACGGTAGTGATTGGCTGCATCAAGGAGGATATCAAGACTATGGTGGATTGATAGAGGATTCATCACTCTAGGTACGGGGAGAGTTATCTCACTGCGCAATTCAGTATATGGCAATGACATTAAAACTATGGCCACAGTGGGATTGAGTTGTTGCTCTATCCAGTTTATAATACAGGTCATTGGTCCCGAAACTGAATACATAATATCGAGAGTAACGAGGTTGACATTATTTATGCCTTCGTCTCATTGAGTAACGTATGATGGAAGGATCGAATTGTACGGTAACCATATCGTTGATAGGTAGCTACTTTGCTGAATCCGAATCTATCGGGTGGCCCTGATATCTTGCTAAGGGCTAATCTTGGTCTGTGTATTAGTGAGACGATTAATTGGTGTAATCACGAACTATACACTGTCGGTATGATGAGAAGCCTCCTATGGGTGGACACACACAACAAGATAATTTAAGAGCCAGGAAAATAGAAGGGTGTTTTCGTCTTTTAGGCGAAAGGGTATTTTGGTAATTCACAGTGCAATTAAATTGCGGGGTCGTTGCTTTTATTTAATTTGTTAGAAAAAATTAAATAAGTGAAAATACGTTTAAATATGTGTTTGCATATATTTAATTAAATCATATATGTTAAATGTTAATATAATAGATTAAATATATATTAATTGATTTTAATTGAGATAATGATGAAATAAAAATAAATATCTAATTGGAAGTGTTGGTAACATGGGATGTTCGGGTTGGAGCCCAAGCCTATTTCATATGGGAATAAGGCAACTAAGTTTAATATAAAGAAAAAGAGTTAGTAAAAGGTGTGTGTTAATTATAATTTCATTTTTCTCTTGAAAAGAAAAAAACACAGCAGCCCATATTTCCTCTCCACAGCAGAATTCATTTCTGTCTAAAATCAATCTATTTGATTTTTCTGTCTTGATCTTAAAGCTAAAAGGATCTAGCAAATCCCTCTTAGTTCTTTTGTTGTCTTGTATGGACTACGTCGGTTCGATCCTACACTTGGGTTGGTAGCAAAAACGTTCATAGACAAATTTGGAGGAGCCTCCAAACGTGCGTGTGTTTTTCTAAACTCATGATTAATTCTGCAGATTTCTACTTGTACAAAGTTGTAAAATTATACCTTTGATTTGGCTATGGAACGATCCTTGTATTATTGTTTTGTTTTCCACTGCCTCAATGGATCGTTTCAACACTTGCAATGTGAGTCTGGTTCACATGACCAATCGTCAAGCTAAAAGTAAGTTTGGTCAGATACCATGCTTGGTTTTCTTGTTTTCAAGATTAAGAATTTCCTTAGGGTCTTCTTGGGATTTATGGTAGCGGTTATGAGAGTAAACCCTCATAGTGGTTTGAGAGTAAACCACCGTAGCGGTTTTGAGGGGTTTTTGGTAGCGGTTTTTAAACACCAACCTGTGCTTGGGAGTTTATTTTCCAGCAGTTCTAATAGTTTTTTAAAATGATAAATTTACATATATGCCCTAAAAATACCCCAACTTCAACCAGTACTTGGGAGTTTTTTTTTTTCAATTACCAGTACTTAGTATCAAAGTTCCTTCCAAGTTTAATTTATTTCGAAGTTCTTCATTGATATATTATTATTTGTATGTTCTGAAGTCAAGCAAGTTCTATGTCTACTATTCTCACAATATTCACGTTGGTAATTCATTTCTTTTCAAACAAGTGGCTTCATGCTGACCTACTATCTTCCTTTCCTTTAATCATTGTATTCTTCTAATCCTGTTGTAAAATTACTAGTACATGTGAATATTGTACGTCAAATTTTTGGGCAAATCAATCTCAAAAAAGTCACAATATCTCAAATGTGATAATTTTACCACTAACTGAAAACCTAATTAAAAAGAATAACCTTTTGCAAATCTAGGGCAAATCAATTAAGAAGAACAAAGGATGGAAGAATCAAATGAAGAGAGGTCAGTGTTGTAGATTTTCGCAAGTGTACGAAAACGTGCAAGTAATAAAGTGTATAAATTACGGATATCGAAACCAAAGGAATACTATAATCAATTACCAATTAAACGTCTATTACTATTTGATCAATCCAAATTTTATCAAGGAAAATCCAAACTAAATTAGCAATTGAATTTAAAAGAAAACTGAAAAGAGAACAATTAAAAAACCTTTTGGTAAAAACAAGATGACTAGACCTAGGGCATAGACTTCACACCAACTCTTATTCATATGTATCGATCTCTCATGCTAATTTGATAAGCTCTTCCTACAGGTCAAACTCCCTAAATTTCAAATAACTTTCTCCGAACAATTATCAAATTACCCCTAATTACTAACCGAGATTATCTCAATCAGATTTAAACAATTAGGGATCATTATGCTCTATGGAATTTACCAAAACCTCACAAGTCGCGGTAATCATCTATCATTCGCTCAACCTATGGTTTTATACACGTAGACCAACTAAGTATCATCTTCGATCTCAACTTAGTCCATTAGTTCATTCAATTCTTGGGCCCTTAAGAAACAAAAGTATTAGGAATAATAATAAAACTTAGGAAGATTTCTTAATAAACATTAACAATCAAAGATCAATACATAAATAAGAGATTAGGCTACATCTTAGCCCTAGAAAATAAATTCAGTTCATAATAAACATGAAAGAAACAATCATATTTGTTAAAACATTCATCTGAGTTTACAAGAAAAAAAAAAGGAAAACTTCTCTAATTGTGAATCAAAGCTCCAGAAATCTGTTACTTCTCTTTTCTGCAGATTTTTCTCCCTTTCTTCACCCAAGAAAATCTCAATAATGCTAAAAGACTCTATTTATATCCCACAAGGGTTGGGTTTTGTTTTTCCTTAATTCTATTGATTTAGAACCCTTAACCCATTCTCCTACCTAAAAAAGGTAACAAGTTAGTAACTTCCGTGACTGTGCCACGACACTGTGCTATGGCACAATAGCTACTGGAAAAAGTGTTCACGGCACAGTAGCTACTGGAAAAAAGTGTGTGGGCATAGTAGCTGCTGCCTTCTTCCTGCATCATTCATGTTCTTCAGAGATGGTGATTTTTGAACTTGATATGATGAAATTGGAAAGTGGTAAACATATGAAATGTAGCACTTGAATCATATTCCAACAGTCCCATAATTGTCTTAATCCGAGTTATAAAACTCAAGATATCTTAAAATACCAAGACATGCTCATGCTGGAACGTATCATAGAATCTTCTCTTTATTTCAACTTCCATAACTTTTCAATTCAACTCCGATTCTTGATCGTTTGTTACCTCGTCAATTCCATTGCAACATGATTCTTCATCCGAACATAACATTTAAGAACTGAACCTGAAAAACACTCAAAAACACCCGTGATCCCATAAAATGCAATTATAAAAATATTAAGCAACTTTACCAAATAGCCAATTTCCACAATAATCCCCAAAAACCACTCACTAAATGTGTATTTTCAAGCTCTATTAGTAGTCTTTTCCTTTGGCCCTCTATTTTGTGAATTTTTTTTTAGCAACACGGGATTATTGTATATCACAGAATAATAGTGGAAATGGGTTTTTTTTGGATAAAATTTTAAACCAGCCAAAAACACCCGATTTTGGGTGTTTATAAACCTCAAAAATACACTACATGTTTTGGGGGTTTTTAAACTAGTCAAAACCAGTGCATAAAAAATCTGGCAAGAATGGTTTTACACACTTAAAACCAGTCTAATTAAAAAACCCCCAAAATCAGTGAAAAAAAAACTCCCAAGCAGACCCTTAATATTTAAATCAACATAAAGACCATATCGTAAACTAGCAGTTCCACAATGAATATCGTTCAAACTAAAAGACAGCAATATGTTAGCTATCTCAAAATGTATCATAATTGTCCAAAGTGGACACAAAAAAATATTTGGAAATAGTAGGGACATAATAACAATCGTCAAATTCTATGATAAGGCCGAAGGCGGACGATAAATAATAAAACCCTATGGCCAATGCAGCAACTCTTGCTCCATTTCCAACGCGTAGGTCTACCTCCCCTCGGCTGAGCTCTCTGCTCTAAATAGTCTGACATTGTTACAAATGTGAGAAACACATTTAGGGGCAATGACCCTAGATGTTACAGGAGTAAATTTACCTCACAATAAACATACTGAAGAAGGTGTAATCTTTTTCTTTCTTACTAGGAAGGCCTTGCAATGTTTCTTCTAATTGCCAGGCTTGCCATAGTGGAAGCAAACCATCTTCCTATCCTTGCTGACGCCTCCAGTAGGCTTTAGTCCATCCTTAGGCTTGGGTTAGATTGGGCTTAAAACTGCCTTACCTTTACCTTTACGGTTCCCAGAGGCAGCAACTACTAGCATCGCTAGTTTGGATCTTTCATGTCTGACTAACTCTATCGAGCATGTAAAGAGATCAGAGAGGGTCTTCCATACTATTCATATTAAAGTTCAATATGAACTATGAGAGAAATCGGGCAAAAATTGCAAAACGCGATCTACTGACAATCACCGCCCAATGCTAAACTCAAAGTCTCAAGCTTTTGATGTAACCAATCATCTGATTACATGCGGGCCAACTTTGTTTCGCTCAACCAAACTGCATCTGAATAGTGCCTTAGAGAGCTCATATCTTTCGTGCTAGCACGATCCAGTAGAGCTCTTGTGAGTCATAATTATAGATTGCACATCTAAGTGTTCATGTTGCTCTTGCAGATCAGATGTCACAGATGCTAACACTATGCACTGCACATTGTCAGCATCATCAAGATATCTCTAATATGTGTCTCTTTGCTTCATGTAGCATCAACTACAGGCACAACTGGAATAGGTTTATCAAGGACATATGCGTTCCCCACTGAACTTGATGTCGGGGTCTTGCACCTAGGAGGCAGGGTGCTAATTGCATCTCCTTTGGAAAGGAAGAGTTGGAGGCTTGTGCTGTTCGACTTACCGAATTCACAAGTCACAAGCATTCATTACATGTCATCAATTGTACATTAACCTAAGGGTTACCTAGGGGTTATTTGATCCCTTATTCTAATTGAGCGACTAGCGGAGATCAGGCTTTTGCACATTGAGGTGTCCACGGAGATCGGGATCAAGGCTCTGTTGGTTTCCCTTACAGGTGGTGCTCGCGCATGATGATAATCAACGGTTGCTCGAATAATAAGGATGGCAGAGTAGACTCCTATGATCTATTACGACAGCAGTTTGAGCTGACACACTAATCTTGAATGTCGTGATGTTGTGGGATGCGATTGAACCAATTCGCTGGAAACGCGCTCGAGTAATTATGTCATCATGTTGGACTTGACTGGTCGTCTATCGAGAATAGGCGAGCTCTTGGTGGTTGGCTTTCTTACCTTTGGCTGCTTTCCCCAACATTGTTTCAGACACTCTAGTCCGATGACCTCCTGTCTAGGGGTGATTTTGCTATGATCCTCCTACTGTGCCAGAATATCCTCGACAGTCCTACGCTTCCAACTGGGAGTTGGCGAATTGAAGTTTCACAAGTCTGGAGCGTTGTCTGTTGCCTCCCTCCTCAGTCTGTCATCTCCATAGAGATTCACGATGCGGTGAGTAATTTTCTAGAACATTTCTAAGATTTGTGAATTTTCTAGGTCAAGTGTATCCGCGTGCTAGTGGTTTTCTCCAAAGGGAGCGAAATGACCGACGGAAGGTTTTGGCAACTTCTTGGTTTTTCCCTGGGCCTTCCATCTCGAAGGTGTTTGCTTGATTGGTGCCAGGCTAACTCCTGTTGGTTCTTGTTTGTCGCGCAATTTTTAATAGGACATAGTGGCTGATCCGGTGGTAACGTCTTGGGTTGCATTGGAATGGACCAAAATCCCACGAGGGCCCTCCTTCTATGCCAAAATATTGATGTGAATTTTCATATCAATTGGACGTTGAGACGTAAACACGCGCCAACCAGAATACTCAGTTGACCTTGGAAGGAACCGAGCAGATGGGTGCACGATTCCAGAGAATCAAGGAGGACGAGCGCGTATGACAGTGAGGATCGAAGGCAAAGGCGATATTGATAGATAGCATCAAATAAAGAGGCAAGCTTTTTAAAATGGTTCGTGTAAAGCGAGCGATTACAAAGGATTTGATTAACATAAGATGTCGAAACTACTCTCTTTATCTATATGTTCTCCACCCCCCTCTTTTTTCTTTTCTAGGATTTTAACTTGGTATTATAGGTTGCAATGGCAATTGTTAGTGGGGATACGTCAGTAGAATGATTACTGTCAACCCTGAAAAGTTTGGGCAATCGAAGGTGTTAGGACATTATTACGTTTAATCTCAGTTACAGTTGTCGAAAGGTAGTCATCGGTTTAACGATGCAGTTGCATGTATTGCACGTGGTGATCATGCAGTTTAACAGGCTTGTTAGGTGTTGCAGCAAATGTTGAAGTTTGCCAACACTGGCTGCGAGCTGGCACTTGCCTCGAATGGTTGTTTTGTTTGATTTTTGGCGCAGCAACCGAGTTGGGATTGCAATGCTTTCCCCAGGCTCTGGATTTATTACGCACAACAATAACCAAATCTTAGTAAGGATTCCAACATGGTGTGGAATCTAACAAATTTTTTCAATATTCTTTGTTTGTTCAGTTTCCTCTAAAATTGTCAAGCCTTAATAATTTATACCCAAATTATGATTTACTTTTCTACTTCTGTCTTTCTTTTTTATTATTATTGATTAATAATATTAATTTTTAAAGGAATTTAGAAGAAGAATATAACTCCTTGAAATTTTTTGTAGGAAATAGTTCTTAAACATTAGATTTGTGACATAAAGCCACCCACACACCTAAATCAAGAGTCTAAAGACAAACATTAGATCAATTTTATAACAAATGAGGTATGAAAAGAAATATACCAAATTTTAATATATATATCTTTCACTTAATATTGATGATGTGTCTGATAGCTAAAACAATACAGTCGACGTTGATCCTTTTATGAGTAATCTTAACAAAACATTCTTAAGTTTCCAACTTAAAATGCCCTTTCCTAACCACTATTGAGTGGACAACGATCAACTGAGACTCTTGGGTATATTACTCAAGAGATCCTGAGTTTGATCAACTGGGTTTCTAATAGGGGTGGTTAACATTGTTTTAAAAGCGGACCGGACGGCCGGTCCAACCGGTTGGACCGTGAACTGGCCATGTGTCCAGTTCGGTTCAATGGTAAAATGTTATAAAACAATAAACCGTTTTAAACCGTTTGAAAAAACGGATTTTGCAGCGAAACGCCGGTCCAACCGGACCGGGATAAACCGTCCAAATCTAAAAATCCCTAATACGCAACAACCCCTTCCATCGCATTCAGTTCTTCTCTTTCACCTCTCAGCTTCTTACGAAAATTTTCTCAAGCTTCTTATGAAAATTTTTCAGTTTCTTACGAAATTTTCTCAGATCTTCTCAGTTCTCTTCTCTGCGAAAATTTATCAGCTTTGTCTGTGTGTGTTGTCTGTTCTCTGCGAAAATTTATCTTGAAACCCACCCAAATCGCATCTAAGCTCTCTGAAATCGAGACGAGTCTTCTCCTCGCCAGAATCGACGACGAAAGCTCCGTTCCTCGCTGGAAATCGACGGCGACAGCTCCATTGTTGACGACAACTTCCTCGATCCAGGTAGCCATTCTTCGATCAAATGTTGACTTTTTGAGAGGGTTTTAAGGTTTTAGAAGAGGACAGAATCACAGAAATGGGGAAGGAGATGAAGAGAGTGAGACCATTGTTGTGAGTGGTTCTTGGTTGTGTCTGTGTATGGATAATTTCGTGATTCATAGCTTGTGGTTTTGGATAAGCATTTGGTAAATGCAGTAAAAACTTTTTATAATGATGCAAACTTAATCTGGAGCAATAATCAATGCGGCATGGCTTTAGTCATTTGTCTTCATAAAACTTTTGACTGTAATTGTAGTATTCTGTATAGGCTTGGTTGTGGCTGGATATGCAATTTTTGACTGTAATCGTAGTATTTGTGTAGGCTTGGCTGTGGCTGGATATGGAACTTTTGAGTTTGACTGTAATCGCAAAATCTCTACTTATTTTTACTAATTAATTCATGTGTAAGGTGATTAGTTGGGTTGAAGATGACATGTGCCGAATAGGAAAGAGATCCTTTATGAACAATTAATTGTTAGGAGATTGATCTTTTTCTAAGATAGAAAAAGCAGCTGGTT
Organism: Pistacia vera; assembly: GCF_008641045.1. Lineage (NCBI taxonomy): Eukaryota > Viridiplantae > Streptophyta > Magnoliopsida > Sapindales > Anacardiaceae > Pistacia > Pistacia vera. Next base: position 128,995 of record NW_022196599.1, on the reverse strand, counting down.
TTACATGAGCACCTCATCACTTTTCATTGCTTAGTGCATGTTAGTACATGTTTTTCAAGTTTCAGACAGATGGTGTAATTTTTTTAGATTGGAAGTCTGGAAACCTAATCATATGTAAACGTTTCATTTGTTCAATTATAACTTAACGATCTTATAACCTTTTAAGTTAGCTATAGTATTTATAATGTTAGTACTGTATTAAATTTATAATAGTAGTATATACTAAATGAATGAGAGGAAAAAAATGGAAATTATATACATACTATACATATCAGTCACTATTTTAGGTGGGAATTACTTCTTAAAATATTTTTGAAGAGAGAAATACTATAATATACAACAAGAGAAGAGAAAAACTTGAAGATCTAGAAGCTAGCCTTGCTGTTTAATGTATAATCATGATGCGTGATGACATCACGGTCCAACCGACGGTTTAACGGTGGACGGTTGAACAGTGACCCGACCGTCAAAGCGGTTGCTCTCCGGTCCGGTTTTTAAAACAATGGTGGTTACTGAGGGGATTTACTTGGCTATCAACTTTAGCACCTAAAGGATTAGTTAAAGTATGGCAATGACCCAAACACTCCTGGTCACAAAAAAAAAAAAAAAAAAAAAAAAAAAAACCGCATTATAGCCTTCTTAAAACTAATATCTTCCACCAAAAATTCCACCAACATTTTTTTTTTTTGGTAAGTAAAGTTTTTTGAAATAAAATAGAGTCTAAGTGTAGAGCAATTCCACAAAGAAATTTGTTTCATCCCAAATGTTTCTAACTTGACCAACGATGTTATGTTAATTCTTAATGAAAGTGGTAAATTACCTCAACATTTCAAAAAATATTGTTGACTGAGTTGAAAAACATAATGGATACGAATTATTTTCAGTTTATTTTTAATGGATTTGCTACTAATAAATGTTATTAGTCTTATGTTTGAAATAATGAATAATCCTCATTAATTTTCCAAATTTTACTTTTTTTTCGAGGTCATGGTTTCCCTGTTTTAAAGAAAAGACATCAAGTTTTGCAATACTATGCAAACACAAAAGTCAATTGTATTTTCCAAGTCAAGGTGGACGTGGATAGAAATTAATAGTTCATTTTTCCAAGTCAGAAGTCATGGTCAATGGTGTCAATCTCTAACAACGGAAGAATCAACTCAATCCACTTTGTGCAATAGTACTTAGATTTTGTAAAGCATAACAAAATTAAGCCTACATTTTTATATATAGCAATACCATCTCTAAGTTTTATAAATAAAAGGAGAAGAGCAGATATGGCAAGGAATATTAGTACTTCGTTGTTACTTATGTGTTCTTCCTCTTCAGTATTGCCTTTCTCTTTACTCCATCGGTAGTTCTTGTTGGGAGGATCTAAGGGGTTAATAATCTCCTCTCTCTCTCTCTCCGCTTTCTCTCTCTCTCTCTCTATATATAATATATATATATATAATATATTATATAATATATATATCGTTATGATACTATCTTAATTATTATCTGTTTTAGAAAGGGTTTGTTTTTATACAATTAATGTAAATTAATGATAATCAACAAATAATAATTAAGATATGTATCCTAACGCCACATGATTCATTAATATTATATTATATATATATATATATTATAATAATATATATAGCTTTAGGATACTGTTAGGGCAAAAATCGTCTTGGGCTTGACGGGGCCCAATAACGAAATAAACATGTCACGGCCCAAGCCAACCCAATCCGATTGGGCCCACGCTAAAAACACCTTGTGACTACCCACTCTTATGAGTTGGCTATCCCATAAGTTAAGCTAAACTGGGTTTCAGCCATTAGCCTACAACAGAGTATAAATAGGAAATCAATCTCATTCTATTTCCCTTCTACTAAGATTTCAAATCTTACTCAAACTATTAAACTTGATCTGATAAGGTCAAGAAATCATATCTCTTCATGATAGGGATTATCTCCCAAAATAGGACTTAGTATCCTACTAAGATTCCAACTCTTATTAAACTATTAAACTTGATCGATAAGGTCAAGAAATCATATCTCTTTCATGATAGGGATTATCTCCAAAATAGGGCTAGTGTCCTACTAAGATTCCAATTCTTATTTAAACTATTAAAGTTAATCTGATAAGGTTAAGAAATCATACTCTTTTATGATAGGGATTATCTCCCAAAAGAGGACTCAAAGTCCTATTAGGATTCCAACCCCTTAGGTTCACTATAAAAATAGAGGCTTGCCCTCTCATGGATGCAATCTCTCACAGTCAATCTACACCACTCAAACCATCTATTTGCTCCTAAGTTCTTGCTCCCAAGAACCAACGCCTCCGGTAGTCCTAGCCTCCGACAAGATCCTGGTAATTCTTCTTCTCCTTAATTCTTATTAAACTCTTCAGCCTTGCTGACTGAGCGTCGGAGTGCCTACGGCAAACACACCTCGGTGTTTTAGAAGCTTCACGCTTGCCCTTTCATGTGTGCAGGTCTAACGGATGTCAGTGACCTCAACCTCACGGGATCCCACCCTATTTTCATGACGGTAGATTTTTTGCATCTACCGTTTGGCGCCACCTGGGGCCCTGACAATCATCTGCCAACGACGACTTGCAACATGAGAGGAGACACAAAACTCCCCCTGACTGGCATCGTTAACCCGAAAATCTCATCACGATAAGAAAATTTTTCACCTCCGAACAGCTCAAACAAACGCACCAGCGCCAGAGGTAGCAGAAGCAACAGCTAATAAAACAACAGCAACGGTGCGGACCACAAGCAAAGTAGTAGCTGCCGAGGCACACGCATAAGCATTAAAAGCAATAAAGCTCCAACCTCGTTTATCCTACCCTACTCGATCCAGCAAGCTTGAGTGGCAGCACTTGAAGGGGAAGGTATGTGTCATTCTCTTTTATCTACCACTCTTGGTTAAATCTTTTCTATTCCGCCCTTACTTAAATACATGCGGCGCATTTTCCATTTAGCTCACTCTTTATTCAGTCCATAACAAATAAACATCATGGATATTAACTCTCAATTGACAATTTGCTTAAAACATGCATGTCATGCAAGTCACCTGCTCCAGCTTCAATCAAAAGGTTTCAACTACAAGTCGGTCACGCGGACTTGACCGCAAGCTCCATACAAGCTCTACTTGGCATACACCTTCAAATCGGCCTGCCCGATAAACGTACGGACACCTTCAAATCGGCCCTTCTCGATTAAAACGGAACACCTTAAATCGGCCTTGCCCGATGAACGTACGGACACCTTCAAATCGGCCATGCCGATAAAACGTACGGACACCTTAAATCGGCCTTGCCGATGAACGTACGGACACCTTCAAATCGGCCTTGCCCGAGAATGTACGGACACCTTCAAATCGGCCCTGCGATAAAGTACGGACACCTTCAAATCGGCCTGCCGATAAAGTACGGACACCTTCAAATCAGCCTTGCCCGATGAAAGTACGGACACCTTCAAATCGGCCTGCCCGATAAAACGTACGGACACCTTCAAATCGGCCTGCCCGATGAACGTAGGACACTTCAAATCGGCCCTGCCTGAATAAACGTACGGACACCTTCAAATCGGCCTTGCCGATGAAGGTACGGACACCTTCAAATCGGCTGCCCGATAAACGTACAACACCTTCAATCGGATGCCCGATAAACGTACGGACACTTCAAATCGGCCCGCCCGATAAACGTACGGACACCTTCAAATCGGCCGGCCCGATAAACGTACGGACACCTTCAAAGGCTGCCCGAAAACGTAGGACACCTTCAAATCGGCCACGCCGATAAACGTATGGACACCTTCAAATCAACCTGCCTGATAAACGTCGTACACCTTCGGATCGGCCTTGCCCGATCCACAGATTACACCTTCGGATCGACCCTGCTCGATCCACGGATTTACACCTTCGGATCGACCTGCTCGATCCACGATTTACACCTTCTATGGATTTACACCTTCGGATTGAGCTGCTCGATCCACAGATTTACACTTCGGATCGACCTTGCTCGATCCACGGAATTACACCTTCGGATCGACCCTGCTCGATCCACGGATTTACACCTTCTATGGATTTACACCTTCGGATGAGCCTGCTCGATCCACAGATTTACACCTTCGGATCGACCCTGCTCGATCCACGGATTTGCACCTTCGATTGGCCCTGCCCGGTCCATAAAGCTACACATCCAGTCAGCCAGACTGGTTGAAGGGTTCTTGTACCTCAAATCAACAAGTCATCGACCCAAATCCACACAACGATCAATAATCCCGCTCAATCTGCACTTATTCGATTTAATCTACTCTCTAAGCTAAATACTCTTAAATAGAGAGTGGGGTAACTGTCAGGGCCAAAAATCGTCTTGGGCTTACGGGGCCCAATAACGAAATAAACATGTCACGGCCCAAGGGCTCAACCCAATCCCGATTAGGCCCATGCTTAAAATCACCTTGGACCTACCCACTCATGAGTTGGGCTATCCTAAGTTAAGCTAAACTGGGTTTCAGCCCATTAGCCTGCAACAGAGTATAAATAGGAAATCAGAATCATTCTATTCCTCTTCTACTAAGATTTCAATCTTACTCAAACTATTACACTTGATCTGATAAGGTCAAGAAATCATATCTCTTTCATGATAGGGATTATCTCCCAAATAGGACTTAGTATCCTTAAGATTCCACCTTTATTTAAACTATAAACTTGATCTGATAAGGTCAAGAAATCATATCTCTTTCATGATAGGGATTATCTCCCAAAATGGCGTAGTGTCCTACTAAGATTCCAATTCTTATTGAAACTATTAAACTTAATCTGATAAGGTTAAGAAATCATATCTCTTTTATGATAGGGATTATCTCCCAAAAGAGGACTCAATGTCCTATTAGGATTCCAACCCCTTAGGTTCACTATAAAAATAGAGGCTTGCCCTCTCATTATGGATGCAATCTCTCACAGTCAATCTACACCACTCAAAACCATCTATTTGCTCTAAGTTCTTGCTCCCAAGAACCCGACACCTCCGCCGTAGTCCTAGCCTCCGACAAGACTCCTGGTAATTCTTCTTCTCCTTAATTCTTATTAAATCTTTTCAGCCTTGCTGACTGAGCGTCGGAGTGCTACGGCAAACACCACCTCGGTGTTTTCCGGAAGCTTCGCGCTTGCCCTTTCATGGGCAGGTCTAACGGATTGTCAGTGACCTCAACCACGGGATCACACCCTATTTCATGACGGTAGATTTTTTGCATCTACCATACATATCTTAATTATTATGCTTTTAACAAAGTGTTTGTTTTAATTACAATTAATGTAAATAATGATAATTCTATTCAAGTCAATTTTCGCAAGACAATGACAATTACTGAAATTTTACAAATTAATAAAATCAAGTTATTAAGAGCTAGCTAATAACGAAAATATTCTAATGACAAGGTTTTTTTAATATTCTGAAATTATAAGAAGTATGTGTATTAATAACCGAAATTTCAAGAGTTTACCGCATTAAATATTCTGTTATTTTTTTTAATTGTTACATGCCTTACAGGTAATTTAAATGTGACGCAATCATTTACTCCCAGTGTCGACCCCAGGGTCGACCAAGGCAGAGGCAAAACGTTCTCCTGACGGTCCATCAACCATGGTTGTTAGTATCCTACGATACCCGATACGTATCTACGTACGATTTGATACAGGTCGTCAACGATACGTATCAGAGAGTGTATCCTAAACCATTCGATACGTTGATATGTATCCTACGAGATGTACGTATCTATTCGTATCCTTAAAATATCGAATAAATCGATACGACTTAAATTTGGACCAAAGGTCCAAAAAAAAATTCGGGTTGAAACCGGGTCACCCAACCCAATTCACTAAAACCTGTCAAATTTACTATTTTGCATGGAGAAAGTGAAGAGGAATATGTATTGCCATATTTATATGATAATAATAATATAAGTGGAGATATAGATATTGACATTGACTTGGAATTTTGTGATTAATTTGATTATGTAATACCGTAATTTAAAGTCAATAATACCACAAAATTCTTTAATTAATCTTGGGGATTATATTAATTTTTAAAAATTTTTGATATTTTATTAATTTTTTTGAAAAAGGGTATCTTACGATACGATACGATACGCGATACACGATTCAAAAAATAGTGTTTCGATACACGATTACGTACACGATTTGATAACCATGCCATCACCATTCCCAACAGGAATGACCCCTTTAGAAATATAGCATGTGATCCCTAGAGGCATACAGACAACAGATCATTTCCTCAACAAAAGTAAATGGTAATGTTATTTATGGAGAGCTTGTTATCCATTAAATAAATCAATGATAGTAAGAGTAATGTTGTTAAAAGTAATCAATATGATACTCCATTGATAATAAGTAAATGGATATTTTATGAATCTGTATATAATTTACTTTTACAACTCAAATTTTTATAAGATTGATCAAAGAGTTAATAACAAATCTCTCATAGGTTTGATTTAATAATAAAATTTCCCTAGATATTCCAAAAATACTAAAATTTCTATACAAATCTCTCATAGTTTTTAGTTAATATTTAAAGTTCTATTGTGGGGGCGTTTAGCTAAATTAACAAATATAAGGGGTTGAAAATACTCTAAATGTTCTAAAAAAAATTTTTCAAAATGTACCAAATAAACTATTTAACATTTTTATCCAACTGTGAATAATTTTTGAGATATTACACAAACACAATCTCAGAATCCTATCATATTTGATTTAATCCAACTCAACTCAACTTAAAATAGTTTTTCAGAACTATTTTTCAAATCTACCAAAACAGCCTATTAACTTACTGAGATATTAAGTTATGAAAGCAAATATGAACTGCTAAATGAGACGGCCTAAATAAAATAATGACATGAAATGCATCTACACAAGGTAAATCATATTGAATAGTCACAATAGGTTATGAAATAGATAAATCATATTGAAAAAAAAAAAAAAAAAAAAAAAAAAAAAAAAAAAAAAAAAGACCCTGCTCTATTGCTAGGTAAGCCACCCCTTGGACAATTTTAGTGGAAGCGTTCCAATTGAATTGATTTGGTTAGTTTTTTTTTTTTTTTTTTGGGTTAAGATTTATAATTTCTCTAAAAGAATATATTGCAAAATATAGATACCAAAATGCATTTACAATTGAACAATATATGTTTTAAATATATATTAGTTCCATAGATGTACAAAAATTAATTATGAATAAAAATATATATATATTTATTTATTTATTAATAATTAATTTTTTGCATATTTTGCTAGGAATTAGTTCTTAAACATTAGATTGTGACATAAAGCACCAACACACCTAAATCAAGAGTCTAAAGACATACATTAGATCAATTTTATAACAAATGAGTTATGAAAGAAATATACCAGATTTTATATATATCTTTCACTTAATATTGAGATGTATCATAATAACTAAAAAATACAATGAACGTTGATTCTTTTATGAGTAATTTTAACAAAATCATTCTCTTAAGTTTCCAACTTTAAAAGCTCTTTCCTAAACACTGCTGAGTGGCCTAGCGGTCAACTAGGACTTTAGGTGTGTTTACTCAAGAGGTCTTAAATTCGATTCACTTGGATTGCTAATAGGGGTGGCTACGAGGAGGACTTACCACTATCAACTTTAGGGTCCCGAATGATTAGTTGACATGCGCGTAAACTAACCCAGACACCCTCGGTCACCAAAAAAACCACATTATAGTTTTCTTGAAACTATATTTTCCACAAAAATTTCATTGATATTTTTTTTTTTTTTTTTTTTTTTTTGGTAAGTAAATTTTTGAAATAAAATAGAGTCTAAGGTTAGAGAAATTTCCACAAAGAAATTATTTCATCCCAAAGTTTCTAGCTTGACCTACGATGTTATTGTTATTCTTAATGGAAGTGGTAACTTTACCTCAACATTTCAAAAAATATTGTTGACTGTGTTGAAAACATAATGAATATGTGTTATTTTCAGTTTATTTTGATATGGCTTCTAATAAACGTTTATTGGAGTCTTATGTTTGAATAAATGAATAATTCCTCATTGATTTTCAAATTTTACTTTTTTTTTTCAAGTCATGGTTTCTTGTTTAAAGGAAAGACAATCCATGGTTTGCAATACTATTGCAAACACAAAAGTCAATTGTATTTTTCAAGTCAAGGTGGATGTGGATAGAAATTAATAGTTCATATTCCAAGTCAAAAGTCATGGTCAATGGTGTCAATCTCTAACAACGGAAGAACAAACTCAATCCACTTAGTGCAATAGTACTTAGATTTTGTAAAGCATAACAATTCATGCCTACATTTTTATATATAGGCAATACCATCTCTAAGTTATTATAAATAAAGGAGAAGAGTAGATATGGCAAGAAATATAGTACTTCGTGTTTACTTATTTATTTCTTCCTCTTAGTATCGCCCTTCTCTTTATTCCACCGATAGCTTGTGGAGAGAAATCTAAGGGGCTAATACTCTCTCTCTCTCTCTCTCTCTCTCTCTCTATATATATATATATATATATATATATAGTATATATTATATATATATATGAGAGAGAGAGAGAGAGAGAGAGTATTAAGTATTAACCCCTTAGATTTGCTTCTAATAAACATTTATTGGAGTCTTATGTTTGAATAACTGAATAATTCCTCATTAATTTTCCAAATTTTACGTTTTTTTTCAAGGTCATGATTTCTCTTGTTTTAAAGAAAAGACAAACCATGGTTCTGCAATATTGTTGCAAACACAAAAGTCAATTGTATTTTCCAAGCCAAGGTGGATGTCGATAGAAAGAAAAGTAACTACAATGACTTGGAAAACTATGTTTGTTCCACATTAGGCCTAGGGTACATTTGGTTCAAGGATTGTTGTGGTATTGGGAGTAAGAATATTATATTAATGGGGAGATAGATTACCTTGAAGATTACTGGAAATGTTATATTAAATGTGTTTAGTTAGATTGGAATAAATTGGTGGTATATATGTTATAATATTGATATGTTTGGTTTGAAGGAATAAATTAGTGGGTATATTATATAAATTACTTAATTACGCTCCTTTTATAATATAATAATAATAATAATAGTAATATTATTATTATTATTTGAACTATTTTTTTAACTCCCTAGATTAAAGATTTTGCTAAAACACCCCAACCATAATAAAAGTTTAAATTTTAACAAAAATACCCCCACCCACCCAAGTCAGTGCCGGCCACAGCCGATGCTGGATGTGGTCGACAGTATGCAATTCCGGCCACAGCCATGGCATCCGGCGGTGGTGGCCAAATCCAACCATCTGTCTTGGGTAATTCGGTGGAAATACAAGGGTCCTAAAATATTGTGTATAAGGATAAAATAATCCATGAATATTCTTGTAAATTGTTTTCAAGATAAAGGCACTATTGTCTAAAAATTTTAATAGTTAGGGGTAAAATTGTAATAAAATTAAGATTACCAAGTAATCTTAGAATACCTAAGAAAATGGTAGTATTTAGATTATCACCTATATAACCAACAGTAATTACTATTAATTTTGGAGGATTATCATAATCTTATATTACTTGACAACCAAATATAATAGTGTAAATAATATAAGATGACATTATTGAAGTAATGTAAAATGCCACAAACCAAACACACCCTTAAGAAAATTTTGATACAAGGCAATTGTCTATAACAATGAATCAATTAAACTTGAATACAAGTTAACATAGATTAACATATATGCACAAAGATAGATTCTTGAATGTGTCTTTTTAGTGTAAAAAATTTGGCCATATGGGGTTTAACTGGATTTAACCAAACCTCGAAGGACCCCCAAATGATTTCTATAAATATGGGATAGTTACGTTCCTAGTTAGTAAATACGGGTACGGCAAAAAAACGGTACGGGAATTTTACGGGTATAATACGGCAAACGGTGAAAAATACGTTTATAAAAATTCGGCCATAAAATTCGGATACGGAAAAAATACGATACGGGTATATACGGGTTTAATACGGTGTATTATCAATAATACGTTTTGAAAAATACGGCAATATCAATCTTAGTTTTAACATTTTTATGGACTACCTGGTTAAAATCAATATAATATTTCAAATACAAAGTATTCAATTAACCAATAACACAAATACACAATATATAAATATAACTGATATTCAAATTATAGTCTCCAACTCAAACACAATCATAATAAAATCAATTATTTATAAAAATTACAAATACACCCTACAGTCAGTTTACAAAAATTACAAATGAATCAAGTAAAAGTTAAAACTTAAAAGTATATATTTTATTAAATTTTCTCTCTCCTTTCTCTTCTCTTTCATTTTCTCGTTCTTTGCAAAACTTTCTTCTCTCTTTCTTCTGTAAGTTTCTTCTCTTCTTTCTCTTTCTTTGTTCCACCTTCTCTTCAGTCTTCACTTTCTTCTTAAAAGTTAAACTTCGGCTCTCTTGTATAAAGTATAAACTTATGTCTATACAAAAGAGACGAAGGTTGTGGAAATTGATTATTTGATGGAGTTGATTGTTGTGTGTTGATTGTGGGAGTTGATTGATTGCTTGTGGAAATTTGTGAGGAAGAAAAGCTGAAGAAGAACTGAGGAAGAAGAAGAATTGCTGCTGAACTGCCGAAGAATTGAAGAAGAACGACTGAACCAGTGAACCAGATCTATTTTAATTTTTTGTATAAACCCACCAAAACGACGTCGTTTTGGGGGTGTGAGATTATGTTTTTTTTTTTTTCAAAAATTCGCGAATAATTCGCGAATTATACGCGAATTATACGTTACACCTTATTATACGCGAATTATACGGCAGATTTTACAAAATTCGGATACGCGCGTTTTATACGCGAATTATACGGCTGTCCGTATAATTCGCGTATAATACGCGTTTTTACTAACTAGGGTTACGTTTTCACCGATAAAGTTTGAGGTAACTCTTCTTGGACTCACATGTTTCAAAAAGTGACAAGTACATCTAATTTTGTATCGTCGTGAATGAATATTAATGATGGAAGCAAAATGGGCAACATGGATACAAGTGTCACTTACCTCAAACCTCGTGGGTGAAAAAACCACTCATATTCCTTTATCATTATTTTATCATTTGATTTATTTTCTCTCTTCCTTATTTTTCTTTTGTCTTTTCTCTCCAAATTGTCTCTCTACTTATTTGTGTACCTTGTAAGTAAGTTACATTAAAAAAAAAAAAAAAAATTAAATCTAGAATTAAGGAAAGAAATTAAAATTATAATCTATACATCTTTATTGAGTTAGAAGTCTATTATATAGAAAAGCACTAATGAAATTAAGGAACTAATTTGAGTTCAACAAAGTTAGATGAAGTTTATAATTTCTTTCCTTAGATCCAGAATTAAATGTTTTTTCTATGTAATTTGATCATAACTCACACAAAGATTGCCTCTAAGTGGAGAGAGAGAAAGACCAAGTTTTATATTATTAATGATAAATTAAATAAATAATCTAATAACTACTTAGTTCAACCAAAAATATAATTGAATAATTAAATATTTAATAGAAGGTTTTTTTTTTTTTTAAATAAAGTTTTGATGCTTATTTCTTCAATATTCGACTTCTCTTTAAATTGTTACTTACTAATGCTATTTATGAAATTATTTACTAATTTTGTAATGTTTTTTTTATATAGGCCGATAGTGCTTTGAGTTTGAGTAAGTACACAATGTTGTGTGTGCATTATGTTTGAGCAAGCCCATGATACTTCATATTCGTGTTAACGAGTTTAGATTCTTGTTGATAATATAAACTGAATGTTGACATTTAGTTTTAAGTTTGAAAATGCTTTAATGTTTTTGTAAACAATTACATGATTTCGAATTATGTTGAATAATATTTTGGATAATATAAAATGATTCATTATCTTGTATGTGATTATAAAGTATTTACGATGATATTAAATTATACTGTATTGAATATTATAAGAAGTTATTTTAAATTATTAAAATGTTATTGTAATATGAAAATAGGTTTTGAATTGATTTAAATAAAAAATGATAATTATTTGTATCAAGGAATTGACGTTTCTTGTGATATTCATTATTTGTTTTTATGATAATAAAAAGTTATCACGAAAACGATTATTTGTATTAGGACATTTGCTGTAACAAAAGATTATTTGTGATTATTTGCCATTTCAAATGTTTTTATACATGTTACAAAGCTGTCACAAACTTTTTGCAACACCACTTTTTCGTAACAGGTTGAAATGTGTTACAAACTTGTCACAAAAAACTTTTTTTTGGCAATAAATGCTCTGTCACAAAAATCTTATTTCTTGTAGTGACACAAATTGATTAGTGAACAAGGATTATATTTTCCAAGAAAAGACTAGAATTGAAAAAGGAAACAATTTAGCCCTAAATTTCTTTCACATGTAATTTAAATTTAATTGTTAAATCTTCCACCCATAATTAGGGGTGGGGAAATCCGGTTAACCAAACTGGATTACACGCTTTTCAAACTGAACCGGTTTTTCGGTTCAGAGAATAATCCAAACTGAAACCGAACTAAATTATCTTTTGAACTGATTATTAACCGAATCGATAATTCGATTCGATTCGATTATCAATTAACCGGTTTATAAACTGATTTTAATAAAATTTGAAATTGGACTATTTAGAATAGCGAGGCATCAAATGGGCGCCTCACAGTCATGATTTCAAATACCCCAAATCAGAATCCAACGCTTACACAAACCAACACCTAAAGGGACGCACAGAATTAGTCTCACTTAGTCTCATTGAGACATCTCATAAACAAAAACGCAGACGCAGAGCTTCCAAACAAACCCTAAAGCTAAAAATCTACCAAACCATCGAAGAAGAAGAAGGCTCCAATCACGGCATTCTCTTCTCGCCTCTTATACAAATCCAAACAGAAAAGTAGTGAAAGAGAAGAAATGGAGAAGACGAAAAAGAAAAAGAAATAGAAAAGTGAAAGGAGAAAGGAGAAATAGACGAAAAAGAAAAGGAAAAGTGGAGAAGGAGAGGAAGAGAAGAAGAAGAAAAAGAAAAAGGAAATTGGTGAAGGAGAGGAAGAGAAGAAGACCAAAAAGAAAAAGGAAATTGGTGAAGAAAAACTGAAAAGAAAGAGAAAGTAGTAGAAGAAGACGAAAAAAAAAAATTGAGTGGAGAAGCAAACCTAAGAAAATGTGCTGAGAAGCAGACTGCAGTCTGCAATTCTGCATACCCAATACCAAGAAAAAGTGGGGGAAAAAAATAGAGATATATATTTTTTTTTTTTAGGTTAACCAGTTTAATATTGTCCTTAAACCATTAATCAAACTGAAAATTCAATTTAGTTATTTTTGAAAACCGATTAATCTGAAAAACTGATTTTTTGGTTCGGTTTTCGATTTTTTTTTTTTTTCAGCCCTACCCATAATAAGTCTAAATTCAACTTTTTCCATCTTTAGAATAATGGGAAATTGTTGGCTTCAACTCATAAACCAAATTCTAAGTGGGGATCATATTTTAATTTATTGTTCTATTTTTAGTCTTCTTTAATTGTTTTCTAATTTACTCATTCTCAAATAATAGATTTAGTGGGTGCCAAAATAAATAAATAATAGAATAGTGGGAGTTGGATTAAACCTGGGAAATAATTGATTTAGTGGGTGCAATACCCTTTTGTGACAACAAATACTCTGCACCAAAAAAAAAAAAAAAAAAAAAAAAGAACCAAACCTTGTAGTGACACAAATTGATTAGTCGATGAACACTCTTTATTTTCTAAGAAAAAAACTGGAATTGGAAAGGGAAGCAATTTAGCCCTAAATTTCTTTCACGTGTGATTTAAATTTTAATTGTTAAACCTTCCACACATAATAAGTTTAAATTCAACTTTTTTCATCTTTTGAATAATGGAAAACTGTTGGGTTTAGCCCGTACAAGTAGTTCTAAGTGGAGATCATATTTTAATTTATTGTTCTGTTTCTAGTCTTTTGTTTTTTTAATTGTTCTCCAATTTAACTCCTTCTCAATAATTGATTTAGTGGGTGGAAAATATAATAATAAATAGAATAAAAGTTGAATTCAACCTGTGATAGGAAGTTAATAGGGAGATAATAATTTAATATATTGTTAGACTTCTGTTACATGTGATTAAGAACTTATTTGCTTTTGTGATGTCTTGGGAACATATAAGAGTTTATCCTGGTTTGAAAAAAAAAAAGATATTTAGTTTTTTACTGTTAATTAGAGGGTTACACTTACTTTTAAAATTAGAAAAAAAAAAAGGCAAAAATTTCTTTGTGTCACTATTGCAAACCCGCAGGAAAAAAAAGGTTATTTAAGTATCAATATTGAAATATTTTCCTTGAGCCTCAAAAGATATCCTAAATTTACTTGATCTCTTGATCCTCTTTATTTTTGAAAAAAAAAAAAAAAAAAAAAAAAAAAAAAAAAAAAAAAAAAAAAAAGAGAGAGAGAGAGATATAAATCTAACTTTCTTAACTATATATGCAAAAGTAATACAATTATTTCATATTATGTTCTCATTTGATATAACATAATTTTGTAGGGAAAAAAAATAATGTAAAACAAAAAATTACACCAAAAGATAAAATAAAAAAAAAATTACAATAAAACACACCTTTAGGAATCCAACGGCTTCAATATGATCGAGATATAAAGAAATCAAAACAAATAGTAGAAATCACACTAGCAAAAGTCACTTACAATCATATTATTGCTTTTGTGTCATTAATGTTCGTTAAATAACAAAAGAGAATCTAGTTTTGTTCCAATTATTAAGGGTTAAATCTCAATATACTCGTAATTATCTAAACATTAAACAAAGATTTTATGATATTTTTCAAACCTTAGGTAGTACAAGTATTTTCTTAAATAGAAGGTAATTTACTGCGCAGTTTCTGTAATGAATATATAATTGCTAAAACGTTTCAAGCGTTACGTACCAGCCTCACAATCTCCAATTGAAGTAGTAATTAAGTCATTCTATAAATTTCCACAAGTCCATGTCTCCCCATGATAGTTATCAATATCTACCAACGGAAGAATCACTCAATCCGCTTATGTAATTGTACTTAGATTTGTTAAAGCATACGGAATTCAACCTTATTTTTTTATATATAGACAACATTCTAATTATTATTAAATAAAGAAGAGGGGAGACATGGCACACAATATCAGTATTTCTTGTTTCTATTTGTTTCTTTCTCTTCATTATCGCTCTTTTCTTATTCCACTGGTACTCTTGCTCAGAGAGAAATCTAAGGGACTAATACTTTCTCTTCTATAATATATATACCTGTAGGCACTAGATACATATCTTAATTACTATTTGGTTTAACACAAGGATTTGTTTTAATTACATTAATGTAATGATCATCTTCTTTATTCAAGTACATTTTCATAAGCAATGACTATTACTGAAATTTACAAATCATAGGAAATCAGTTATTAAGCATAGCTAATAACGAAAATATCTAATGCAATGGTTTTGTGATATTTTTTTGAAATTATAGAAGTATGTGTATTAATACACGAAATTTAAAGAGTTTACCGCATTAACTTATTCTGTTATTTTTTTTAATTTGTTTACATTCCTTACCAGGTAATTTAATGTGACGCAATCATTTCCTCCCAGTGTCGACCCCAGGGTCGACCAAGGCAGAGGCAACCTTCTCCTGACGGTCCATCAACCATTCCCGACAGGCGAATGACCACTTTAGGGGCCGTTTGGTTGGGGTTTGGCATTACTAGGGTAATGTCATCTTATTACTGATTACCACGTTTGGTTGTCAGTAATTAAGATACCAGTAATCTTCAATACCAATAGTGGTTATTATTGGTAATATAAGAGGTAATCTGATTACCTCCATTTCTTAGGTTTTCTGAGATTACCGGTTATCTTTTTTTGTTACAATTTTATCCCTTATTAATAAAAATTTTGGACAGTAATACCCCTACTTTAAAAACAATTTACATTAATATCCTATTTCAATTTTACCCTTGTTTAATATAAAATTTTGGACAATAATGCCCTTATATTTAAAATAATTTACAGACCACCACTGCCACCAACACCACAGCCACCCAGCCCACCCACACGCGCGACGCGGTCAACCACACGCCCCCACCGACAAAAATTGCGGAGTCCCTAAATACACTGGAATTCTGTGGGAGGCTCCGGGAGGCTTCGATATGGCCGTTTTCGCCACTCAATATGGCCAACGAGCCATAGGGAGCCTCTTGGCACGTGACGTACTCACGGGCACACCGCGGTGGTTCGCGTGGTCAGCGAGTGGGGGTATTTCGTCATAAATTAAAGTTTTTATATATAAGCGGGGGGTGTTTTAAGCTAAATCTGAAATATTGGGGGTTAAAAGAATTATTCAAAAATTAATAATAAAAATAATTTTATATTAATATTTAAAAGGGGGACAATTTAGTAATTTAAATAGCATACCCACCAGTTTATTCCCCATAACCAAACATATTAATATAACATACCCACCAACTAACCAAACATATTTTTCTAAAGATTCCCAGTAATCTTTCAAGGTAATCTATCTTTCCAGTAATTCAATATTCCCAGTAATCTAACATTCCTGAGCCAAACGCCCCCTTAGAATATAGCATATGATCCCTAAAGGCATACAAATAACAGATCATATCCTCAACAAAAGTAAATGTTAATGTTATTTATGGAGAGCTACTGTGATTTGTTATCCATTAAATAAATCAATGATAGTAAAAGTAATGTTTTGTTAAAGGTAATCAATATGATATTCCATTGATAATAAGTGAATGGATATATGTTATGAATCTTGTATATAATTTACTTTTAAAACTCACATTTCTTATAAGATTGATCAAAGAGTTAATAACAAATCTCTCATAGGTTTGATTAAATAACAAAATTTCACTTGACATTCCAAAAATTACATAAATTTCTATACAAATCTCTCATAGTTTTTAGTTAATTTTTAAAATTTTATTGTGGTGGGTGTTTAGTAAATTAACAAATGTAGGGGATTAAAAAAATCTGGGGTACGTTTGGTTCATTATTTTGGATAGGATTTTGGGAATAATATTAAGTAGTAGAATAGGGGAGTATTACGAGGTAAACTTTAAAAATTTATGAAAAAGCCCTTTGGTTTGCTAATTTAATTAAAGACCCTAATATATAAAATGACAAAACACCCACACCACCTGCAATGCCAGATTCCGGCCACCACCGAAGGAATCTGGCCAAAAAATTTCGTTACGACATAGACCAGTCGGATCTGTGTCGTAACGCATCGCTATGGCCTTTTCCGACCAGATCCACCACGGATCTGGCCAGAAAAGGCCAATCTACGGCCAAATGTTGCCGTCGACCGCTAGAAAATGTCAAAAGAAGTCCATCTTTGGCCGTCAGCGACGGCCAAAGATATGGCCGTCATTTTTGGTCAACGATGGCCAAGATTTGACTGTCGTTGACCGTCAACGACGGCCATTTCTTTGGCCGTCGCTGACGGCTAGATCCGTGGTGAATCTGGCCGGAAAAGGCCAGATCGGTGAACTTCCGGCCATTTCTAGTCGGCAGGTAGGTCGTTGTACAGATTCCGGCTACCACCGATGGTGGTTGCCGAAATCTGGCAAGTATGGGTTGATGGGGGTGTTTTTGTTAATTTTTAAACTTTTTTTTGGGGGTATTTAATGAAATTAATAAGCTTAAGGGGTCTAAAATAATTAAAAAATATAGTAATATTTCTGGAATAATGTGCCAAACAATATTTGGAGAATAGGATTGGGAATATGGATAAAAAAAATGAACCAAACATGGCCTAAATATTTTCAGAAAATATTTTTCAAAAATGCACCAAACAACTATTCAGCATTTTTATCCAACTCTGATATAATTTTAAGATATTACACCATACACATTTTCAGAATACTATCATATTCGATTTAATCTAACTCAACTCAACTTAAAATAGTTTTTCAGAATATTATTTTTCAAATAATCTACCAAACAGACCCTATATAACCTCATTGACAGATATTAATTTTATGAAAGCAAATAATGAACTGCTAAATGAGATGGTCTAAATAAAATAATGAAATCAATTGCATCTCTACAAGATAAATCACATTGAATAGTCTCAATAGGTTATGAATTTAGATAAATCTATTGAATAATCATATTGAAAAATATATTTTTTTTAAATTTCCCCGAGCTATAGCCTAGTGTCACAAGTTGGTTTAATTGAAAACCCCGTGCGGCACTAGTAACAAATTTACGTGATGGGTGAGTTCTAGCTTAGCCTAAACTCAAGCAAAAATCTTAAATTACAAAGAGCAGAGAGAAAATGTAGAGAAAAAGCAATAAAATCTATGTATTGAGAATCTTTACCAGATTGTGGTGAATGATTTATAAGTGAGGTGAATGGCCTTTCATATGCTTATTCCCCTTGTTGGCCATAAGTTGGCACATTAGTTTGGCAATATGGTTGGCATTGCAGTGAAGCTTCCATGCAACTCCATGTAAGTTACAATATAACTTGTACGTGTAGAAGGGATTTGGGCTTTTTGGGTCATGGGCCTTGTCTTTCAAGCAGTCATGCACTAGGCAAGCCACCCCCTTGGACAATTTTACATAGAGGCATACCAATGTGATTGATTTGGAAATTTTTTTTTTTTTTTTTTTTTTTTTTTTTTTGTTTTTTTGGTTAAGGGGCATAACTTCCCTAAAAAGATATATTGCAAATATAGATATCAAAATGCATTTACAATTAAACTAATATATGTTTTAAGATATGTATTAGTTCCATATATGTACGAAAAATTAATTATTAATAAATTTCCACATATATATATATATATTAGACCTGGTAAAACGGGTGGGTGGGCCAAGTTGTGGTCAGGTCAAAAACAGGTCGAGTTATACGGGTTTAAAATATTGGACCCAAATTCTACCCTATGCGGATACGAGTAGACCTGTGGGTGCCCATTTTTTCTCTCTCCAATTTTCAATTTTTACAGTTACACCCTCAAAATTCTTGAGATTTTCAATTTTTGCTGTTAACAACCACAATTTTTTACATTATTTTTTATATGTTGTCATGTTTCTGGGAAACACCCAACATATCATTTGATTGGACAGGTCCTTGTTATATATAAAATATTGGAATACTGTATTAATTATAATTTCTTTATGTAATTATAATAGCTTTCAAGTTCTTTTATTATGTAGAATTGGGTTTTGGTAATTTTTGTTAACTAAAAAGGAGTGTTTAAAATAAGTGACAGTGAACCACACGTAACAGTAAACATGTGAACATTGTTTCCAATCAATTCATCTTCATCTGCACCTTCCTTCAACAATGCATTACAATATACAAAATAAATACACAACTTCATCTAAAACTATGACACATCCTGATTCTGCCCTCCATTTTTAATAAATAAAAATACCTTCTAGTGGGTCATTGGCAAAGTCATGTCTCAACAAACGTGTTCAACTTGAACTGAATTATACCAATACTTGTACTAGAGCAAAAGAAAAAATTAAAGAAGAAAAACAAATAGAACAGCCATAGAGCAAGCCGAAGAATAGCACTAGAGCAAGCTGACGAACAAGCGCTGCTTTCTATCAAGATCCATTGAAACCATAAAACAAATAGAATTTTACAAGGCAAAAACTTCAGTACAATAATAAAAAACAACATATATTTCAAGATATTCAAGTTGCCCACCAACCGTTTATTGTTTTGTTGCTATGGAACTCGTAATGTCTATCTAATCCATTCATATTATAGTTGTTATCATCATACCAGTATACCACTACACTAAGCAAAAAAGCAACCCCAAAAATCATCAAAGAGGGAAACAAAACGAGTCAACTAGTAATCAAGCATCAAAACACCCCAAAAATCATCAAAGTAAACCAACCTCCATAAAGGGAAACAAGAATAATCAACAAAAGACCAAAGAGGGAAACATTGCTCAGGTAGTGTGAGAGAGGAGATGTCGATAGCAAAGGTGACGATGTGAGAGAGGAGAGTTGCGTCTGTGTGGAAGGGAGGACGGTTAGCGATGATGTGACGATGTGAGAGAGGAGATGGCGACGGTGACGGTGACGGTGATCATGGAAAAGAGGAGAGTTGCGTCTATGTTGGAGCCCAGGAGGGAGGAGAGTTGAGATGAGTGTGAGTCTTTTAGGATTAGGGATTTCAATTTTCAAACTTTCAATTTAGTTTTTTTTTTTTTTTTTAAATAATAAATGAGTAATGTTATGTACACTAACCAATTTGTACTAATCCAAGTACTAATATTAAAAATTTGAATTTTTTTTTTGGGGGGGAAATTTCAAATTTTCAATATTATATGTTATTTCTTAAATAAATATAAAATGGTTAGTGCACATAGTATTATTGATAATAAATGGGTACCCTGGGTTTACCCATCTAACCCCCATGAAATACGGGTTGGGCCAAGCACGGGTCCAAAACACTAGATTCATACCCTATATTTTTACTCGGATATAGGTTGACCCGCGGGTCTAGACCCATTTTGCCAGGTCTAATATATATATATATATATATATATGTTAAATCCTAAGTATGGCTAAATATTCCTAGAGGGGGTGAATAGGAATCAATAAAAATATTTGCAGAATAAAATTTATCAAGACAATGTTCAATGACTAAACTCAACAACTCAAGAATGATGACGATATTACTATGAACAATATGCTTTGAAGAGAGCAATAAATGCATTCAACTTAGAAACAATAACTATGAATAATGAATGTAAGAACAAATGCATTAATAAATGATGTTCAACCAACAACAATGCAATATAATAAAAAGATGAGAGAGAGAAATGCTCAGCAATTTATAGTAGTTCGAAGCTATATCCACAAGCCTCCTACATCCACTTCTTCAAAGCAACCTCCTTGAAGTTTCACTAGAATCGTATTTCGCCCATACAATAGTTTTCACAAGGATTTTCACCTCACATGCATAGATTTACAGGATTGCACCTAGTTTTACAAGATTTCATCAATAAGGAAAGATTCAAAGTTGTTTGTGACTGATTGCCTCTACAAAGTAGGCTTATACACAATAAGAAGAAATGATCTTTCAAAGGTTTACAAGATAAGTATAAGAGAGAGTATTGATTTGGATCTTGAGCTCCATGGATTATATTAGAATGTTTTTTTTATCTCTTCACTTCTAAATAACCTAGGAGAGTTGAACTTTTATAACCCAGAAAGAATTAGCCATTGCAGCATTTAATGAAGTTTTGATAAAGTTTGCAGAAACCAGAGGAACGGTCGTTCCATAATCGCGAACGATCATTTCTGACACAACAGTCATATTTTTCAAATCTAGGTTCACTAGAACGATCATTCCACCACATCGTATGATCGTGCAAGACCACTGCATGGCCATTCCCCCACACCATATGATTGTGCAAGACCACTACACGGCCATTCCACTACACCGTATGATCTTGCAAGACCACTGCACGGCCATTCCACCACGTGGAACGATCACATCCAGATGCTCTTGCAAATCTTCTTGAATTTCCAGAGGAATGAACGACCTCTTGGAACAATGTCATGCAAAACTTCTTCAGATACGAACGGTCATTCCACCACAAAGAACGATCGTTCCAATTTTGAACTTTGAGTTTTGACTTTGACCTTTGAGATTAAGTCAAGAGCATGAAGTGTCGTGAATTTGAATTATCTTGACTTTTGAACTTGCTCACATGGTCATGCAGGATGGTCGTGCGAATGCAATCTGGTCGTGTGAGTGCCACTCAAATTGGCAGAGTGTCTAACAACCAAGAGGAACGATGTCGTGCGATATTCTATGACAACTTTCTCTTAAGGAATGATCGTGTCTCGATCACGCATGGTCATACCTAAGCAAAAATTTTCTTATGCACAATTGAACCACCTATTAGACCTGTTTTGGTTTGGTTAGGTTATGGCCTGAGTCATACCTTAGCATGTTATGGTTAGTGTTCAATTAACTTTTTGGATAGTTTTGGCACATCAAAACATATGAGAGGTCAACAATCTCTCCTTCTTTGATTGATGACAAAACTAAACAAAAATTGAGTTCCAAACAAGCATAATAACATATATTTACCTTACATGTTCAACATGCATATTTCATAAACCAAAACTTGAGTAGAGCTCCCCCTTAAACTAAGAACTCTCCTTCTGAATATGCTTTTTTCTAGACACAAGATTGAGCGCAAATGCTCCCCCTTTCACCAAGCATATTCTCAAGTATAAAACACTTCAATAAACACAACATAAACATAATACACACTTCTTATATTCACAAACAACAAACTTCAATATGCACATTTCATATACACTTCAACACAACACATTTTTTCATCATTTCTCTCACCCTTTTTTGTCATCAATCAAAGAAGGCATTAAACATTAAAGTAAGGATTAAAAGAATTGAGTAAAGAAACATACATTTGCATAAATATAAGATTAAATACAAAACAAAAGTAAGTGTCCCAAAGGACACCAATGTTTCCCATTGTGCAACAAAAATAAATAAAAGACTCTAAAAAACAGTTTAAAAAAATTAACATAAAAAAAAAAAAAATGCAGTCTAATGGTTTGGAGGTGATGATGGTGGAGGAGATTGAGTAACAGGTGATAAATCAACTTAGAGGCTTTGGAGGTTGCTTGCAAATACCCAAATTTGATTGCTCAGGAGAAGAAAGTGATCTAAAATAGTGCTACGCCTGTCAAATTTTGCATCAAAATAGGATGAAACTTTGTCAAACACTTCATTCGCTAAACTGGGAGGCATTGAACTTGATCCAATTTCAACTTTTGCCCTTTTTCGATTTGTTGCTTCAACTCCACTAGGTGATTTATTTGCATCTTCATCTCCATCCTCTTGTTCAGGAGGGATTAAAACCCACGATCCATCAACTCTTGCTCTTATCAAACCCATCCTCTGAAGTGAATTGTCAGAGAATAAGTTAAAGTCATCAAAGGCTATCTTCTGGTTAGAATCCATTTCCATGATTGGAAAATTTAGACAACTACAGCAAAGGTAACAATAATACCAAAGGAATCTCTCCAGTCCTTTTGAATCTCTTCAAGCTTCTTATCAAATAATGGCAGAACTAACTTTTTCCCATTTATTGCTCCTTCCATTAGCAATAAATATTTGGTCGTAACTTGACCATTCAACCTTTTCCTTGCATTGAAGGAATAAGAGTTGAATCCATGAAGAAGTATCATCTCTAGAGTTTTCAGCTTTGTTGATCTCGATCTATGAGGATCATAAGTTCCTATTCCTCCTACGGTATCCTAAGCAATTTGGTAGGACCAACCTTTAGGTGGATCCACTAATCTTTCACCATCACATTTCAGCCAATGTATTAACATAAATAACATGATCAATGTTTTTCAGCCTAAAACCCATTTGATAACCATTATCAACTTCAAGACTACTATGAAATTCATTGCTAAGTTGTTTATTACCAATCGTCCTTAAGTTGATCAATCTTCTCCATTTCAATTTATCAATCAATTCTAACAATTTACCATCAATTCCTAGAGAACTAATAGTAGACCAATCAGAAGTTCGACCAAGATGCATACCCCTTTCGTTAATGCGCTCGAACTCGATTCTCTGGATTGGATTCTTGAACTCAAGGCCATAAGGCCCATGCAAATCTCCTAATCTCGGTCTTCGGCTTCAACTAGCAATGTTCTTTATTCTAGGCATAGTGTTTGGGTGATTTATGGTATTATAATGTGTTTGGAAGTGATTTGGCGTGAGTTTTAGTGAAAAGAATTTTTGAGTTTAGAGAATTTTTGAAAATGATTTTGGCGTCAATGCAAAAATGAACCAACCTTTATATAGAAAACACGAGGCATGGTAGTGCGACAATCGAGCACGATTGTTCCACTAATGTTTTACATTAGAGTTAGGGCAACGTTACATGATGCAAGGTCGTTCGCGATAGCCAGCACGGACGTGCATTGGTTTTCAAAATCTAATTTAAAAACACTCAACGCACATGATCATTCCACAGATATGCATGTTCGTTCCAAAACAAACAGTTTGAAAAAATATTTGACTCTAATTGTACATTAATCAAAACATCATCAACAAACAATGTTTTTGACATTCTAATCACTTAGGGAGTTTCCATATATGAGAAAAAGTGTGAAGTTTGATATCAACTACAAGATTGTATCATTTTGACTTTTCTTCATTCAAAACACTCATCCAACCATTCAAACACTCATTTGTCAACAATTTGTCATTCATCTGTTAAAAATACAATTTTAATCTTACATATGAACTGAATGTGTTCTCCATCTTCGTGAGAAGACTTACCACTTAGTGATTCTTATGTCCATCATCTAATATACCTTATTGGTCCCCTTGGGAGAAGCATGTATAGATTTCTCTATACGGGTTGTTGCAAAAGCAGATTTTTGAGTCCCTAACTCATAATCCCAACCTTTTTATCTTTGCAATCCGCTGAATCAAATCATTAATGGGCTCATGTAAGAGTATTTGCATTTTTGACATATGCTAAGACAATCACACAAAGCATGTTATCACAATCAACTTAAACATATTCTCAACATGCACATAAAACATATCATCTCAACCAATTTCACATATAAGATAATTGCACAGGATGATGAATCATACCTGGTTTGCATTTATCATTCCAAGCTCTCTTCGAATGGTGTAGAGTCTTTCTTTATCAAGAGGCTTAGTGAAGATGTCGGCCAATTGGTGATTAGTATCAACAAATTCAAGCACAATATCACCTTTGCTAACATGATCACATAGGAAATGATGTCTAATGTTCATATGCTTTGTTCTAGAATGACGTACAGGATTTTTAGACAAATTCATAGCACTTGTATTATCATAATGAATAGGAATATTATGCATTTTCCAACCAAAATCTTCAAATTGTTGCTTCATCCAAAGAAGTTGTGCACAACAACTAGCCACTGACACATACTCAGTTTTCGTGGTTGAAGTAGCTGTTAGGATTTAATCAAAGATAAAGGTAGCGGAAAACAAAAACTTACCGATTAAAACCCTATAAGCCCCAAAATCCATATATGAGTATAATGATGTTCACATGCTTTAAATCAATCAAGACCCATGAAAGATTCAAAATCTTACCAACGTTTGGAGGGTCCACCTCTTTTTCAATTTGGATGAAAACGCTCACAATCCAAGTGTAGGATTGAACTGACGATATCCACACAAAGGCAAGATTCAACATAAATGATTTACTAGATGATTTGTGTAGTCTAAAGAAGATGAGTGAGTAAAAGGGCTGAGAGAAAAAATTCTCTCAATGAACCTTTACTTACACGGCCAAGAGAGAATGAAATGGGAGAGTTATTAGATTTTAGGGAAAAGTGCCCTTTTATAGGGTTGCTCTAAAATCCCTTGAAGGGTATATTACCATTATAGCCTTCCACTAATTATATAATAATTGTACATGATTTTGGAACAAAATCATATCCCGAATATTGTTATTATTTTTATCATTTAATAACGTTCTTTCAATATTTAAAACATATATACATCGATATATACATTTCAATATTGACGATTTATTTATTTACAATATATATACGACAATATACATATTTAAATAAATAATGAATATTACATATTAAATCTAATACGGGATTGGATTCCAACAACAACCTTTCTAACAAAGTTAATTGCTCCATAAGATTTACCAAAATGCCCCTTCCTCAACAAATGACAAAAATGCCCCTCACATATTATTTTCTTTAGATTGCCTTTTATGTGTGTGACATGAAGGCTTCTCATCATGCCAATAGTGTGTAATATTGCGATCGACACCCAATCAATCATCTCATTACACCTAGACCAAGATTAAACCCTAGTAAGGCATCTTGGCCACCCAACAGATTCGAATTTAGCGTATTCACTACTTATCAACAGTATGATTACCGTGCAATCAAATCTTTTCATCATCTATTATCTTATCAAGGTTTGAAGCATAGAAGTAATGTCAACTACAAGTATAAACCACATTGAAATGTTTAGATTCGATTATCTGACCAATCGACGAATCGAGCTTCAACTCGATTCCACTGTGGCCATAGATTGTAAGGTCGTTGTCCTTAACTGGAATCTCACCAAGATAATATCTCCTATACACAGAAGTGATAAATCCTTTATCAATCCACCATAGTCATGATGTACTTCTCGATGTAGCCAATCACTCCCGTACTAATAACCCTCTTAGGATTAAATTTGGTTAGTGTCAAACTATACCAGTAGGTACACAAGATGCTCCAGTGATCTTAAGTCTAAGGACCACATGCACCACCATCTATTAGAGGATGTATTCCATGGACGTTGATGTTACCATCTATATGTAATCCTCTAATGGGTCAGTCTAGTGAACTTGTGAATAACAAGCACCATGTATCGCACCAAGTTGCACCAAACAACCTTAACATGTGAGATCAATCATTACCTTCTAGTAGTGTCATTCAATGTTATGATAGTCTCACCGTATTATGTATGCCCTAGGTCAGAATAATACTCTAGCTACGGACATTTATAGACTAGCTACCATAAGTGATCATAGGGATCTCACAATGAAGACTTATCACTGCTTGATTCCCTCATCACGGTTCAACCACTCTAAGGGCATATATTAATACATACATATGAAATATGTTTTACATAATATAAACAATGTCTTTCATAGATTGACTAATCATGATCCACAAAGTCAACATATAACAATATGATTGGCTTAGGGGCACCTATGCTAACAGTAGCAACTAAATTTTGTTTCTCTGACAGCCATGAAACTAGCATGCTTTCTAAGAATTGACATGTTCCACTAGTGCTCGTTCTATCTATCTTACATCCTCCAAAATCGGCATCCGAATATTCTATAAGACTAAAAGATGATCCTTTAGGATACCATAAACCAATATATGGAGTTCCTTCTAAGTACCTAAGAATTCTTTTGATGACATTCAAATAAGATTCCTTAGGACATGATTGGAAATGTGCACACATGCATACACTAAACAATATGTCTGGCCTAGATACAGTTAAATAAAATAAAGCACCTATCATGCTTCTATAAAGCATAGAATCAACACTTTTACTTCCCTCATCGGTTTCTAGTTTGCGTGATATGCTCATGGGAGTTGGTTGATCTTTTGCCTCATTCATCTTGAAACATACAGGCTTCATTGGAAGCTACGAGATTTCTCTAGTTTTTCTTTAAAGCATAAAGGTTATAAAGAAATCATAAAGAGGACTTAGCAAATGTTTATGATCATCTTGTTGGGTGCTATTTCATGCCACACTCCCATATTATTGATAATTGTAATCATGGATTGATCTTATGTCGATTAATTAAGATGTAAAGATTGCCTTGGTTCATTATTGATAATCATATTGACTAGATTGTTGGTCGAATTGTTATCTATGGACTATTTTGTTTTCTTCAAACAGTGGCCACTTTAAAGTTTAAAAGTTTTTTTACCCGAAAGTCAAAATTGTTTTCTTTGCCAAAAAATAAAATGAAATAATTAATGTTGCCCAAGTGGGAGAATGTTAGAAAATTCCTAATCGTGGGCTAACATTAATTATGATTTGGTTTGATAAAACCAGGTAAATGTATAGTCTAATTAGATATCCTGATGGACGTATATGATCATTCCAAAATTTTCCTAAAACACTTCATTTTATATGATTTGGGTTGACGACAAGTGTGGGCTTGAGCCTATAATGGACTTTAGAGTTTATTGGACCTTTAATGGGAGGGCCCAATAAATTAATATAAATTGGCTAGGTTCCCTTCCTAAAATGTGATTGTAAACTGAACCCCCTTTGGAAGTTGTCATTTTGGAGCGTTTATGGTTACTTGCAAGGAATTCAAGAAATTCAAACGCTATGGTAGAAATTCAGTATTCTATAATCAATATGCAGATCTTGGGAGTAATTGTTATAATTGAATAGAATTCATGTAAGAATTCCTACATTAAGTCATTAACCCCCTAGTCCCACCATGGTCACCGGGATCTTTGTAGGGTCAACGAGGTCAAACATTTTTTTAATACTTTTTTTCCCGATTTTGAATACTTTTTTTTTAGATAATTTATGTAGAGACTAATGTGAAAGCATATTATGATTAGACAGATTAATTTATATCAACTTACTTTTTGGACTTAAAAATGTAACACCATTTTTCATCTTCATTATTATTATCATTATTATTGTTATTAATATTATTATTTTATACGTTACTTCATTACATTATAAATCATTGGATTATAGATAATTTTACAACAGAAATTAATTATCGAATATTTACAATTCTGAAGAGATTATATCTTTTTTTCTGGGCTGATCATCGAAGTACCTTTTTTAAATATACTTCTAATTTCTTTATTAGAAATTCATTACAAAAGGTAATTAAAATCATCTTAACACTATTTTGGGCCTAGCCCCGTGCCAATCCTCGACTCTTTCGAGGATTGCCCAGCTCGTTCGGAGCGGGGCTGGATGGGGTCAAGGAAATGAACCATACTACCTTTAGGTTGGTCTTCTGGTGAACACTCTTGAGCAATGACTAAATGAAGTCAGTGGAATTTTATTTTTTGGCAATGGATTGACGGTTAATTGATCAACAATGGTGGATGAGAATTAAAGGAGATATTAGGTTTTTCTAAGAATAGAAATCAGATTTATGATAAAAACAAAAACTAGAGGGATAAAATTATCTTTTCAAGATTTTAATAAGGAAATGAATTATATTAAAAAATTTAAAGCAGATTATAGAATAATTAGATTTTTAAAAGCTACCCCTACCAATTTTAAAAGTTGTTTTCTTAACTTTGACCCAACCTTAACTTTAGGAATACCTAAGCACCGTGATCCTACCGTCATCACTATTCTTCTTCAAGGGGATGTTCATGGTCTTCAAGCCTTCAAGGATAGCGAATGGATTGGAGTTGAACTTCTTCCTCATGCATTTGTGGTTAACATAGGCTATGTGTTGCAGGTATACAAATAATTATTATTCCCTTTTACATGAAATCATGCAAAAGCAAGGTTTGGATTCGTAGCTAGACAACGTTATCATTGGTTGGTTTATCTTTTTAATGCATGCTGCTCACTTTGACAAATTTTACATGATATATATTCCGAGGTGTAGATAGTCAGCAATGACAAACTTAAAGGCGCTGATCATCGAGTAGTGGCAAATTCAAGTCATGCTAGGACAACTATCTCTGTCTTTATGTATCCATCAAGTGAAACTCTTATAGAACCTTCAAAATCTCTGCTTAATGCTTCTAATCCCCCGATCTACAGAGCCCTCAAATTTAAAGACTTCCAAAATGAATTTTTATCCAAAGCTGCTGATGCTGAAGCTCTCCACCAGTTTAAAAGCTCTACAACTGATTAACCAGCAGTTCAATTTGTTTTTGTAAGAATATTAAAGATACACGTAAGGCATTTGTATGATCACCAATGGTGGTGCTCTCTATATACATCGGAAATAGTTTATGTTCACCAAAACAAATTTATTCTGTCGGCAATGTTACTTTCTCAGATTGCTTTCTTGTAAATCAGATTGTCGGCAAGAATAATTTTTATTAATTTACTTTACAGTTTTTCCTCAGCCCCTTAAGGGTTGTCTGCACAAGATTTTGTGACAAAAATCTGGAATTACTCTTGAAATTGCATTTAATCTGTTTTATCTTGTAAGAACACCTTGTTACTATATCTTGTATCCATTTTAAAAATTATAAAGGATATTTAATTCAATTTTTATAATAAAATAATGATAACTCATTAAAATTGACAAATTAATTAAAAAAAAAAAAAAAGGACACCCTTCTAGTTGAGCATGATCCAAGCCTAGGTCATATCAGGTGCAGTTGTTAACGTGTAGAACAAACAACTGAGGTAAGGCCGAACTTGTTTTAAAATTATGCTATGAAAAGCTAATCATATGTCATATTCAAGCTGTTGTAAGCAATTACATCAATTATCTTCTTGATGTCAGCTAGTATTTTGAAGTATTGCAAAAACACATCTGACAACCATGTCATCCTTTAAATGCTTTTTGACTCTCAAAAGTCAACTTGACTTGGTGGAGGAAGCATTTCTTTCTCAATCATTTCCATTTTTTATTTTATTTCGGTTTACAAATATTATGCCGTTCACCAGTCAGTCACCAAACTCACCCTCACGGTTTTGTTAAAAAATTTAGCCAAATAATTTTGTGACTGCCAATGTTTCTAATAAACAAACTTACTAAGTAAACTCTATTATTAGTAAATGCATAACCTATGGGAAAGTAATATACAGCTCGTTTATGTATGAGTTGATTGTGAATGGCTAAGTTTCCAAGCAATTCCACAGCCATTATTTCACTTCATTTTTGTACTAATAATTATTATATAAGTCCACATTATCTTCGAAATAAAATCACTGCTTCAATAATTAATTAGAAGATCATTCAGTCATCTACATTGTAGCAAATGGATAAGCTCGTTTCAATATAGTATAAAAATCCATCCTTATCAGAGGATTATGTATCCCACCAGAAATGAGACCTGGAAAGTCCATTGTTCTTGTATGTAATGCCATTCCGGTGGTTGATTTAAGTAAAGCAGTTGGTGATAATCGAAGTGATACGATTCATCAAATATTGAAGGCCGGCAAAGAGTTCGGACTTTTCCTGGTTCACACATGCATACTTCATTACATTATAAATCATTGGATTATAGATAATTTTACAACATAAATCAATTATCGAATATTTACAATTCTGAAGAGATTAGATCTTTTTTTCTGGGCTGATCATCAAAGTACCTTTTTAAATATACTTCTAATTTCTTTATTAGAAATTCATTACAAAAGGTAATTAAAATCCTCTAACACTATCTAATTAGAAGAGAATCTATTATATTGATAAAGATTAAGAAGTCAATTTTAGTAGCAAAAGAAAACTTGTTATTACTAGACAAATTAATTACAAATTATTATTTATATGAAATGTCACAAATTATTTATAATATATAGTAAGACTTGTTAGATATAATCCATGATCAATTATAATACAGTATATAGTAGGACTTGTTAGATATAACATTAGTAACTTGTTGGATATGTAGTAAGACTTATGTGTATAAAATTAGATATTACAATTTAGAAAATATTATTGTCTAAAATTAGATATTAGACTTATGTGATACAATTTATTGTGTAAAGTTCGTCTTTCTTCTTCTAATTAATTGGTAATTTTAATTTACAATGATTTTAAGTTGCTCTTGTGCAAAGTTCCTCTTCCTTTTTCTAATTAATTTGTTTAGTTTGCTTTATTGATTAATTTTCAACTATTCAAACTAATATAAGATTAACAAGATTTATTGAATATTGATAAGATTGAATAGAAAAGATCTTATATTAAATTTTTTAAATGAAATGATATTATGTTTATATATGTGTGTGTGTGTGTGTGTGTTTTTTTTGGGGGGGGAGGAAGTGGGTCCCCGCAGGTCAGGGCGGGGTGAAGCCAAACTCCACTCCCTGGGCCGAGGAACTATTTTTGGCCCAGTCCTGTGCCAATCCTCGACTCTTTTGAGGATTGCCCAGCTCTTTCGGAGCGAGGCGGGATGGGGTCAAGGAAATAAACCATACTACCTTCAGGTTGGTCTTCAGGTGAACACTCTTGAGCAATGACTAAATGAAGTCAGTGGAATTTTATTTTTTGGCAATGGATTGACGGTTAATTGATCAACAATGGTGGATGAGGATTAAAGGAGATATTAGGTTTTTCTAAGAATAGAAATTAGATTTATGATAAAAACAAAAAATAGAGGGATAAAATTGTCTTTTTAAGATTTTAATAAGGAAATGTATTATATTAAAAAATTTAAAGCAGATTATAGAATAATTAGATTTTTAAAAGCTACCCATACCAATTTTAAAATTTGTTTTCTTAAGCTACAACAATCCCGAAAGCATTCTTATCATTTTAACTATAAGAATAATATTACATATACAACATTATGTAGTAAAAGATAATTGGGTGAAAGTTTAATTTTAATTTAAAATTAGTTAATCATATTTTGTCATATAATACTGTATGAGAAATGTTATATATATAGTATTACTCTAATTATAAATTACCTATATACCCGTCATCTAATAAAGTTGTTTGTGGATTACTAATATTGGGATGGTAATGTTAAATTCCAAAATTTATGGTACTTAAGGGAAATTTTCTCTTCATACTTTAATATTCTTATAACTTTATAAGGAGATAAGGTTGGTATATTCTTTTATACAATTATTGCCCAAGTCAGCAGTGACGTCACCCAATTAACGTGATCCAAAGATCCAAGTCCACCTCAATTCCTTTATCGTATAATGTTATTGAAACAAATTATATTAAGTATTTTCTATCATTTATGAAATAATGTCAAATATATAAAATAAAATAAAAAATCATCTAATGGGTCTTTTTTTTTTTTTAATCTTCATGTAAAATTTAATTAAAACGTCTATGGGTACTAATGGATGAGTACTAATATGTGTACTAACTAAAGCATAGTACCCGTACTATGCGCATAGTACGGGTACTATGCTTTAGTTAGTACACATATTAGTACTCATCCATTAGTACCCAAAGTATTATTCTTATATAATTTTATTATCTAATATGCCCTTTTTACCTTTAGTTGTCTCATTTATTTACATAATTTTTCCTCTTATTACCTTTAGTTGTCTCATTTATTTACATATTTTTCTTTTTTTGCAATCTTAATAACTACTCTTTCTTTTTCTTTTTTACTAGATTATAAAATAAATTTGTGGTCATTTGAGAATAATTGCATATAGTAATTTCATTGATATTGGGCATAAAGCTTATCACATCCAAATGATTTATAAAATTATAAGGCTTATAAAAGAACAACTTAAGACATCAATAAGGCAGCTGTGGTTTTCGTTTCCTGTCTGCTAGCTTTGAGCATTTTCAGCCACATATCCTTCCAATAAAGACAAGTTCACCAAAACAAATAATAATAAACACCTTTTATTTATTTTTTTAATAAAAGTCCATGCAACTTTAGAAAATTTTAACAAAATCCTAAAAGTGTATATGAAACTTATTTTATTTAAAAAATATATATATTTAATGATTTTCCATAGTTAACCTTTTTCATTGACCATGGCTTTGGTGTATTTTTAACTAACTTTTCTTGATATCAACAAAGCTTTAACAAAAAATGTTAAAAAAGAAGAAATTAGAACAACTATATATTTTTACTTGTATGAGTATTAATTTATTTAGTTATATTATATTTTTAGGTGTATTTATTTTGTAAAAAATGAATTCATTTATTTAAAATGTTTTTATTTTCAAAACTAAGATAAATTGGATAGAAAATAGACACAAAGTGGACCAAACCGGAAAAGTCCTAGAGATAAAACATTTAGTTTGAGATTGTTGTAGCTTTTGCATAATCACTTATAAACCACTTTTGAAATAATCAACTTTTGATAAAACTTTATTATATGTTTGTTTTTGTTAATTTAGGAGAATAATTTTGGACATGTGAAATGACCAAAATAGGTTTTTTCTTTTAATAAGTTCTTCTCATTTATAAATATATTAATTTTAATGTTTTAAAATAAAAAAATATGGAAAAACTGTTTTGAAAAATAACATCATCCAAGCTCTGTTAAAATACACAAGGGCAAAACGTTTTTTATTTCCTCGTTTCCTCCTTTTTATCACGCTTTTATTTCTTTTCCTCTTTCTCCCCCATTATTGTTTGGCCCCTACAAGCATTGAGACTAACAAAGAGTCCCTGCAAGGTACAAATTAGGTTTGTCATCTTCATGTTGAAACCCTAGCAATGCCAATTGAGGAATCCATGACCTAAGATTCCAGGCTTGGATGTGTCATAGAGTAACAGCCCCATTGTTCACTATGTTCTGGTAGCTTGCAGGCAACCCAAATCGGCGTTCTATTATCGTCAAAGTTGTGGGTCATAGTGTGAAACTCACTGTTAGAGGTGCCGCCTTGCTAGGTCTTTAAGCTAAGACCTTGGTTGTCCCCACAAGGCACTCACCGGCGATGGGCAAGCTCGAGTCGCAACCTTGGAAGGCCGCCATGGAACGACAGTCTAAAACGACTAGTTGGATGTGCTAGGGTTTCAACATGAAGATGACAAACCTATTTTGTAGGGATTGTTTTGTCAGTTTTCATACTTATTAGGGCCAAAATGGGAGGAAGAAATCAAGAAAATGGAGGCGGAGAAAGAGAAAAAGGAAAAACTAAGAGGGAACAAAATGGGGAAGGAGAGAATAAAAAAATCATTTTACCCCTTGTAATTCTAACGATGGCGTTACGGTTTTAGATAGTGGTTAAAAACTGGTCCTTGGGTAACTATGGGATGGGGGGCAAAAAATTTCTCCTCTTGTAAAGTGAAAATTTGAATATATATATATATAGTGATCGGGATGTCTCAACGAATTCAAAACTTATTGAATGTCAAGATAAGTCATAAATATATCAATAATGCTAAAGCTACCGAGTCAACAACCGATTTGACATACTGATTTTTGGTGAATTGAGATAAATTTTGAGAAGTCAATAATTGGGCAGTGGGTCGGTATAGCAAAATCGGTAATCTAATCAGTAAGTACAGCAAGGTCCTAAATATATAATAAATAACCCAAAAAATTCTTTACCGGGTCAACCCTGTGTAACAAATAAAAAATTTGGCAATGACTCGTTTGGAATTATATTTATATGCAATCTATATATTAGTCGCCCGCCCGGTTCCAACGTCCACAGAAATGAGTCATGTGAGTTTGAATCAAGTGTGTATTAGAGGTCAAAAACCCAATCAACAAAATAAAAAATGAATAAACTGCATCAATGATTCCACTACAAATCGTTCCCCATCTCTGTACAGTGCTCTCTCACGTAAGCCATGACGCCATATAAGGCCCACGGATTGTTGTCGGTTTACTCTGTTTCATTGCTTTTATTGACACTCTACTTTGGTAATGTTGTATTATTATTATTTTCATGGGCATGGAGTCTCTCATTTGTATAAAAGCATAAATGCAAGGACCATGCAAACCACGTTACTTTGAGACTTTTCTTCATGTTTCACTTCTTCTTCTACTTGTACACTGAAGAAATACCAGAGTGCTAGAGCTTAAAGAGGTTTCTTCTTTCTTCTCATCCTTGTTAGTTATACTGTTTTGTGGTTTATTGTAGGTTGTGGTGTTGTGCTTGGTTGGTTGTTCAAAAATTGTTATAGAGAAAGAAAAATGATTCTGGGTTTTCGGTTTTACGTGGTTTGGAGGATGATAGAACTAGAACTTTGAGTGGCTGAATTGGGTTCTTTAGTTTTGACAATAGTAAACATTTGAATCGATAGTTTCTTTCTTTTCCTCTGTTTTCTCTGTAAGTTTGTGTACAACGATGATCCTTTTGGCTTGAAATCCATATAGAACTCAAAAATCCAAATGTTATCTCAATACTTTTAACTTCTGATAAGGTTATGACTTCCTTTTCCTTTTTTTATTTTATATTGTTTTTAAGATTGTATTCAGAAACTGATTTTTTTGGAATTATTGTTTAAACGCACTTCAACCACACGCGTTTTCATAAAATTTTCTTTCATTTTCGTTTCATCAATCAATGAGGCAATTGGGAAAAGTTTAAATAGAGATGGGATTTTATGTTATTTTTTGTTCTGATCATGCAAATTTAGCTGCAATTTGTAGCATCATTTTATTTTTTTTGTTTCTAGTTTTAATTATGAACTTGGTTTATTATTCTTGCAGGTAGTCCATTGTGTGGAGCAGTTAAGCAATTGCTGTAGGAATTGAGTGAGTACATCTAGTAAACTCAGAATCTAATCATAAGGTACAATAAATAATGAATGTATAACTTGAGTTGTGAATTTTTTTGTAGGTGATAAAGGATGGGTTTTGAACCATTGGAATGGTACTGTAGGCCAGTGGCAAATGGGTTTTGGGCAAAAGCAGTGGATAGTGCTTTTGGTGCATACACAACTTGTGCTGTTGATTCTCTAGTCATTTCCATTTCTCATTTGGTTCTTTTTGGCCTTTGCATTTGTCGAATATGGCTTCTTAGAAAAAGTTCCAAAGCCAAAAGGTTTCTTTTGAGTTCGAATTACTACAATTATATTTTAGGACTGTTGGCTGGTTATTGTACAGCTGAGCCTCTACTAAGATTGGTCATGGGTATTTCTATCTTTAACTTGGATGGAGATACTAGTCTTGCTCCCTTTGAGGTGGGTGTTTCTTGTATTTTTTTGTTTTATTGTTCTGTTCTGTTTTTGTGTTGTTTTGTTTCTTTTTAGCTTCTCTGGCTTCTTGTTGTGGCTTTTATCTTTCAAATTTAGCATGTGCACTCAAAATCAAATGTACTGAAAATTGATGGTTTTTGGTCTACAATCTACTACTGACATTAGTTAGAACGTTCAAAATTATGAATTGCATTATCTTTAATTTTTATGCTTTTCCATAATCACCACGTGAGCTGAATCCATTGTACTGTTTTCTTTGGCTAAATAGTGCTAGACATCAGTGCGGTTCCTGCATTGAAGAGTTGAAAGACAAGTGTAGTAGACAATGCCAATTTTATGCATTGCAAAACACAATTAACTAGTTAAATCTTATCAGAATTAAGCTCTTCCTTTGTTAATTGGCTGACAGTTAGGCAAGAACAATTTGTTTCCTAAATGTGATCTAGGTTACAAAATACATCAATTCTAATTGTTGGTATTCGCGTATATGCTACAAGCAATATTTGGGCCCCCTTTACAAGATAATTCAAAGTAATTGTTTTCTCTTGCAGATGGTTTCTTTGATGATTGAGGCTCTCGTTGGTGCCTGTGGTTGTAATGATTGGTTGGAAACAAATTTATGTCCGTGAGTTTAATGGTATGTGCGATTGAGTCATTTATGTTTTGATAGGGGATGCTGGGGTGCTAAATCTCAGTTCTCAAGTGATAGAATACTACATAGGTTAGTTTTTTCTCCACCTCATTAATGAATTACTTATTCACTAATTTCATGGTGAAGTGAATGTCTCTTATACTAAAATTTATGGTTTTATTACTCAATGCAGATCTGTTTCTATTTGTAATCAGCATGGTCTTTTGCCAGGTTGTTTCCTCTTTATTTTCTTTTCCTCTTGTGAAGGTTACAAGGTCATCACCACGTCTGGTTCTTGTTTTCCGTTGTCTCCGTTGCACTGTCTAGTTCTAAATGTCTTTGTACTGAAGCCGCCAAATTGGGGTCTGCTTACAGGCTATTTAAAGCATGTTCCTTGACCTTGAAAGACACCAGGGACTGAAGCCCTTTTTTGGCCCCTGATCTAAAAAATGTATAAGAAGTAGATAAAATTAAGTAATACAGAATGAGTAAGTAAATTTTCTGCTTTTGATGAGAGAGTATACAGTTGGTTTTGTGGAAGGGCCCATCAAAAATTAGTCCCGTGTGTCTTTATGGTATGGACACTTAATCATTGACATTTATTTTTCAAACCAATATACAGCAGCTTTGCGTTCTTGTTAACCACTCACTACTGAAAGTATAGTCAAATAGAACTATCAGCATGCTAACATGTTATAGTTTCGGCTTGTTGATTTACACAGTGGACTCTTCAAGGGTCTTGGACCTCATTTTCTGTCTAGTAAATGGCTGACTAGCCAAATCTGGGAGCGCTTGGTGGTCCACTGGAAACCTGGTTTGTGGCAATGTTAACTCCGCTACAAGAATGTGTGTCAAGATGTCTTTCAAGGTTACACATAAATATTAGGTATCATCAACTCTTTCTGTGACACAGAAGAGGTTGAAAAGTTTTATAGAATAGCAGACATTTTTAACTTAGCTTGTTTCTTTATTCATTTGAAAGCTTGTCAATAAATATAATTATCTGTCTTTGTTCGTGATGTAGGTGTTATTGGGATGTCTTATCTTTGTTGTTTATGTTTCCAAATTTGCAACTCATCGGGTCTACAACTGCTGCAGATTTCGAGGGGAATCCCCCATAATGGAATATGAGTAGCACTATGGAGGGAGTACAACTGTATGATCCGAGAGGAATGCCAGTATATCCTGATTCCCAGTAAGTGTTCCTGAATTTGAACTTTTTCTTGTTTTTAGAAACATAATTATAGGATCGGTTGAAGACTATCTGACTATTTTGTACCAAGGTGGTGAAATTGTAGGAAGTGTGGACAGATTGCCACCTAGTTCTACATTTGTAATTCAACGAGCATTAATCTTTAGGTGTTTTAAGTTTCACAATTATCTATCATGTTTCTTAGCTGACTTATAATTATAAGAATTCGGTTTTCCCATTTATGTAATGCGAGATGAAGGTTTTTATAACCTGATGCTTATAGTTATTCACTGACATTTTGGTGCATTGCCTTCTTTTAGGCATATATTTTGGATGGATGACTCCACTTATGCGGCTGGGATATAAGAAACCTATTACTGAAAAGGATGTTTAGAAGTTAGATACTTGGGACCAGACTGAGACTCTGACAGAAAAGTTCTCATCTGCTGCTTTCCTTGGATTTTCTTCTGCTAGTATTTACATTACTGTATTGTACATATTTCAACTGGATGACACTAAAGGGATGGTTTGACATTTTTAGGTTTCAGAACTGTTGGGTTAAAGAATCTCAAAGGGCTAAACCCTGGCTTTTAAGAGCACTGAATAGTAGCCTTGGTGGGAGGTAATGGATTGACCTACATTGTTTATGCTTTTTCAGTTTCAATTAGACATAATGCTCTTTTTGAGAGCAGAGATGCTTTTATCTGTGTCTTCCGCTATCTCATTTTATTACTTTTGTATCATTATCTTTAGGTTCTGGTTGGGAGGTTTTTTCAAGGTATCGAGCTCATTCTCTGTTCTTCTTTTATGCAAATTTTCTCCAAATTTATCAATTCCCTAGGAGAATTTTCTCCATATAACTGGCTAAAAAGGTGTCGCAAAAGTTGTCATTCTCACTTGCACCTAGAAACATTAATCAATTCTTACTTCACATGGATTGATGTCAAGTCGTTGATACTTCATCTTAACATTACTCCTTGTGAGCTGATTTTTTTTATTTTTTTATTTTTTTTTTAAATATTCTACAGCATTAGTGTAACAATCTTAGTTTCTTGTAAATTGTTAGAAACCATGTTTATATATACAGTGTAAAGGGTAAAGGGTATACTTGTAATTATATTAGTGTGTGTATATATTTGAGTTAGGGTGTACTATTGATATTAAGAAGAAATAGAGAAAGTAACATGGTATCAGAGCCTGAAACGCGTAAACCCTAAACCCATTTGCGTGATTCAGTTTTCCGGCGACGTCTGGCTTATGGTAAGCTCTAGATTCCAAAAATGAAGGCATATGTTAGTGATACAGAAGACCTAAAGCTGGATCCTTCATACCAGGAGACTTGGGATGACATGATCATCAATGTAAGAAGCTTTAGCTTATATCAATCATTTTTTATTTTGAGAGAGGAGGTTCTTTAAAGTCTGTAAACTCACCTGTATATTTAATTTGCTTCTGTTATCATATATAAGAAAGCGACAAAGTCAAAGGGCCTTTGCAACAATAGGTATGCTGATGTTTTTTTGGTATCTGGTGACAGTTTCTTGCAGAATCTTTGGATGTAATTCAAGACACTGCTTGGGTGATTTCTCTTGGAAATGCATTTACTG
Organism: Pistacia vera; assembly: GCF_008641045.1. Taxonomy (NCBI): domain Eukaryota; kingdom Viridiplantae; phylum Streptophyta; class Magnoliopsida; order Sapindales; family Anacardiaceae; genus Pistacia; species Pistacia vera. The sequence continues at coordinate 89,114 of NW_022196599.1, read as the reverse complement.
AACAATATGTACTTTATACGCCTGATGATGAACATTCGGCACTTCTTCACCGGTATTAGTTTTTTGAATTTGCTTTCTTGAATTAATGAAACATTGGATGAATCATTGCTTATTATTTTTTGGGCACCAGAAAATAACTCTTGTGACTTTAGAGTTGCAATTTTTCTTTTGAATATCTTAGTAACTTGGCTACTTTTGAGCATGACATGTATGTAGGTTCGGTTAATTGACAAATAAAGGGTATTTATTTGATCACATGAAAGGTGGTTAAATCAGTAAGGATTCTTGAAATAAGTTGTTTCTAAAAAATCCCCACAAAATTTGGTCACTTGCATCTAATTATCATGCTTTTCTGGAAAAATGACTGAAATTCTTGAGCACAATTGTTTATCATATCAACATTCAGATTTATGGCAAAAAATAAGATTCTATTCTTCTGTAAATCTAGTTTACCTATACTCTCAATAGTCAAGTTATAACCAGCTTGATTATTTCTAGTAGTGGGCTGTGTTTCTATTGGATGGTGGTAAGACTTGACCACGTCTTGGTATGACTAAGTGTATGTCAAAATTTGAAGATAAACTTGTAGAATTAGAAATGCATTCACTACTTGGATGCTTCTTGATAATACTTGTTAGACACACTGATTAAAAATAGTAAATTTGAATTTAGTGGTTATTAGAGGGAATATTTTATTTTAGAGATCTGAGTCGTATTATTACTTGTTTAAGTTATATATAATTTTAATAATTAGATTTTTGTTATTTCCAAGGTTCTTTTAGCTAGGGCTTGATAACACTATTATAAGTAGAGCCTAATGTTGTTTTGGAAATAGACTTGATGGATTATTGAACATTGATTTTCTCCCTGGATTCTATCTGTTTCCCCTCCTGTGTCTCTTCAATTTTCTTCCCTTTCTCTCGCATTTTCTCTCATTCCTAATTTGATTTGTCTCCAATTTCTTTTCTCTCTTTTGTTTTTCAATCTGTTTGTCTTATGTCAAATACCTTTATGCTAGGACACTATCTTTTTTTGGGGAACTTATAAAAATTGAAATGTGAAGAAAATTAAAAGTTAATAAGGAATGTTCTGTCTCCATGTGGTATGCATTGTGCAACTTCATTTTTCACGAATAAAGTAGCAATGCCTACTTGACATATAAGAAGGTACAATTATAGAACAACAATTTGACAGAATTGATGTTTGTATGTGTTATCTGTATATATACAAGTAGGTTTGAAGGCGTCATTTTTTGATACATATTAGACACTATATTTGGTAGTTTTAATCTCAATCATTCAAATGCATTAAGACTCAAAAAGTTGCGTATAAAATATAGGGCTATTGATCCTGCTCTTGTTTATATGTATAAGAAACTATAAAAAAGCCATGAGAGGGCTAAGAAATCTACACACCTATGTGTAGTGAGTAACCATCCTGTTCCTTTACAAAATAGACCACAAACTATACAATTAACCTAGAACCCCTTCCGAATTGAGATGAATCAAGACAAAAAAGAAGAATCCTGATACTCCTTACCAATTAAAGACGGACTTTTACCCGTAACTCGCTACTGTTTTTTGCTCTTTTGTCATAAAAAATCTGGGTATTTCTTTTATCCAAATCACCTAAGAAAGAGCTGAAATGGCATATCTCAAAAAGGTTTTGGTTTTCTTCCTCTTCCAAAGGCAACTACATTGTCTATGAGAAGTGAATCACAAGATTCTGGGATAGCCCAAGGCATCTTAGCTTCTAAACAAGCTTTATATGGGGCTTCGTTTACCTGGTCTAATGTCGGAACTATTCCATTCTGTTGCAGGTGGATAGATTTCTTTTTACTAGATTGGGAGGAAGATAGAGGTTGTATTTGTATTATATATTAGTATATGCAATTTGCTTGAGTACCTTTCAAGGTGTGCAGTTTTGACAAATTTAGTATTTATCTGAAGATGCTTTGTTCACATAGGTTTCTGGTTTCAATTTATTGACCGTTTTGGAAAAAGTTTTGGATTCTTGTTTTCAGAAGTCTATGTTATTGGAGTCTTCTTTGTTATTGTCATTGCATCTTTTCTTTTGCAGTTGCCTGGGTATGCTTCTTCAGAAAGTTGATGACAGGGCTTATGTTCGTGATAAGATTGATTGGATGTACAAACAAGCCAATATTGCTATTCCAACTAACAGGCTTGGTTTGGCAAAAGCTATGGGATTGGTAACTCAAGAGTTTAATTTTTATAATTGCAGTCTTCTCTTTCTCAATGTTTATCATTTGTCCTTTGAATCGCTACCAGGTTGCAGCATCCCACTTGGACACTGTATTGGATAAGCTAAAAGCTATTCTGGATAATGTTGGGCTAAGTATTTTTCAGAGGTGTGTGCCCTTACTTTAATGATAATGATGCACTTACACCAACAGCATCACTGAAAATGTTTTAGAAAATGTTTTCCCATACATTATGCCTTGAGTGTTATTATTTTCTTTTGGTTTCAGAAAGATCTTTCCCCTCGTCTGTCCTCTCCTTTTGTTTCAGGTTGAATCTTGATGTTCAAACCGTTTACAACTCATACTTGATGCATTTTTTTCCCTTTCTGTTTTGGCTATCAGATGTTACACAACGGTTCTTTTAAATATCTTGGATGTAAAAAATTTATGATTAACAAAGTACCGTATATACAAATACTTAATTTTCTAGATCATTTTATAAAAGCTATTCTCGCAGATTCGAGAGAAACTTGGATTGTATTTTTTGGATTTTAGTTGATGAAAGATGCTTGCTGAGATTGGGCTTTATTGTGCAATTCATTGTGAGTTTGCCAAAAATGTATGAGGGTCAATCTGAAGAGTTTGCGCCTTCACCTCTTGCAGATTATTATCTATCTTCTCAGATGGTAGTAGAATGGAAGAATCAGATGATATACATGCTGCTTTGGCTCTAATGTATGGATATGCTGCAAGATATGCCCCATCAACAGTTATTGAAGCCAGAATTGACGCACTTGTTGTATGTCACCTTTCATTTGTGTTTTCTATTTAAAGATATACTTTCATTTGGGGAGTGCCATATTAGTTGGGTTTGGAGTTGGAATTTGCTACGTATATTTGTTGGGCTCTTCCACCTTGCTTAAGCTGTTGGGTTGGCTTCTCTAACATTATGTTTTTAGCGTTCTTTAATTTCTGACTACTACTAAATCTAATGGTTTTCCCACTGGGTTTTTTATAGCCTTTATTTCTGAGATTGGCAAATATGAAAATTAAAAATCGACCCGAGTAAACAGGAGAGCCTGATATCCCTGCTTGATATGAGTTAGAAACACTCTGTTAGATGATGTTATCCTTTTCTATTTTAAATTTTGCAGATACAACATTGTGCAGTGTTATCTCATGATGGAACTATAGGAGGCATTTAGCTTCCACGTGGGTCCTGGGATTCCATTTTACAAATTACAATAACAGAAGATGATTATTGAGCCAAAGTAGACTTACAATTTACTTATCTTCCTGTTCTATAAGGCATTTTCTCTTCCTCTACAATCAGTAGGAATATGAAATAGAGATGTTTTACTTGGAATCATCTTGATTAGGTTAATATCAAGGATTTACTTAAGTAAAAAGGTAATAAAATAATCTATGTAGTAGTTCCTAAACGTATACACATACATATTTCATTATTTGTGTTTTCCAGAAATGTAAAAGTCTCTTTCTTGTGGGACACTACTACACCAGATATGTTTCACAATGTTAACTGTCATTGAGGTATAATTGTGTTAGTTTTGATGAGCTGCATTTCAAGCTCAAGGGAAAGTTATTTTTACACCGTATATAAACTGTCTTAAGTAAAATAAGAGAAAAAAAAGTTATTTCAGCCAGTTGGAGCCAATAGGATTCCCCTCAGTGCCTGAGGGAGTTCTTAGTTGATGCTTTCTGGCGGATTAGTTAAATGTGCATGCACTGCTGTTTTATTGTTTTATTATTTCTGTGACCTTTTCATATAAGATAAGTCAGTTTAGTTTTTCTCTTGCCTGCAGGGGACAAATATGCTTTCACGGCTTCTTCATGTACGCCACCAACAGCAAGCAGGCGTTATAACTGCTATGATTTACTAGGTTTGTTTAAACAGTTGCTGTTATTCATGTTATGGTTTGTTAGAATTTTTGTATACTGTGTTTTACGCATATGGCAATGAGAATTGTTATTTATATGATTACCAGTGGTTTCATTTTCTTATTCCTGATATTGTTCACTTATAGCCTGCAGTGAAACAAATTAATGACATGTTGAAGAAGTTGACAATATCTGTAAGGTCATTCTAGTAGATGAATTTGGGGATTGTCCAGATTAGTTTTGAGTTGGCATGGGATTTTAATTTTCCCGTCTCCATTAAGTGCTTGTTTTTGGATGAGTATGTTGTATAACGTCAATAGTGAAAATTGGGTGGCATGTTTTATGGGAGATGCAACAGAGTTTTGGCTGTCAAAGTTTTGACTAGATGCATATGTAACAAGAGAAAGGCAAAAACACTGCTCAAGAGCTGAAAAAGTTTTCGTGATCATATTAATTAATCCAATGAATGTTGTAGAGTCATATACCTTTTGCGTGCTTGATGGTGGTTAATTTAATTGGTGAAGTTGAACAACTTCCTCGTCTTTGGAAGCTTCTATTTTTTTTTTATTATTATAAAATGCTTTAATAACCAAAAGTGCTCTTCTTTTCATTCATCCCGTAGGGAAGGTTTTGAAGTGTTAGCTTGGTTGGGGTTGTATAGAGAAGGGGTTTTGTGCCTGTTGGTATATATTTGGTTGCAGAGGTTGCCCCTTATTTTATTTTTTTTTTGTACTCTTGTGGACAGTTGGTCCCCTTGGACACATGTAGCAACTTCATTTTGTTTTTTTCCATTTTAACACATTGAGTTTCTTATTAAAAATAATATATGCTTTAATTTTAGTTTTATTCTCTTCCTCCACCAAAGTTTTTCTTCCTATAGCTAAAGGATAACACATGACTGGGTTGGAGCTTCCCTTTCTCTTTAGACCCAAACACTAGAGGCGGACGCTGTGCTTTAGTGAAGTTAGTTTTTAATTTTCAATCATTGCATCACTAGAAAGCAGAACAACGGAGGAACAAAATCAACTTAGTTGGAGAAATTAGAATAATGTAGTTGACTAAGTACATCTTTGATCTTATGAGTAAATGGGAAATTGATGTTTGGTCTGTCAATATATTTATCAAGATAAGACTTTCACCTTTCAAACTTAAAATGTATGTATTATCTTCTGGTATGGAAGATTCGCTTCTCATAGCATGAGGAACACTGTGAAGAATAGTTATGTTTTTTAGAAGTGAAGGGGAAAATCCCTTACTTGAAATTGTATAGTTTCTTACATCATCTTAAATTTGAATGCATGGCATAAAACCTCTTGATTGGCAAATAATCTGTTTCTATTATTTTTTCTATTACTCAATATTGTGAAGATGTGTGAATTGGCAAATAGTTCTGTTTCTATTGTTTTTTCTGTACTCAATATTGTGAAGATATAAGAAAATATCACAGTTGGAATGGTTTTCATGCGGTTGTGCTGTCAATGCTGCGAAATGGTCATCTTTCCCTCTGAAAAGGAGAGACCAATTGCTCGACTACATATTAACTTTGATGGAGTAGATGAAATGATGATTTTGCAGATTCAAGTCTTGAACTCCTACGCACTCAGTGTGTTAATTGCATTGGAACGATTATGTTTTTGAGCATCAATGTCCTGTCCTAGAAAATCATATCTGAACTTCTTTTGACCCTTTTCTATTGTGGTCTTTCTTCAGGCCCTTGCTCTAAGTGCATGTACTACCTGGTTTTGTGGAGCCAAAGCTGACAATTGAGACAAGAAATCATTGTATGAAGGTACATTTTATTTTGATTATTTATCTTTAACAACGTATCTTATTTCCTTAATCAGCTTGTTCCCAGTCTTATGGAAGTGCTCTGAAAAATTTGACAGGCCACCTTAGGGTTCTTTGCTTTACCAAATGACCCGATAGAAGTTATCAATCCACTTATTGACAACCTTATTACTCTTTATGTTGCGATTCTTCTTACGAGGTCTGTTTAATTAGGAGGTCTACGCTTTTGTGTATGACTTACTCTTGGAAACATCACATGTTCTTTGTGTTACAAGTTTGAATCAGCTGCATCTGCTTTGAGAGTGACTAGCTGTGCCCTTTGACTTATTGTAGACTCTTAAAAGTTGTGTACTCCTGAGTAATCTAAAGCAATTAATAAATAATATTTAGTGCAAATTTCAAGGAACCCCTGAGCTTTTGTAAACATCATTGACATCTCATGTTTAAAAAAAATCAGAAATCTCATGTTAATTTCCATCCAAAAGAGTTTTGTTACCTCTTGAATATCACTATACCCTCAACTACCTTTTAAAAAAATTATGATTCCTCTGCATTTTCCCATGAATGAAACATAAAGTCAGCCAATCTTGGCATTTTTTATTTTGGATAAGAAACGATAAAACTATAATGAAGAATTAAGTGGTGCCCACGTCAACTAGAGCCAATCTTGGCATTTGTCCCTAGAGTCTGTTAATGTATGCTTTTTCAAGATTCTATGAGATTCTCAAAATATCAGTTTTACTAGAAATGCCATCGTAGCTGGATTCTTTTACATGCATATCCATTTTCTTTGGTAGTTACATTTCTTTGCGGGGTAAGACTTATTACATCCCCTAGTCTAGTTGTAATGTCAAGGTTTGCTTTAGAAAAAACCACAAAGAAATAGGTAGCATGTGTTTTTTTTAATTTTAAGTTCTTGCATTAGTAAAATCATGTACTGAAAAGCACTTCATGACCCATCTTCTCTCTCTATATATGTGTAACATTAAGTGGAGAGATGGAAGAAGTCGAGCAGACCAACTATTGCATATTTTGCGACAACTTGATCAATATGTTTCTTCACCTATGGAATATCAAAGGAGAAGGGGTTCTCTTGCAGTGCATAGATGCTTCTGAAGTTTCGACACTTTGTGCTAGTGGCTATTGTGCACTGGGCGGCCATGGGATTGCACGCACAACAAGCAGATTGACCGTACTGTGCATGGGAATTTTTCAAACTTACCATGTAATTGTGTTTTTGAAACAAATTAACTCTTCTGTGCTTTCCACCAAGTATGCCTTGTATCTCTAGTTCTTTTGCTTACATACAACATGTATTTCTGCTCATCTTTCAGCGGCATATGTATTGCCCAGTCGTGAAGCCCTGTGTTTAGGAGATAGGGTCATAATGTACTTCCACGTTGTGCAGACACTAATTCTGAAGTTAGAAAACTTTCTGCTCAGGTATAATTTATAGGCAGTTGGTATTCTCCTATGGTTGAATACTTGCAAGTCTTTTACATAAAGTTTAGTAGCTCTCCAAATATTTTACTCAGAAATTTATTGTCCCTCAGTTTTTTATTTGGTAGATTCTTGATCAACTCTTTAGCATCTCTCTTTCACTTCCAAGGCCTGTTGGTTCAAATTCTGGTGTGGATATAGAATTGTCCTACAGCGCTTTGTCCCCCTTGAGGATGTTATAGCCATCTTGAGAAGTGTAAGTTCATTTCAATCGTCTTATTACTGCATAATTCATGTCTGTTTATATCAGTGGTTTACCCTGTAATTTTTTGTTCCCCCTTCTGTATATTCAGGATGCTTCTATTGATCCATCAGAGGTTTTCAACAAAATTGTTCCTCTGCCTGTACTCTATTGACAAGGACGAGGTATGGTTTATTTTGTAAATATATTTTACAATTTCTTTTAAGACATTGCAGCTTCACGTTACTTGTGTGATTTCTTGAAGCTTGTAGGCACCTTGCATAATTGTACCACAGCTATATGCGATAGGATTAAGCAGTTCTGCGAAGGGGCTATTCAACTGTCATTGGTGTTACAAAGAGGGGACTGAGCTGAGTGAAACTGATGTTTCAAGGTTTTTCTTAAAATATTTGATTTGAGTTCTGAACTGAATCTTTAAATTGCTGAATGCATATGAGAGAGAAGGGAGTTAAAAATTTATTAGTAAAGCTGATTCATCTGTGTCACGACTACTCAATCTTTGCTCTCCGCTGCAGCTCATGTGACCGAGAAACATTTACGGTTGGAAACTCTTGGGGCTGTATCTTTATATGTATATTGTGTTAGAATAATTGGTGCTTAAGTGTGTGTTTTTATTTCTGCTTGTAGCTTGATACAACTGTGGAGTTGCCTTCGTTGTGTATTGTATTTTGTTTAAATCCTTAACTATAAGCAGATTTCCTCTCTAGCAGAGAGCACCAATTCAAAATTGTTTTCAATGAAGTATTGGCTACTGCTGGAAGGGATATAGTCACAAAGGACATACTAGACTACGTGGTGCTGGCCCATGCAGGATGCCTTCTATGTGAGTCCCATTAGATATTAAATTGGAAGACCATTTGTGTAATCTTGGATAGTTTCATATTTTTATTCTCAATTTGTATAATTGAGTTGTAATACTATTTGATAGTATTTGAATGATGCTTTATTTTTTCTACTACAAATTATGATGCTTATTGAATTTGTAAATAAATTATTTAGAGTACCAATTGGTGAGAATCTTCTACTTCATGGGATGGGGAATTTAGTGAAGTTGAATGGATATTCTCATTGGCATGTACAATGGCTTACTCTTTCCTTTTCAGTCTGATTCCTTCAGTTCCTGGCGCTTAGAATTAGCAGTGAAGAGTAAATCCAAGAATTGATTCACTTGAAACTTTAAATTGTCTCTTCAAATGTCAAATTTCATGCATGAGACATAAAATGCTGCCTTAAGATGAATGTGTCCTGTTGTTTACAAAAATGGAATCTTTTTTCTCCCTCTTTCGTGTTTTCCCTTTAAGGATTAGGATACTATAGTCATGTAAATGATTTTAACAGTTCAATGATTATGTTCTTCTTTATTCTTGCATAGGCCTTCTCCCACATCTGTTCTTTCTTATTTATTCCTGGAGCATCTTATATCTGCCCTCAATCAGAGTCCTGTTCTTAAGGGTGATAAGGAAAGGAGAAATTCAAGTCATTTGCTGATACCAGATAGATGATGACATTTTGCAAGCTGCAATTTTGGCTATCACTGCCTTTGCAGGTTTCTATGATCAATCACATGCATCCATTTTTATCTTTGTGTGATCTTACTTTTTCTGGATTTTATATGAATTTTAAATTACAGAGGCGGTGGTAAGATTGGAAAGAAAGCTGTTGAACAAAATTATGCTCCTGTTCTTGCTGCTCTTATAATCCAACTGGGAAGTTGTCATGTCTAGCAGTTCTGGTCGCATGAACCATTACGGTATGCATTGTATAATTCTATTCCTATTTGAATGACATTCTAATTTGCTGTGTGAACGTTAAGCTCATAAATCTCCTTTCTTTATTTTCATCCTTAAATCTTACTTTTCTTTCTTCAAATGAATGCTTTTGCCCTGTCTCTGCAGAGCCCTGTTAGCTGCATTTCAGCTTTCTGTGAATGTGTTGGAGACCTTGAAATGGAAGGTACATGATAATATACGTGAACCACTTTCCACTGCAATAATGGATACTTAAGGAATTTTAAAATAAGATAATTAGCTTAAAATTTAATCTGCAGATTTTGCTAGAAGGTGGAGAGCAACATGAAAAAGAGAAGTGGATAAATCTTATTGGAGATGTAGCTGGATGCATCTCTATAAGAGCCAAAAGAGGTAGCACGTTAAGTTAATTCTTTTGTTGTTCAGTCATTGCACTATTACCTAGTCCTCTTGTGCTGGTTTGGCCAAAACTATTTGAGGCATTGATGTTTGTTATTTTATGGTCACCTGTCCAGGTTCAAACTATTGTTTAATTTTGACCAATCCTTAAACCGTCAACAAAGGTTTCAAAGAGAAGCTGCAGCTGCGCACTGTCAGAGTTTATCCGCTATAGGTTTGTGTAAATAATCTACTCTTGATAATTTTCTGTATGTATTTGCTTATTTGTTTTTAATGTTTCATGCATGTATTGAACGTCTTAATAGCATATCTATATTTTTATTTGCCAAAGTTACTTGGAAAAAAGTATTGGGTAGATTGAAGATGCAGTTTCTTTTGACTGGTGGGTTGGAGGCTGACCATGTATTCCTTTGTTTCATGTTACTCTTCTTGCAATCTTTTTGTCCTTTTCTCTTTCCTCTACTTCAGTTTCTATTTCTCTCCTTCCTTTTCAATCAGTTATATATCAGTGAAAATTAGATTTAACCAGCTAACTAAAACAAGACATCCAAACTCTGTGCTTTCCAGAGAATGATATTCTCGAGGATTTAGTTTGTTGAGTTATTTAAGTTTACTATAGTTGTATTTTTCTATAGTATGTCTAAAGACCTCATACCCATGAGAAAAATCTTTTACTTTTGTCTAACTCTCTAACTGGTAATATGGTATTTCGAAACTCACTTCACCTAATCCATCTTGGCCACTCTATGTTATATGTCAAGAGTATTGGGTCTTGAGTGTTAAAAATCTACCCAATTAAAGGATGTTTCATTTGCTATATTCCTTGTATCTCAACAGTACAATCTAACTAAAATATATACATACACTTAGCAATTACATATATACCTTTTACCCTATATATACATAGTTTCCAACATTCCCCCTCAAGCTGGAGCATATATATCTATCATGCCCAGCTTGTTACAAATATAGGTTACCCTTTTACCAACCAGAGACTTCGTGAAGATGTCAGCTAGTTGTTCCCCTGTTCTAACATGATTAGTAGCAATTACCTTTGTTCAAGTTTCTCTCGTACAAAGTGACAATCCACTTCTATATGCGTAGTCCTCTCGTGAAAGACTGAATTGTTTGCTATATGTATGACTGCTTGGTTGTCACACCATAAGTCCATGGTCCCTGGGTCACCAAACCCAATTTCTCTAAGAAGATGTCTTGTCCATATAAGCTCACATGTAACTTGTTCCATAGCTCGATACTCAGACTCTGCGCTTGTCCTAGCTACAATCGGTTGCTTCTTACTTTTCCAAGAATAAGATTTCCTCCAACAAAAACACAAAACCCAGTTACAGACCGTTTATCCACAAAGGATCCTGCCCAATCTGCATCTGAAAAACCTTCTACCTTATTATGACCATGATCACTGTAAATAATCCCACGTCTAGGGGCTCCTTTTAGATATTTCAAAATATGGAGGACCACATCCCAATGAGATGTCCTAGGAGATGACATAAATTGATTCACCACACTCATTGAAAAAGCAATATCTAGACGGGTTACTGTAAGGTAGTTTAACTTTTCAACTATCTGTCTGTATCTCTCTGGATCACCAAATATCTCTCCATCCTCAGCATTCAATCTCACATTAGGAACCATAGGAGTGTCACAAGGCTTAGCCTCACTTAGACCTATTTCGGTCAACACATCTAACACATACTTGCATTGAGAGAGAAAAATCCCTTTCTTATTCCGAGAAACCTTGACTCCCAGAAAATACCTTAAAGTGCCTAAGTCTTTTGTATGAAATTTGGAAGCCAAAAAGTTTTTCAAACTCTGAATGCCAACATCATCACTACCAGTGATTACAATGTCATCAATATAAACAACCAAAAGAATGATGCCATTGCTTATAAAAGACAGAATGATCATAAGCACTCCTATGTAAACCAAATTGAGTCACTTCGCTAAACCTCTCAAACCACGCCCGTGGAGATTGCTTTAAGTCATATAAAGATTTCCTCAGTTTGCATACCTTTCCTGATTCCCCTTGAGCAACAAACCCTAGAGGTTGTTCCATGTAAACCTCTTCAAGAAGATCACCATGTAAAAAAGCATTTTTCACATCAAGTTGGTGAAGAGGCCAACAAGATGAAGCTGCAAGAGAGATGAATAGTCAAACAGAGGTCATTTTAGCCACTGGGGAGAATGTCTCAGAATAATCAATACCATACGTCTGGGCATAACCTTTAGCAACCAACCGAGCTTTGAACCGAGCCACAATCCCATCGGGATTAGCCTTCACTATGAAAACCCATTTGCACCCAATAGCTTTTTTATTTTCAGGCAAATCCATTAGAACCCATGTATCATTATGTTCTAGAGCCAACATCTCTTCTTCCATAGCCCTTCGCCACCCATCATGAGTAATTGCTTCAGAATCAGAGTTGGGAACAGACACAGAGTCTAAAGAGGCACGAAAAGACTTGGAAGATGAAGACAAAGAGTGATAGGAAACAAATGAGGAGATAGGATAGGTACAAGAGCGCTTACCTTTACGAAGAGCAATGGGAAGATCATGATCATGGTCAGAGGAAGGAGGAATCGGATCTGAGGGCGAGGCAGTCGATAGAGGCAGTGGATCAGATGTTGCTGCAGGTGTCTCATGGTGTCGGTGAATCTTGCGAGAGTATATCTGGGTGATAGGAGGACGAGATGGTAGAGGACTATGATGGGTAATGTTGTAAATAAGAAGATCATCAGAGGGTGCGTCAAGAGAAGTAGATGAAGTGGAAGACTCAACATATGGAGTGGTTTCAAAAAGGGAAACATCAGCTGAGATAAGGTACTTACCTAGGACAGGAGAAAAAGAACGATAACCCTTTTGATATCAGGAATAACCCAAGAATATGCACTTGAGGGACCTAGGTTCAAATTTGGATACATGAGGTCTAACATCTTGAACAAAGCACGTGCTTCCAAACACTTTAGGAGGAAGAGAGAATAAAGGCTGTGATGGAAAAAGGATGGAGAACGGGATTTGAGCACCCAAAACAGAAGAAGGCATGCGATTGATCAAGTGACATGCTGTTGAGATATCATTTGCCCAAAATGCTGTGGAGACTTTCATGTGAAAAAGGAGAGTACGAGCGACTTTTAATAAATGATGATTTTTGCGTTTAGTAACTCCATTTTGCTGAGGTGTATAAACACACGATGATTGATGAATAATACCTCTAGTAGACAGAAAGGAGCAGAAAAGTGTTCTTTGGCATTATCACTTCTGAGAATTTTAATAGATGAAGTAAATTGATTTTGTATTTCAGTATAAAAGGTACAAAATATGGAGAATAATTCAGAACGATTTTTCATAAAGTACAACCAAGTTACACGTGAAAAATCATCCACAAAAATAACAAAGTATCGATATCCAGACTTAGACAACACAAGGCAAGGACCCCAAACATCAGAGTGTATAATATCAAAAGGGGCTGTGGCTCTTTTGTTTATCATAGGACTATAGGACACTCTATGGTGTTTTCCAAATTGACATGCCTCACACTCAAGGTGTGACATTGACCCTACACTAGGACACAACCTTTTCAAAATGGGAAGGGGAGGATGACCAAGGCGACCATGTAATATGGGTAGAGATGAATCACTGGTAAACGCAACAGGTTGAGAGACAGGAGTGGAGACATCATCGAGCATATACAGGACACCTGATACACGGCCCTTACTAATAATCTGCCTCGTCCTAAGATCCTGAAATATACAATGAGGAGGAAAAAAGTAAACACCACAATTGAATGCATTAGTAATTTGACTAACAGATAAAAGATTAAAGGGAAAATGAGTAAGACACAAGACAGGGGAGAGAGACATAGATTTGTTGAGATGGGCAGTACCACATCCAATAATAGGTGCAATAGATCCGTTAGCTAAGGTAACCGAAGACAAATTGGGAGAAGGTGTAAATGAGGAGAGAATACCTGTATCGCCCGTCATATGGTGGGTAACACTAGAATCAATGACCCAATTACTACTAGAAGTGGACAAACAGGCTGTAGGATTACCTAACTGGGTTAATGTAGTGGTAGTCGATGGGATGGATGATTGGAAGCAATAATTCTGAGTGAGACGAGCTTATTCTATTGTAGAGATAGTAACCTATGATGGGGTGGGTAAGAGACCATCTTGAGTTGCAACATGAGCAAACTTCTTTGTCCTTAGACACTCCTCGATCTTCCCCTTTACTAACTCTGAGAAGTCGATCAAAGTCATCCGTAAGAGAGGGAAGTGTCTCACCGATAAGAAGTTGTGTATGAGCTATCTCATATTCCGGTCTTAACCCAGCCAGAAAACATTGCACTACCACTTTTTCTTGTTGTGCTTGCATCATCTTCACATCAGTAGGGACATGAAACATAGCCCTTTTTTCTTCAAAGACTTGTTTTATCTCTGTATAATATTCGAACAACGTCTTCTCTTACATATTTGCTCGATAGATCTTCAATAACAATTCATAGGCATGAGACATGTCTTGTTTACTAGCATACAAGAACTCTAGATACTCCCATAACTCCTTGACTGTATCACAGTGACCAATCACATCATCCACAGACGAATTGAGAGTGCTCTTAATCTGATTGAAGAGCTTATCATCTTCCATGAGCCATTTTTTTCGAGTTTTATTATCACTTTCTGTTTCCTCAGGTGGATCCTCGATTAAATGGTCTCCCATATCAATACCGGATACATATCGTCGGATAATCCGCTTCCATTGAATATAATTCCTTTTTTCCAATAACTTCCTATCAGTAATTTTGGTGGAGGAAGTGACAATTTCAATCACCATCTTCTTACCGTCCTCTGCCATACTGTCTAGCAAATAACTCCCAACTCCACAGATTCACAACAATCTTAACACCAAACAACCAGGATTCACAACAATCTCAACAATCCCACTCTCAACACCAAACAACCCAAGCAAACACAACAGCGTCCCAATCTAAAACAACCAGGATTCACAACAACTCCAAGCCAACACAAAAGGATAGCCAAAAATGATTCACAACAACTCCACGTTCACTGCACCAAACAACAACAGAGAAGAGAGATTGGAACAGAATCAACATTCGCCGAAAAAAGAGAAACAAAGGTCGCCAGAGATAACAGAGTTCTCCGGAGATAACAGAGGAACAAAGAACAACAAAGAACAGTCGCCGGAAAAGGAGAAACAAAGGTCGTTGGAGATAACAGAGGTCGTCGGAGAGATCAGGGGAACAAAGAACGACAAAGAACAGATTCAGGCATTGCCGGAAAAAGAGAAGCTAAGGGCAGATGTCACCGGAGAGAGAAACCATGGACGAAGACGTCACCGGAGATCGCCGGTCGCTGGAAAACAGAAACAAGGAAATGGGTTTAAGATTTAAGGGTTCACGCGTCATCCAAGAGCTCTGATACCATGTTTCATTTTCTATATTCCTGTATCTCAACAGTACAACCTAACTAAAATATATACACACACTCAGCAATTACATATATACCTTTTACCCTATATATACATAGTTTCCAACAAAGGATAACACGTCCTTGTGTCGGAACTAAGCCCGGATTATTGGCTCTCTTTGGCCCACGCCGTGAGGTAGGTTTGGCTTTGATATTAATCGACATGCTCCTACATTTTATGATATTGTCCACTTGAGACCTAGGTTGCACAAATTTGCGTTTAGGGTTCCCCCAAAAGGCCTTAGTCCCAGTGACCCTATATAACCAGGAAATTTGAGATTCTGAAATTGACTCTCACCTTATCCATCTTGACAATGTGGGATTCTGAAACACGCTCCCACCTTATCCAACTTGGTCACTCTATGCTATATCTCAGGATTGTTGGGTCTTTGGTTTACAAGTTATTACAATGTGTGTGATATTTTTTCTCTTAGGCTTTCTTGATTATGGGATACTGGTTGGGCTGTCATGTTAGCCTTGTTTTGGACCACCAGTTCTTCTGTACTTGCATTTGTCTTGAAGTTACTAGAGCTAATTAATAATTATTCTCTCTTCAATTTGGAGGTACTTTGCGTTCTTTGATGGGTCCATATAGTTTTGGTTTGGTTTGATTTATTGTACTGGCCACATGTAGTCTGTTACTGTAGTTCAGAATCTTCAGATGATTTTTTTTTCTTTTCACATGTGATCTCTGCTTGCTATCACTCCTTTTTCATGGTGAACTCAGAACTTGCCCCTTTTCTCTTGTTATAGTTCCATATGTTGAATTTTACTTTGATATCAATTATAAATATTCTCAATGTTCCAGTGCTGCATTTAATTCCCTATTGGAAGAGATGGTTGAAGCCCTTTGTCGATACGTATCAGATGAATCTCCAACTGTTAGATGCCTTTGTTTAAGGGGACTGGTGCAGGTAAAGTACCTGCGGAAGCACTATATATCTAAGTAATAATATTTTAGTTATACTAGCTATTAGTATTGAAACATTGGTACACATTATATTTCCTTCTCTTTCAGTTATAATATTGATTTGCTAGATTGTTCATGTAGGAATGTTTTGCCAATGTACACATGCATGCAGATGCTCATACAACCACATTATGGAAACCAGAAGTTTCTAGATAAATTTTATGTTTGATTTGGTGGAGATGGGTGTCTGGTCATAATTTGTCTCTCTCAAGGCTTACATGAACATTTGTATATATGGTATTTACTTGCTTTCTCTGTTTTAAAAAATGAACTTTCTTGATTTGCTGTTGCAGATACCATCCAATAATATTTATCAGTACACTACTCTAGTTCTTGGTGTGATATTGGCATTGCTTGATGATTTGGATGAGTCAGTGCAACTGACTGCAGTATCATGCTTGCTGATGGTGATTCATTCTACCTTTGTGTGTCTCTGTTTTTTTTTTTTTATTTCTTATGGTGATTCATTTGCTCTGTGGTTTCCATTTTTTCTGTTCATCTTAGATTCTCGAGTCGTCATCCAATGATGCTGTGGAACCTATTTTGCTGAATCTTTCTATGCGGCTCCGGAATCTGCAAGTGTGTTTATTTACATTCTATGTTCTTTTCTCAAAAACTTTACACGATTTTCTGCATTCACATTGTTGTCATTGTATTATAATCTATATATTAATATGATCCCAAATGCATGCAATCAGGATGGCAAATTATCTGTTTAAATTTGTAGTTTAGAAACAGAGAAAGTTCCCTCTTTTATATTATAAATGTTGCTGTTTCATATAATTTTTATAGAGAAATTTTTGGAATTTGTATGTTGGTGTTGTTTGAAAGGTGATGAAAAGACAGAATAGAATATATTAGGCAAAAATGCATGATGAAAAGGATAATGCTCTTGGGGATCCAAGAATTCCATCTACAATTGAGGTGAAATTATTCAACCTGTTAGCTGCAAACTCATAATTTTTCAAGAATACTGCAGTTGGCTAACTAATAACAGGCGCTGACTTCAAAAATCAGTTTATGATGCTTAATCACAGCACTGCACCTCTATAATGAGAAAACTGCTTGCCAAAGAAATTTCGTCACCCAATCAAAAGACCTGGTGGAAAAGTACATAATCAAAGAAAATGTTATAATCTTGGTCATAGCTTTACAATTTTTCACTCAGACATGTAAGAGTAGGCATATAATGCTTATCTTAATGATAATTTGACATAAAATGGAAATATTTTATTGTGAGAGTGGATCCATTATTCATGTGACTGATTACAACCTGATTTTTGTAAGGTTAATGAAAGAAAATGTTGTAATCTTGATTATAGCTCTAAAATTTTTCAGTCATATATGTAAGAGTAGGCATATAACATTTATGTGAATGATAATTTGACATAAAATGGAAATATTTTATTGTGAGTGTGGATTAATTATTCATGCGATTGATTAGAACCTGATTTTTGTACGGTTACTTCCTTGACTAATTAGAGTCATGGCAGAATCTGTATAAAACAAATGAAACACCCTTTTCTCTGTGATGATCTGTGTGTCTTTGCATCCAGCTCCAGACCTCAGAGTTGGTCTGTACTTCGGTAATTAATAAGTTTTATATTCATGCTTCAATGAGGTGTTAAGACTACGCTTAGTAAGAATATAGTGCTGAATATTCAAGCATATACGAGGTTTTTAGATTACTTTGTTCTGGATATAAAGCTGCGTATTCTTTTTGATGGTGCTCATTTAATTGAGCTAATACATTATTTAATGTTCTTATTTGGAAAAGGCGTGTATGAATGCGAAAATACGAGCAAACGCCTTTGCAGCATTTGGGATTCTAAGCAACTTTGGCGTTGGGGAACAACGGGAGGCATTTCTTGAACAGGTCCTTTGTTTACTCCTATTTTCCTATGGGAGTCATTTAGCACATCAGTGTTTTTGTTTATAATTTTGGGATTTGAGTGACTCTTGTCTTACTAGTTTAATGTTGGGATTGACAGTTATACAATATTGTATTAAAACATGTTTCACCTAGAGATCTTGTATTTAGATCTTGAAAAATTCTCTCATTCAGTTAGTTCAATTGCTATAAAGAGCAAGATAGCCTTGTGTTTGGATTCACATGGTTTTAAAAAATTGTGAGCACTGTTATGGTTTGATTACTACTATTGAGCCTTTATCTATTAACTTAAAGCTTTTTAGTCAAAATGGTTCCTTAACGTGGTATAAAGCCTGTATGACCAGATAGTCTTGTGTTGGAATTGGCCTATTAATTAAATTATCATAAGTTGCATTTGTAGTTATGGTTGAATTCATGGTTGCTGCTCTGCTAAATACATGTGCAAGTGCATGTGAGTGGGGGCATGTTAGAGCTGAAATAATATTGTGGGGTTCTACCTCGTAGCTTCAACTTTTAGTTAAAACAATTAACAGACATGATAAGTTCTCAATCAACATTTCATATATGTTTAAGTTTTTAAGATTGTTAACATAACATGCCTAAATTTCATTCGTTATTCTTCATTTTGCTTCCCCTCTTCTCTCCCCCTTTCTTACAAGTAAAATGTCATTGTAATTTATGTGTTTTTTGATTTTTATTGTTTAATTTATGGAGCAGTGGACAATATAACAAGTTAGCTAATACAACCTGATTTTTCTCAGATTCATGGTGCCTTCCCACATGTGATTCTGCACCTTTATGATGACGATCTTAGTGTTAGACAGGCCTGTCGAGTAAGTGATTCTTACCCTCTTTTACTTCTCTGCATGAGACTTATTTGACAAAATTTTGACATGTTTAATGAATAGAATACCCTCAAACGAATCGCCCCTTTGATGGAAATGGAAGGATTGATTGGCTTGTTCAACTTACATGGTTTTAGTTCTGACCATCGGTATGCATTATGAATCTTAAATGAGCAAATTATGATAAACTTTATGGTTTCATGTCCCTCATCGTGGCAAATATTTCTTTGGATATTTTCAGTGGTGACTATGAAGGATTTTTAAGAGATCTCTCTAGGCTGTTATTGCTTCATGCTTCCTCCAGAGTTGATAATTGTGTTGCATCAACAATACAGGTGTTAATTTTACTGATCAATTTAGATTTTGATTGGGAACTGCTCCTTGTTGTATACTTCTTAATTGATTGCGATGCAGCTTAGAAGCCTATGTAACCAGCCCTTTTGCATTGGGTTGGCAACCCTAAATCCTTTTTTGCTGCTCTGCTCTTTTTCATATTTTCTGTTGGACCAAAGCATTGCCATCTTCTCTCTAAGTATTATTAACATTACATCACTTTCAAGTACTATAAAAATGATGACAAAGCTTGGTTACATTCTTGATGAATCAGGCTTTTGAAGCACCATGGCCTACAATTCAGGCAAATGCAGTTTACTTCTCCAGTAGCATGGTCTCTCTTTCTGATGATCAGCGCATATTAGCTATGTATTATACACAGGTCAATCTTTGACGTTCTTACTTACTGTCAGTTGGATGTTATATTTAAATGTAATATATTAAAAAGAAAAAGTTTTATCTTCGTTTAGGTGTTTGGGATGTTGGTTAGTAAGATGAGTCGCTCAACGGAGGCAATTGTTAGAGCAACATGTTCTTCGTCACTGGGCTTGCTGCTTAAACCAGCTAACTCAGCTTCATGGAGAACAGCTACGCTTGATCGTGTGGACTCATATTGCTGAGTTTATGATTCTGACCCTACCAAGAAGAAGCAACGTGAATGAGATGTGAATGTGACAGTGTTGATCACTGAGCTCTGATCTATGACCCTTTCTTTGATTGTTGAAACAGGGTAAAATTGTGTTGATGGTGATCTATGGCCCTTTCTTTGATGGTATTTGAGCAGAACAAATGGCGAATCAGGGTAGAAAAAGTTGTGTTGATGGTTTTTTTATCATTTATGACCCTTTCTTTGATGCTAATCGAACAGAAGCAATTTGGCGAATCTGTGGTAAAAAATTGCGTCGATCTGCTACATATCTTGATGAAGTTTGATGGTGATGTATGTAACAATAAAAGATGTACAGTTACAGTTTCTGATGCAGATGGCCGGGTTGAGTTTTTTGTTGTAAAGCTTGTAATAATGACTTTGTTGTACATTAATTTTGTATGTAATTTCTTATTTTAAAATGTTGCTTCTTTGTTATAATATGGAGCTGCACTTCACTTCCACTATTGTTTTCACTAAATTTTATTATATTGGAAAAATTGTTTCATTTCAACGGTCTAAGGGTGTATTTGGCTATTTGCTTTTGCTTTAGAAATAATCAATTAAGTTTTAAGTTATAACAATAAAAATTATTTGGTTGGATTTATAAAAGGATTTCAAACTCAAAAGTTACCTAAATAGTAAATAGCTTTTAAAAATTATATTATTTTCAAAGCTGATTATACATTGTAAAATGATATACGCACATTTGCATTATAATTTTATGTACAAAGAATTTAAATAAAAAATTTAATTTATTAAATATATCAATTTTTAATGAAATAAATAAAATTGAAATGACTAGTGACAAAACAGTAGATTGACCGTGGATGTCAATGGAGGCAGTCGGATTCCAGTGACGCGACTCGCGAGTTGCTTCTCATCGTCCGTCTTATCAGAATCGCATGAGCTGATCTCGACAAGACCAATTTTATTTAACAAATTTTATTACATTTTTAAATATTTATTATATGCTTGAAGAAATGAAAAAAAAATGTCTAATTTAGTCATTATAAGTACACGAACAATTTTAAAATTTAATTTACCAAAAACAAGATTATAGATTTTGAAAAGAGTGAGCTACCGGCACTCCGTATTTTATCTTTCAAGACCCCACTTCTAAGTTTACCCTATTAAAATGTTTTTAACATTTGCAAGTGTCTTTATGAATCCCACCTACTATAAAAAAATACTATTTTATATATGTTTTAAATATTTTTTATGCCTTTTGTTTTGATTGTAATATTTAGAAATGAAATCCATATACATTTTCTTTTTACTTCCAAAATTGTAAGAATGATAATTAAGACATTAAATACATCAAACTAATAAATTTTTGGATCAAACTCTTTCAATTGCATTTATTTTGTCTCCATTGTATGAAAATAAAATTAGTGTTTATTGAATTGGGGTTAATAATTGAAAGAGAAAAAAAAATGTTTAGATATGTATAATTCTTTTATATCTGTTTAGTAAATTTAATGAGGGATAAAATTATAATTAAAAATTTAATAACAATTGGGATCTAAAAAGATAAAACATGGGGGCCAATAACATCACTCTTTTGAAATTCAAAGATGATTATTTCCAAAGTTAGAAAAAAACTGATTAAATTTAAAGCTACAACAATCCCAACCTAACTCTTAACCGTTAGTTATCAAATAATAATAATTCACCAAATGACAACATTTATAATTCATTTGTTTCATTGATTAGGTCGTTCCCATGCGCTTCTTGTATGTGTTTTTACTATATAATAAACAAAATTAATTTATTGAATGGCATATGTTGATACAAAATTCTGTATCAACCAGCGTGATCCGATCGACTTTGTCGGGATTGAAACCGATGTATGCGTGATTAGTGAAAATCAGCAATGAATATGAACGAAATGAATTAAAAACAAAAAGATTTTTAAAGTGGTTTGGCAAGGTTAACAGCCTACGTCCACTGAGTTTTTTGTATTTTCGGTGAGAGCTTGGAATGCAATTCTTATATGAAAAAATCCCCTTTCCTCCTCGTTCGAGGGGGTTTTTATACAAGATTTGTACAAAGGAAAAAGCAAAATTTAGGGGATTACAATCGATCTGAATCGTAATTTCGATACCCTCGCAATTTGGTACTATGATTGCGAAGTGATCGCTGTTGATTGAGTCATTCCCGTAATATCTGGGATCTAAAATAATTTGGACGTTGATTGAATGATTCCTTGAACTGTCCATGACTAACTTATGCTGGGTCGATCGATCATTGTTGCCGAGCTCATTCTGGGTCGAGTTATATCCTCACATTGGCCCGAGCTTGGCCAAAAAACCACACACAACATCTGCCCCCTAGTGTTTGATGCTCTCTTCGGGCTTCGAAGACTATTGCTTGATTTGATGCCAAGCTCGGCTTCAACAGTGAATCTCTGAGTGCATGTCCGAACGGGCTCCTACGGTCGACCTTACGCTTGCCCGACATACCTCACACTTGGATCTTTACTCCCTATGGTACTTGTCAAATTTCAGAATATGAAAAGTCAGGTTATAAAGGTAAGTTCCGTGTGGTCGTGTCGCATTAAATGCAACAGCCTTTGTTAGTTATGTTTCATCACGCGTGGGCGACGACAACTGTTCACACGTGAAGTTGAGGCGACGTGTGGCGACGGTTATCATTACTGCAATCTGATGGTTCATCACTCCCCGTGGATGGTCGACACGTGGCCACGTCCAAGGGCTGAGATTGCTCTATAAATGAAAGGTGATGATCGACTTTAAGTCGACGGCCATGATTAAACCTTGCTCTTTCGTCTCCCATGCAAACCACTATAAAAGGTGGCGAAAAGCCTTAGAATAGTCACTTCGAAAGTTATTTTAACTCTCTTGCTACTTTCCGCTATTGCTCTTACGTCGTCGCGGTGGTCTTTCTCACGAGTTGTCAGCACTTTCCCCATTCTAGTAAGGCTTCTCTCCCTTATTCTCTTTTGTTTTCTAATTTTTGTGTCCAAGGGTGGCTATTGTAGTGGCCATATTGGATGTTTTAAGGTTTTAGTAGGGTTTTTTAGGTGCGTCTTCGGCGGTCTCGAGTTGGTTGCCTATTTTCACTGCATTGCACGAGCTATCTCGGGTGCTTGAAATAGAAGCGAGTGTGGGATGATCGCCAATTTGTTCAAGCTCTAACACATGTTCGCTTCTTTTTTCAGGTATCCAGAGTCGAGTTACAACTTACAACCATGTCGTTGTCTAGCAGTCGTAAAATAGATCGAATGATCGATTCGTCGGTAGGTTCGACAGCCCTTAGGGATGTGTCCTCCGAGGTCTCCAAAGAATTCATCACTCAAAGCTTGGATCCCAATGCTGCGGTCTTTTTCGATCGTGTTTCGATTTAGCTAGCCCAATCTCTGCCGTCTCCAGTCCATAGGCTACGAAGAAAACCAAAATCCTCGATTACCCTCAGGGATCTCGAACGCATAAGAGCGGTCTACGCATCGCAGATTAACTTGATGGTTCCGGGGGACTATTCTCGGAAGAACCCCCCACCTGGATGGGTAGCTACCTCCGAGACTCTCCTTAGGTGCGGGGTATCCATTCCCTTGCATTACTTCATCAATAACGTACTGAGGCGATTCAACATTGTTCCTCTTCAACTGACGACCAGCTCTTACGTGATCATTATCGCGATGTACATTGCGTACATGTTCGCCAAATTGGGCTAGCTTGTCCACTTGTACAGGCTCAAAAAAGGGCAAGACTAGACGTACTACCTTTCCAAAGCGAGGAGAGTACGTTTTAATGGACTGATTGATGTTCCGAAAAAAGTTCCACACTAGGATTCATAGTTCTATTTCTCCGAAGCCCAAGAGACCGGTGTCTTCGTTGCGGAAGCAAATAAGGCTTGGGCTTCCTATGTACGTGCGAGGATTATTCTCGAGTTGTCCATTCTAGCTAATCGTCCTGTTTTATTTTTGTAGTTAACGTCGAGTAGAGTT
Source organism: Pistacia vera (assembly GCF_008641045.1). Classification (NCBI taxonomy): domain Eukaryota; kingdom Viridiplantae; phylum Streptophyta; class Magnoliopsida; order Sapindales; family Anacardiaceae; genus Pistacia; species Pistacia vera. The sequence continues at coordinate 65,218 of NW_022196599.1, read as the reverse complement.
ATCTTCTATCCGCGAGCTTGCAGAGGCTATAGCATTTTAGCGATCTTCCGGACAATCAGCGCAACGTCAACGAGCTTCTTACGCTTCCTCACCTGAAAGTGTACGGCTTCTGTTAGGACGAGGCCAATTTCTTAGCACTTTTGGAGAAAGGTAAGTTGTTGCTTGCTTGCTCGCGCTTGCTTTCCCGCGCAAAATAGATTGCTAATTCTCTTGCCTTTTTTCCTTGTAGAAATGTGGGTCGAAAAACCAAAAAAAAAAAAAAAGCGGCTGCCCCCGTGGCTGCTACGAAGGCTCCGGCTGCTTCGGGGATGAAGCAGCCCGTGCAAACTGCCAACTCAAAGCATGCTAATGGCAAGCTTGGGGGAGGCCTAAGCGCGAAGAAGTCCACGACTGCCACTAAGGCAGTTGGTGGGAAAAGCATTATGGAGCCCTGAAAGGGGCCAACGAAGAAGGCATCTGAACCAACTAGACGTTTGGGAAAAAATAAAGCGCCCGGGCAGCAAATTGGCTTGAGCAAAGAGGTCTCCACGCAAGCTGGCGGCCTTCGAAAGGAAGCAGTCAAAGGCTTGGCCAAGAAGAAATCTGCTCCTACTGGCGAGGCAGTTGCTTCTAGGGCAAGCAAACCTGGCTCGTCCTAGCCAAAGAATAAGGAAACAGATGAAGCGGTCTAAGTCGCAATCGATGAGCTGATCGACCAAATTCTTGACCATATTGGTGTTGGGGCTATGGTGGCTAGGGAATGTGTCACCCCACGTACATTTGCGGCCATTAGAGACTCGTCTCCCTCCCAGATGTTGACTTTAACCGACAGCTACGCGACGAAGGTATTGATAGTTCGCGCCCTTTTTTTTTTTTTTTGCAGGTTATTCTTGCTTCTTGTTGATTCCTTGTCTCATCTTTTCAGGTTGCCATGACGAGCATACTTCTTTACGAGGAATGCAATGACACTTTAGAGGTGAACCACCGAAAATGGCAGGCTGCAGAGACGGTGAAGGAAGATGCTATGGCTAGGGCCAAGCTTGTAGAGAAGGAGAAAGAAACCAGGCTTGTTGAGCTCGAGCAGCTCAAGGGGAAGTCGCGAACTTTCAGGTCAAGGAAAGGGAATTCCTTGACAAGCTCAAAGCGAGCGAGCCTGCTTGGGCCAAGGTGAAAGCTAAGGCAGCAGAGGTTGCAAAGACTTTGACACAGTAGCGCGGTGCCAACAACAAACTGAACTCTGAGCTATCCTCCACTCAGAAAGCTGTGGCAAGCTTGGAGACCAAATCCAAAAAATCTTCGCTCGACCTTGGCTGGGAGGTGGAAGGTCACCAGGAGGCCACAACTAAGGCTAGGCAGCTCAGGCTTCAGGCTGATGAACTGAACGAGACCATTATTGCTTGGGCCTGGGACATCTGTCTTGCTTGTTAGGAAATTATGGGAAGCCCATCCTTCAATCAACTTCTCTTTCCTTCCCTGAGCTTATAAGAAAGAAGTTGAAAGGATAAGGGTTGATGCCCGGGGGGAGACTTATGTTTACTCGGACGAGTCCGAGAAAGAGGACAAGGACCAAGGAGAGGCCGAAGGAGGCGGAGCCCTAGCTCCAGGTTGAGGATCCAACTCCTCTGAACACGATACCACCAGATGAGGTTCCCGATCTCGGAGTGCAAGTCACTGATCCTCCTGTTGACAAGCCATCTCTTCCTCATGGTGTCGACCTTCCTAGACAGGTCGAGCATGAAGCCCTGACTCCTCCATCAGCCTGAAGAATTCCTTGTTTTGTTCTGTTTTTTTTTTTTTTATTTTTTTATTTTTTTATAATTGCCTGTTTGTAATCAAGCTTCAATTAATGAAAGAAAATTTTTTCATCATTTCTTTTTCGAGCAATGGCTGTTATATTTATGCGGAGTCATTTAATTCGTCCTAGTCGAACTTTGGGATCCGAATTTGCTCTAAGTTGCGCGTAGCTCGCTTCTTCTGGAGTTTTTTAGATTTTTTCAAGAAAATATTTATGCGACGTTTAGCATCGATTTTGGATTTGTTGTCCTTTTCGAGCTTTTGTTGTTGGCTTAAGGCCGATTTTCCTCGACGTGCTTTTTCTTGGATATTTTCAAGTTTAACCTTGTTGATTTGAGATTTTTAATCTCGACTTTTGCGAGGGAATCTAATGTGACGATAAACTTTGATCTTAGACTTATTATCCCTTTCGAGTTCTTTGGTTGTCGGCTTAGGGCCGATTTCCTTCGACGTGTTTTTTCCTTGAAATTAATTTCAAGTTTAACTTCGTCGACTTGGGGATGTTTCATCCTCAATGAGTTGGATTTTGGCGTGGCTTGTTCGAGATAAGTTGCCTTTCCTGGACTCTTGACTTCGAGTTTTTAGAATATCATCGCTTAGGTCACGATTTAGTAAAACCCTAACGATCTTAAGATGTTAACAATGAATTGAAGAAAATAATGAATAGTACCTCGTTTATTAATAAAGTGTTTTGGTCGTGAATGGCCTTATAGTGAATACTGAACATAAGAACGAGTGAAACCTGTTCTGCTTATTAGTAATACCTTCGCAAGTGCTCGGCGTTCCATGCTCGTATTATTGCTTTGTCGTTGAGGCGTTCCAGGTGAAAGGATCTTGGTGCGAGCTTTTCGGATATCCTGAAGGGACCCTCCCATTTAGGCCCAAGTGCCCCCAAGTTTGGGTTTTGAATACCCTGGATGACCTTTCTGAGGACCAGATCGCCCACTTCAAAGTCTCTATTTTTGACCTTGGTATTGAAATATCGCTTGGCTCGTTGTTGATACGAGGCGAGCCTTAGCTGAGATTTAGCCAATGTTCTTTGATTAGGTCTAGCTTTAGGCGGAGAAGGTCTTTGTTTGCTTCTTCATCAAAGACTTCTTTTCGAAACGAATTAATTCCTACTTCAACCATGATCATCACCTCACATCCATAAGATAAAGAAAATGGGGTTTCGCCTATCGAGCTTCTGGCGATCGTCCTGTAGGACCATAAAGCCTCTGGCAGCTCGTCAGCCCTATTCCCTTTAAGGTCGTCGAGCTTCTTCTTTATGATGTGCTTAATTACTTTGCTCACAACCTCTACTTGTCCGTTGGCTTGAGGCCGATTGACGGCAGGGAAACTCTTCTTGATGCCAAGCTGCTCACAGAAGGTCTTGAAATCTTCGCTGTCGAACTGCTTTCCATTGTCGGTTCTTATTGTGTAGGGAACCCCAAACCGAAAAATTATGTTCTTATGGACAAAATCCTTTAGCCTACTTGATGTTATTGTTGCTAGTGGTTCGGCTTCTGCCCACTTGGTAAAATAATCCATGGCAACTACCGAGAATTTAACGCCCCTTTTTCCCTAAGGCAATAGGTCGATGCCCCAAATCACAAACGGCCATGGGCTTGTCAGAGTGGCCAATTCTTGTGATGGAGCTAGCGAAATATCTACAAATCTTTGGCATCTGTCACATCTGTGGACATAGTCTCCTGTATCATCATAAACTATTGGACAATAGTATTCCTAGCGGAGCACCTTGTAAGCTAGAGATCTACCCCTTACATGGTTTTCGCAAATTCCCTCGTGTATTTCCCTCAGAACATAGTTTGCATCCTTGTGGTCAATACATCATAGCAACGGTATATTGAATCCTCGCTTGTATAGTCTATCGTTGATGAGCGTGTACCAAATTGCCTTCGCGTGGAGTGCTCCAGCTTCAGTTCTGTCTTCTGGCAGTGTGCCATTCCTTAAGTAAGCGGTGATTGCATTCATCTAATTGTACCTTTGACTTGTGGTCAACACTGGGCCTTGTAGAGTGGGGATGCTTGGTTTCGGGAGGAACTTAACTAGGATCGAATTGGCATTCTCATTGTTAATTACTAAGGCCAAGCGAGCCAATGCATCTGTGGTGTGCTGTCGTAGGCAACCAAGATTAAAAACCTTCCTAACCTAACTACTGAACTATAAATAGGGTAAGCAAGGGTCGATCCCACGAAGAGTGTCTAGCCGAATTTTCGATGATGTGAATAAGGCTGGGGAGTTTTGAGTAAAACAGAAAACAATCTTAGCCAAAAACAAAAACAAAAACAATTCAAGTCGACATCAATTAATATAATGAAACTTGGTCTCCGTCAACATCCACCATCAGAATCTTACAACTGATCATTGATGCAAAAGTAAATCAATTCTTACTTTGAATATTCACCGTTGGAACTATTTTCCTATCTCTGCTTAATTGTAATTAATTAGGAAACAAGCGATCTTAATTAATCTTACCATTAAACAACCCTAGGCAAGCGCTAAAGATTTAATCTAATGGCAGCCTTAAGAATTAGAGAGATCGATGAAGCCAAACAACACAAACTCAAGCGGTTGTATTTAATTTAGTCGAGTGTTCCTCTTAAGATTACTAATTCCTGATGCAGCAAATTAATAACCCTCATTGCTTCACAAGTTAGAGGGATCAAACAATTACGGATTTGATATCTAACTTAGCAGTAGATTGTAACAAATAATAACCTAGTAGGCCTCCTAGCAATTAAATGAAACAATCATGAAAATAAGCATAGAAGAACATCCAATACTCAAAGCATAAAATTGAACACTGAAATAAAACGGATTAGATCTCACAGTTTATTGATTTCGAGGCCTCCGTTTCCTTCGACCAAGTTATAAAAGTTAGCCACTCATGGCCATCACGAATATTCAAAGGAAAAACGAAAATCCCCCTAAAAAGAGAAGAGAGGGGCGTGTGTGATATCTGTTGTAATCCCTAATCTGATCTCCCTTTTCAAAATATCTAAATTCGAATTCTAATTATACTCAATCTCCTCAAAATATTCTAATATCCTAAAGTAACATTTATCCTAATCTGATTAATTGGAAATAAAATAATAAAGTCCAAAAATAAAATAGGAAAGTGGTGTTTTCCAGCTGTAATTTGCGTGCAATAGGTCTTCAAAACTTCTTGTAATAATCTGCCTGTTCGAATTGCATGACAAGGCGGAATGTTCCAGAACATCGGCAGTGCAGGTGCATCAACTTCAAGCTCGATAACCACCTTGATGCAGCGAGTATCTCTCCAAACTCAAAACATAAAAGTTGTAGATCTCTTTCTTAGCGTTCCACAGAATTTTTAATCATCTCAATCAGAGCTTGGACGAGAGAGTTATGCCTAGATTACGAAACAATGTTGCAACTGTCCGAATTCACTTAATTAGTTCCGTTTTGCAATTAACGCCTCCATTTGCATCCTAAATCAAAATAGAATAATAATGAGCACATTTAGACAGAAAATAAGTATAAAAGACTAGACATTAAGGGGGGGTAAATATGACATTTTGCATTCTCATCAATCTGCCTGCGAGTTTTTCCCCCTTGGGATCTGGTGAATGGAAAAGGATCTAAACTGTCTGAGCTCGATCTCTACTTGCTAAAGGTAGGATGTCATCCTATCTTCCTTTGCTTGGTATTCCCCAGTAACTTGATGGACCACGAGTTGTGAGTCACTATAGATCTTGATGGACTCCACCCTGATTTTCTTGGCGAGACAGATATCTGCGAGCAATGCCTACTCAGCTTCGTTATTAGAGGCATTAAACCCAAACTTTACTACGACTTTAATTGGGTCTCCCTCTGGGCTTTCGAGCAATAGGCATGCTCCTGCTCCCTTTTCATTTGAGGAGCCATCTACGTATAGAGTCCATAGCCACAAGTCGTTACTCTTTGGTTTCCGTTGCTCGATCTCTGGCGGGCTTGGCTCGACCTTTGGTTGATAAGAGAACTTAGATATAAAACCCGCCACGACCTGGCCTTTGATCGATGTCCTCGGGATATACCTGATGTCGTGCTGACTCATCTCCATCGTCCATTGGATCAGTCTACCTGATGCCTTGGGCTTTTGCATTATCTTCTTCAAGGGGAAGTTTGTCAGCACATGGATGGAGTGTGCTTGAAAATAGGGTCGCAGCGTTTTGGCAGCAACAACGAGGGCGTAGGCGAGCTTTTCCATCTCTGAATACCTTGTGTTCGCGTCGAGCAGTCTCTTGCTCACATAATGTACTGGCCATTGTATTCCTTCCTCTTCATGTACCAACGCCGTGCTGACAGCGGACTTTGATACCGATAAGTACAGTAGTAGCGGCTCACCCTGGATGGGTTTTGACAATAAGAGAGGCATTTCGAGGTGTTTCTTCAGTTTCTAGAAGGCTCTTTCATACTCTTTTGTCCACTTGAAACCTTTCTTCCCCTTCAAGGTCTCAAAGAATGGAAAACACCTATCCATGGCTCGGGAAATGAACCTGCTGAGTGCAGCCACATGTCCAGTCAGGCTCTGTACCTGTTTTATGCCGGTTGGGCTTTTCATGTCAAATAGGGCCTGAATCTTCTCCGGGTTAGCTTCTATACCCCATTAGTTTATGAGGAAGCCTAGGAATTTCTCGAAGCTCACCTCGAAAGCACATTTCAATGGATTGAGCTTCATTTGATACTTCCTTAGGATGTCAAACATTTCCCCCAGGTGCTCAATATGGGTTTCGATGACGTTTGATTTGATGAGCATGTCTTCGATGTATACTTCCAGGGAATGACCAATTTGGTTGGCAAACATCTTGTTCACCAAGCACTAGTAGGTCGCCCCTGCGTTCTTAAGGCCAAACGGTATAATCCTGTAACAATAAATTCCATGGTCAGTAATAAATGAAGTATGCTCTTCTTCGGGCTGGTACATTAGGATCTGGTTACATCCTGAGTACGCGTCCATAAAGCTAAGTAGTGTGTTTCCTGCTATCGCATCTACTAGTTGGTCGATATGTGGTAGCGAAAAGCTATCTTTCAGACATGCTTTGTTAAGATCTGTAAAGTCATCGTAAGTTTGGCACTTGCCATTCGACTTCTTGACTACGGCTGGGTTGGTGAGCCAGTTTGGGTACTTGACTTCCCTGATGAAGTTGATTTCCAGGAGTTTGTCAACTTCATCTTTGAGCGCTTGAGAGCGCTTTACATCTATGGCCCTTCTTTTATGTCTTGTGGACCAAGACTGTTGGTTGAGGTTCAACCTGTGGCACATCACCTTGGGGCTAATCCCAACCATATCTGCGTGCACCCATGCAAATACGTCGAGGTTCTTCTTTAAGAACCCGACCAGACTATCGGCCATCTCTCTGGTCGAGTTGCTGTCGATCTTCAGCACGCGAGTTGGATCCTCCTCGCTAACACTTATTTCTAGCGGCTCTTCGGTTGGTCCTGCCACAGACTCTTTTTTGTGGATGTGAGGATCTATTGTGTCCTTTAGCAGTCCAGGATTTGGCTTGAATTCTACGATGATCATTGTTTTTGGGTGCAGCCATTCTGTACACCATTTATAGCTTGATTATAGCATTCTCGAGATTCCTTGGCGCAGCTTCTGATCGTCGTGACTCCCCTAGAAGTCAGAAATCTCATCGCTTGGCAGTGCACCTTTGTGACTACGCTTAAATCATCCAAGATTGGCCTTCCAAGGATGATGTTATATGTGGTCGGGTAATCCACCACTAGGAATTCAGCCATCACAGTTCTAACCTCGGCTTTGCCCCCAGAGTTACGGGAAGGTCGATAGTACCTTTGGGAACCAGGCTGTCCTCGGTGAACCCATAGAGCGGCGAAGGGCATGCTCGCAAGTTCCTTTATGTGAATCCCATTCCAAGGAAGGCTCCCTAGAAAATGATGTTTGTCGTATTCCTGTTGTCGACCATAACCCTTAACACCCATGCAGTGCCAATCCTGGCCACAATTACAACTGCATCATAATTATGATGAGGGAATGTTTCGCACTCGTTGATTGTGAACCCCACTACCTCGCTTTCCTGTTTGGGCGGCTTCTGTTCATAACTCATTATTTGAGGAATTGAGTCTGTTCTAGCCTTCCGAGGGTATTGCTCATGAGCTCGTCTTAAGCTTTTCGCTATATCCAGTCCTCCGTAGATCATATTCACGAAGACCTCATTGGGGTTTAGCGGAGCCTATTGAGTTGGGGTCTGTACCTGACTAGGGACTTGGTTACTTTGCACGCCAAGATTCTCTCGAGCTGGTTCTATCTTAACGAATTCTTTCAAATGACCTCTTCTTATCAAGTCCTCGATGACATCCTTCAAAGCTCGACAGTCATTCGTGTTGTGCCCGACATCCCTATGGTACTAGTAATAATTCTGTCGATCTCTTCTGCCTGGTGCCCCTCTCATCCTTTCTAGAGTGGGCAACCTCTTTGCCTCTCGGGATACTTCATAAATGTGGGCGATGTCTTGAGTGAGGGGCGTGTACTCTGCATACCGCAGGAAAGGTTGTTTGTCTCTGCAGTTATCTACTATCTGTTTCTTTTGAAATGTGTTACGATCCCTGTCACTACGGTCTTGGTCCCCACGCTTATTTGAGGGGTGATCCTGTCTTCTATCCAGGCCCACCCACGTTGAGCTTCTAGCTAGTGTCGCTAATGAGCTATCTACTCGCTAGTATTTTGCGACCATCTAGTAGAACTTGGCCGGGCTCACATGATCTTCACTCTAGAGCTCTTTCCATAACTCCGTATTAGGTCTGATCCCTGTGATCAATAGAGTCCGAATGGATACTTCGAGGGCATTAGTGACCTTTGCCTTCTCATTCTAGAACCTCGTTAAATATGAGGTCAATGATTCGTCTCGCTCTTGGTGAACGTTGCTCAAGTAGCTGAGCAGTATTGCGAACTGTCTCCTCGCTTGGAATTACTATAGGTACAGTGTGGAAAATTGTTGCCAAGAGTTGATGGAGTTCGCCTTAAGCTACTTGTACCACCTCTTGGCATCTCTGACTAATGTGACTGCGAAGCATCAGCATTTCGCTAAATCATTGACCTGGTGTAGCTCCATTAGGTCATTAAAGTTATCAAGTGATCCCTAGGGTCCCCTCTCCCGTCGAACTTGCTCTCTAGCGCCCTGAACCCTTATGGGAGTGGGGCTTGGCGAACTTCCTTCGTAAAGGGGGAACTTACTATCTCCTCCACCAGATTATTCTAGTGAGCTTTAGATCATCAAACATCTTTTGCTTGGGATCTAAGTCTTGACTTTGGTTGCCCTGGTTGGCTCTGTTAAGTTGTACCTCGAGCAAATGAGTTTGCAAGTCTGTTACTTGCAAAGCTCCTTCGGCGAGCGTATTGATGCGCGAGGTCGAGTGATGATGGCTGGGTTTGTAGGTGCTATCATGCTCGTTAGTGCATTGCTCGTGACGTCGGTCATTGCCAGATTGTCGCACATGGCTCGCTTCGCGAGCCTGTGAAGATTGATCTTGTCTTAGGCATGGGTTAAAACTAGCATGCTGATGCTGTGGATACCGCTGAGGTTCTCGGTTATGTCAGTCACCTTTGCTTTCCCTCATCGGCTGCTTCCCTGGTCGCCTCCCGGGGTTTGTTTGACCACGGGACTCATGCTCATGCGTGGAGTGCTGCTTGTGTGGTTGGAGGTGTTGATTGTCCCTCGGCGATGACAAAGCAGACTGTCCACCTGTAGAATTCATACCTGTTGGGGTGGCGTTAGCGAAGCGCGACTGGTCAAGGTTCTGGGCAATTGGTTGTTGGTTCCTCAGCTCAGCCAAGTTCTGTTGCATCGCCTGCGTAACCATTGTCCTAATCATCTCTATCAGGTACATTGCATGTGAAGATCGATCTTGTCTTAGGCGTGGGTTAAAACTGGCATGCTGATGCTGGGGATATTGCTGAGGTTCTCGGTTATGTCTGTCACCTTCCCTTTCCCTTACCAGTTGTTTCCCTGGTCGCCTCCCAGGGTTTGTTTGCCCGTGGGACTCATATTCGTTGATCATCTCTATCAGTTGGCCATTCTCGGGATTTGACGTCCCTGCCCCTAGTTGTTTACGGCGTGCTGAGCTGGCGGCATAGGTGGTCGGCGTCCAACGTTCTCTTGTTGCACCTCCTGATGGGTGGTTTCCACGTTCTCATGATTTTTGGTGGTAGTTCTTGATCTGGTGAACACCATTTTGGTCCTTCGACAAGTAAATTGCGGTGAACGTTTGCCGGAATCTTTGAAATATTGGCGAAGGCCCTCCTTCTAGCGCCAAAATATTGATACAAAATTCTACACCAACCAGCGTGATCCGATCGGCCTTGCTGGGATTGAAATTGATGTGTGTGTGATTAGTGAAAATCAGCAATGAATATGAATGAAATGAATTAAAAACAAAAAGATTTTTAAAGTGGTTCGGCGAGGTTAACAGCCTACGTCCACTGAGTTTTTTGTATTTTTGGTGGGAGCTTACAATGCAATTCTTATCTGAAAAAATCCCCTTTCCTCCTCGTTCGAGGGGTTTTTTTTTATACAAGATTTGTACAAAGAAAAAAGCAAAATTTAGGGGATTACAATCGCTCTGAATCGTAATTTTGATACCCTCACAATTTGGTGCTATGATTACGCAGTGATCGCTATTGATTGAGTCATTCCCGTAATATCTAGAATCTGAAATAATCTGGAGGTTGATTGAATGATTCCTTGAACTGTCCGTGACTAGCTTATGTTGGGTCGATCAATCATTGTTGCTGAGCTCATTCTGGGTCGAGCTATATCCTCGCGTTGGCCCGAGCTTGGTGGAAAAACCACACACAACAACATAAATATGAAATCTATTGAAATAAAATATTATTAAATTTTGAATTTTGAATTTGTACGTCTATCCATTTAATTAATTAAATAATATGAATCGTAGTATCCGTAATTCTCTAGGGCCAAAATAATAAAATTCCAAATTGATATGTTTACCCACTAAGTAAGCAATCTAATGGATATCACTCCAAAATAGGAAACAAAATTTCAATTAAATCGAGAATCTACGAAGAGAGGAAAGTGAGTTAAGTTGGTAAGGACTAGATATAGTCCAAAAAGGGAAAACAATCCTTTATTCTCCTAAAACTCCAAGGACATGTGAAGGCAATATGTTCCGAAGGACAAGACAATAATCTCGTGTTTGGTGCAAAATTTGACATCAACATAAACTATAATCTGCATCAACAATTACTTCGATGGGCAGAATGGTTTAGCAAATATTCCTTCACCGTCCAACACATCAAAGGTCTAGTAACCCGTATGGTATCAGAGCCAGCACACTTATTGATTCTAATTTCTGTATGTGCGGAGGACTACCTCCCCTCGGTTATTGGCTTCTTCAAGTTACTTATTGGTTCCAATTTCTGTGTGTGCTGAGGACTACCTCCCCTCGGATATTGGCTCCTTTAAGTCCTAGTTATGTTTTATGTTTTAAATTTATTATGGGTTTTGAGCTATTCTTACCATTTGAGGTGGTATTACACATCTAAGAGGTTGAACTCACGCATATGGAATCCTCTTTAGCTTTATCTACGTTTATTGCTCTAATAAATACTAGCTTATCTAGATCTTCTTCTAAAGTGGATAGTTTGTATGAAATATCTTATATCCTAGAAAATAAAAAAAATCCAAGATACTATCCCTCCCATTGTAAATCCTTGTACAACCTTTTCCAAGTCTTCTTCTTCTTTGTCTAAAACCTTTAAAACTCTTGTTAGACCTTCCAAAAAGCCAGTCAAAGAGTATGTCTGGACTAGTACTTTTGATAAGTGTCAAATCCTAGCCACAACTCAAGAACAATATGTTACTTTGGAAATTCCTCAAGAATCCATTACCTAATGGATCCGTGAAGGATACTCTCATGTACACTTTGGTGCTATCAGGCTAGCTCTATCTTTCCATGGCAGAAAAGAACTCCTTGTCTTTGTTCGAATCGCTCTGTTAAATACCAGATTTGTCAAATAGCAGCATGCTTGTATAGGAACGGCACAAACAACTTTGAATGTTGGAACAGTAATTATGACACTGTTTTCTAATTCAATATGTCTCTTTTTGATGTTCATTGCTCCAAAGCTCTTAAAGTTCAATTATAGATAGTTGGTGCAGATTTAAATATAGGGAGTATTGCAGCTACTTTGCATTATTAGATGGTTTGCCAGATCCAAGACCATGCTCTTGATCTCGCTATTCCTACGACTACTGATGCGCTGCTCCTTACTATTGACTCTCATAATAATCCTCACTGCATCAATATTCCCGGCCAGATTTCTAAAGATGATTTGATTAAATTGTTACCAGACTCTTGGGTGACGAGTTATGAGTCTCTTAATAAAAAAGAAACTCTAGTGGTTTCTACAGAATCTACCATGCATGATAACAGTGACGGAACAACAACTATAAGATTTAAGTCTCCAGCAACTCTCAGTGCTCCACCTTTGAGTCTTCGACAAACTCAATTCATGATCACTCCAGTCTCACTAGCTACAGTAGTACAGGAACCTGGACTTTCCATTCATTCATTTCAACAATCTGGTGCTCCTGTCAATCATCACTTTGATCCAATCACTGGTCACACTCCATTTGATCTTGACTGCCAATGCTCGGACTGCCATGATGATCCCATTTAGGAAATAGACGAGCATTATCATTCTAGACGGAACCATTCCAGATGAAAAAAACAGATAGCTCGGTGCAGTAAAAAAAATCTTCATTCCAGATTTGAAGACCATGATCCTGAAGTTGGCCTTCTTGGTCAACCATCTGGTAAATTTGACTATTATGTCAAATATTCTCCACTAGCCTAGAAAGAATCACCATCCATAAAACTTTCATGAGAAATCCCTCCAAAACCTAAACCTAAAACACCTTTAAAACTGTCCAAACCTGCTAAATCACCTTACTTTAAAAAACCTTTACCATGTTATCAGTAGGCTCCCCGGTGGATTGCAAATGAAAACAAGCCAACCCATTCACCCCTTGTTCATACTCTACATGTCCAGTCCATTATGATGATTCAATCTCCTAAACCCTAAAAGATGGGACAAAGTTTCAATTATGACACATACTTTCCTTCTATTAAGGAAAATACGACTCAACAACCAAAAGTGGTTCCTTCCAAAATTATAGCCTGATGGCTCCACGCTAAAACTCTCCCAAGCTGAAGTAGTTCTTAATTGGCAGACTGAAAATTCTTTCGCCCAAAATAAAACCATTACCAGAATAGAACAAAAATTGGATCTGGTTGCTCATCAGGTGGACTCCCAGTCTCAAAACCACACTATGCTGATTTCTCGTTTACAAAAATTGATCAGCTCCAAAACTGGATTGATCAACTCTATCAGGAATTGATGCACATTGTTAGCACCTCTCATGGCTATTCAGCTCAATTTCTCCAGAAGGAAGCATAAATGTAGTCGTTAAAAACCCAAATGGCATCGTTTTAACAAGAGTATCTTAAACAAAAACTTAGACCACCACAGACTTTTCCTGAAATGTCTTTGGTGCCAAATCCTTTTAATTCTTCAACAGCATGACCACAACCCTCTTTTTCCCCTTTCCCAAAGATTAGTCAACCTTTGGTCTCACCTCACATACCTTCTGGTGCTGTTCAGGCTTTTGGTAACATTGAACAGTTATATGCTAAGCTCCGCAAAGAATGTGATGAAAAAATTAAGTTGGAACAAGAACAAAAGAAGCGAGAAAAATATTCTGCTAAAACGCGGAAACCTTCCGATGATATACCTGACTCTTTCTCTTCCAGTCATTCAGATCCTCCATCTCCTAAGCCTTATCGTCCTTTATCTAAGGATAAGGCTCCAATGCAAATAATGATGATGGAAGATCACCAAACTTCTGCTGATCCTGCCTCTTTAGAAAATCCAGTCTCTTCCAATTTGATGAGCTCTTTTTTGAGAGACATGGCAGAAAGGCAACGTCTTGCAGCTTCGGGTATTTCTTAGGATTCTCTATCTTCCTTCCAAATAGAATCAGAAGCTGATATGCCTTCTACTGATGGATTATTTGACAGTAGCTTTGATTCTAAAAGTGATACTTCTGATCAACATCTTAATGTTTATCCGTGACTGATGACCCATCAACCCAAATCTTTAAGACCACCTGTTGTCTCTGAAGTTGATGATGAGATGCCTTAAGGTGATGATTCCATTCCAAACTCTCCGCCTATGTATCGACAATCTTGTCATACTACAGCTGAGCATGACTTTTATACAGCTTCAACAAAGCTCCACACTTTTACTGTTGATGATCTTCCTCCACACAAATGGAGAAATTAGATGTATGAATTTCAAGCTTGGTTTCAAGCTGAGATGCTTAAACCTAATGCCTAAGTCTCTACTATACTTACACAGTTTACAACTAGATTTGGTGGCATTCTCCGTGATTGGTGGATTAGTCTTTAGGAGTACAGACAAAATTTGTTCATCCAAGTGCCAGATATTAAACAAGCCCTGTATCTCCTTTATGATGAATTTTATGGATTACCTCACCTTTATGAGGACCAAGTCAGAGAAGAATATTTTAAGATGCGATGATGTTCTCTCAAAAAGAAAGATCTTGATAGACATTACAAAGAGATGGTAAAACGATATCATATACTTAGAAGTATGGATGATCTTAACATGAAGCAAGCCTTTTTAGCGTCTATTTCAGAATCCCTAAATCATGAAGCAACCAAACTTATGTAGTCTCAAAGCAGACAACTTGGTTCCACTTCTCTTGGATAAATTTATCAGTTTGTCATTCTTGCTCTAGAAAAGCTCTGTTCTCAAAAACAAATTTTTGATGATTATTTGAAGCATTTTAAGCAGTTGGCAAAAGTTTGTTAGAGACCAGAATTGTGGATCAAATGCAAATCAGATCGCTCATGTTCTTGTCCTACCAAGAAGAAGTTTCATTCCAAACGCATCAAGTTTTCTCCACCTAATGCTCATACCAGGCGCAAATTCTGACGTTTCAAGCACCACAAGTTTCTTTGGAAAAAGAAAAGCAGAGGCAAACAATCTAATCGGTGTTATATGTGCAACCGTCCTAGTCATTTTAGCAAAAATTGTCCAAACAAGCCCAAACAGTTAGCCAAAATGATGCAACAGTTTTCTCAGCTCACTGATATAGATTTTTCTGATGATGATGTCGAAAGCTGGTTTTCAATGGATGAAGAACTCACTTCAGACACTGTTTTCCAGTTTGCAGCCACTGATACTGAGTTCTCTAATTCAGATTATTGTCACCATTTCTACCATATCTAACAAATACCGCAATCCCTTCCACATTAGCCTTCTCATGTCACGTCCCTACAGCAAAAGTTCAGATCTTCCCTACTAAATATTCCAATCCCATTTCAGTCATAGCGTTTTTTGGATACTAGTGTTACTCGTACTATTATCAACCCTAAGATCCTCCCATCCTCACAGTGGAAATCTGATCAAAAAGTTTTCGACACTGCTAATAGTGATACATTCACTACTCATCTGATCAGCAAACCCATTAAAATCCAATTTTTTCTAGGATGTTTTACTTTTCATAAAGTTCTTGGTTCCGATTTACCTGACAAAGATATGGTTCTAGGTTTTGATGTTTATTCTAAACTCAATAAACTTAGAATCCTCCCTGATGGTGTTCGGTACAAGATGTTTTTCCAATCTTGGACCACTCAGCCTGACTTATTCCAGATTGAATGCAATCCTATTGAGCAGATCAAAGCCCAACTTATTTCTCGCTCTTGTGCAAATTCTCATGCAGATTTTCTCACTAAATGTTCTCATCCATTATGGAAGAATTCTGATTTCTTTATCCATCTTCCATTCATCAAGAGCGAAGATATCAATCCCACTAAAGCTAGTTATTCTGGCATGTCACCAGAACATTTCAACTTAGCCCAACAAGAATGTACTCAACTTTTATGTCAAGGATTGATTGAATCCACAGATTCCCAATGGGCACGTGAAGCTTTTTATGTCAACAAACGTGTTGAACAAGCAATAGGAAAACTCAGACTTGTTATCAATTATCAGCCATTGAATATCTTTCTCCGTGATGATGAATTTCCTCTGCCTTCTAGACAAGTTCTTTTTGCAAATCTCCATAATGCAAAGATGTTTTCCAAATTTGATCTCAAAGTTGGATTCTGGCAACTTGGAATTCATCTTGATGATCATCATAAGACTGCTTTCTGCATTCCCAACCAACATTACCAACGGACAGTCATGCCTTTTGGCCTTAAGGTCGCTCTTTCCTTGTTTCAGAAAACCATGAAGAAGATTTTTACTCCCCTTCTTCATACATATCTTATTTATATCAACGATATTCTTCTCTTCTCAAAAGATGAGGAATCTCATATACATCTTCTCCGCTAGTTTGCTGATATCATATACTCTTATGGTATTATGCTTTTTGAGAAGAAAATGCAGCTAGGACAGACAAAGATTGATTTTCTTGGTATGGTTATTGCTGATGGCAAGTATGACCTCCAACCTCATATTGCTAATGAGTTGCAAAAATTCCTAGATGTTCTCACAACCAAGAAAGAAATACAACAATTCTTGGGAATTGCCAATTACATGCGCAGTTTCATTCCCAACATTTCTTAACTCACTTCTTCACTTTCCCAAATGCTTAAGAAGAATCCACCTTCGTGGTCTGCAAAGCAAACCAATGTAGTCAAAACTCTTAAACGCAAATCCTTCCATACACAGCCATTGAAGATTCCCTCTTCTGGGAAACGAATTCTTTAGACGGATGCTAGTGACACTCATTGGGGTGTAGTGCTTTTTGAACAAGATGATGACAAAGTACGACATTTGTGTGGATACCAGAGTGGACAATTCAAACCAATCAACAACATTATCATTATACTTTCAAGGAAGTATTAGCAGTAAAAAATGCCATTGAAAGTTTTGATTTTCATCTTGTTGGACATCACATCTTTGTTGAAACGGATATGAAGTCCTTTGATCAAATGCTCCTCCTCCAACGGGATGGTAAAAGCCTTTATTTATAGAGAAGATTAATACATTGCATTCAAGACTCATTAATGAGTCATTTAATACATGACTAGACTTTTTGACTTTTTTCTTTTTTATATTTATTTGTCTACAATATTTGACTTTTACAATTCATACGGAAGATACTACACTAAGTTGGCAAACTGCCATTTAGTCCATAACTATTTTACATATAAACATAAATGACACAACTTTTATTTTAAGACACACAGAGCTTTAATCATCTGATAGGTTTGTAACATGCCATGAGTCTTCATCCTGGAAATTGAGACAACCCATTGATTGAATCCAGTTAACAGTGATTTGTTGAGAAGATGTATCTGGATGAGTATCTGGAGAAATGTCTAGAAACTGAGATGTCTGCTTTGCAGAGGTACTTGGTGCATGCATGTACTGTTGTCGCTTGGATTTATGAATATAGTAATTATGAGACTGTTGAAGCTCTTTTTCCTACACAGTATCTGGCTGTGAGTCTAGGTATCACCATTCTGGATAATCTGAAGTGGCATTGAATTGAGCAGTGATGGAACGTATGCATGTTTGTTTGGCTTGGAGTAATTTCTCAATGTAGTCTAGAGGAAAGAGTTCCCACGGAGCATCATCGTGAAAAGATGGCCATATTTCATCTGGAATTATCTGATTTTTTTTCAAAAAAGATTTTTTGAATTGGTCTAGTCTCAATGAGATGTCAAACATATTATGGACGAGATTATATGGATAAAACTGATGAAATATGACTTGATGCTGTGAAAAATATAGACCATCGAATCTGATGAAGTGATGTCTATGAAAAAACATGATAGACCATATCATTTTGGTGGACATAAGACTTTTGTATTGGGCAAGTTGATAGGCAAATAGAGATTTCCATCTTTCTAGGGTTTTGAACCATTTGAGAAAAGTCATCAAAAAGTGTAACTCAGAGGTTGAGGATGGTTGGTATTGAAAATTATTTTCAACATATGATAGATCAAAAATTAAATGATAATGTGGTACTTGTGTAACATATATCAAAATAACCATAATAATTGTTCTGAAAATATGATATGAAAATGCCTGCCTAGTTTAAATGTAATGAATATTTATTACATTTTGAAAGTTATTTTCAATGGAATACGATCATATCTCATAGATATGCCAAAAGTAAGAATTTGCAATAAATGGAAGTGGTACGGGAGATCATTATCCAAATATTTGGCAATTAAATAAGTTGGTAACTATTATTTAGTCATGATCAAAATATATAATAGAATATTACCACCGACCAGGTTTGTGAATATGAGACGCTTCATGGAGTAAAGTTACAATATTACCAGGAAAGAGACATAAGAGTTGACCATCCAAGTCGCAGAATATAAATATAATGAAAAAATAAAAATAAAAATATAAACATAAAGAAAAGAACAAAGATCACATGATAAGAGCATCAGCATAAAAAGAATTCATCCCTCCTTCCATATGAGTTTGTCTCTTACTTGTTGATGTTCTTTATTTAACTATTGGTGAGTTAAATTATTTAGCACATCACAATCATATGCCAAATAATCCCAAACATCTATTAAATTATTTAACACATCACAATCATATGCCAAATAATCCCAAACATCTATTATATATATATATATATATATATATATTCAAAAGGGCGGTGCTGGTTTAATGATAATTAAATTGGCATCACCCACTTAATTGGTTGAAAAAAGTTAATTTAGAATATGTGCACAGTGGGAATTTGTTGCTTTGCATATTTCCAAGTGAAAACACATGGCTTGGTTTCTTGTGGACAAACAAGAAATTTATTAAATTACTCTTACGTGAAGTATTTTAAATACAATTTCAAAAGTTATTTTTCTTTAAAAAATAAAATATATTTTTGAATCATAAAAGTATTAATATAAAGAGATATTGTTGAATTATAGAATCAGAAATAAAATCCGTTTATCATAAGGGCAATTTTTAAGAAAATTATATGGTTAAAAAAGTTAGTAAATATTATAAATGAAGAGCAGTAGGCAGTTGCACCAAACTCTTTTCTGCATACAAACTATTATGCAAAATAATTTAAGTATATGCATGGTACAACCAGCGTGCAGTCGCCAGCCCATAAATTCCCTATTTTTATTTTTATAAAAAAATCAAATTGAATGGTAATCCTTGGAAGATCAGCAACTTGACTACAACTATCCAAACCTCAAATAACTTATAATTTATCACAATTTCTCCTTCAACTTCAACCCATTTGACATGGCTTCACAATCATTCCATCATCAACTTCATTTTATTCTCATACCTCTAATGTCTCCCGGCCACCTTATTCCCGTGATTGACATGGCTAAACTTCTGGCTCAACATGGCATCATCGTTACAATTGTCAGCACTCCCTTGAACACCGTTCGTTTCAACTCCATCATCCAACGTGCTGTTGAATCTGGCCTCTCCATCCACCTTCTGCAGCTTGATTTTCCATCACTTGAGGCTGGTTTGCCTCCTGGATGTGAAAATATGGACAAACTTCCTTCACGTAACTTGATCAAGAACTTTTATCACGCCGCTAACTTGTTGCAAAAACCTTTTGAGGAGTTGTTTGACAAATTACAGCCCCGTCCGAGCTGCATAATATCCGGTAAGAATCTTCCATGGACCGTTAATACTGCTTGCAAGTTTAAGATTCCAAGGATTTTTTTCGATGGAATGGGTTGCTTTTCTTTTTCCTGCACACACAAATTGGAGGTTTCTAAAGTACATGAAACTGTCTCCAAGTGTGAGTCCTTTGTGATACCTGGGTTGCCTCATCGTATTGAATTAACCAAAGCGCAGTTACCTGAAAATCTGAATCCGGGTTCGGAGGACTTGACAGAAGTTCGTGACAAACTCCGAGCAGCTGACAATACGGCCGACGGGATTGTGATTAATACTTTTGAAGAGCTGGAAACGGAATATGTCAAAGAATATAAAAAGGTTAAAGGTGATAAAGTCTGGTGTATTGGCCCTGTTTCAGCCTGCAACAAGTTGAAGTTAGATCAGGCTGAGAGAGGTGAAAAGGCCTCCATGAATGAGAAAAAATGTTTGCAGTGGCTTGACTCGTGTGAACGTGGCTCAGTTATTTACGCATGCCTTGGCAGCATATGTGGCCTCACTGGTTGGCAACTTATTGAACTTGGGTTAGGCATAGAAGCATCAAATCATGGATTCATTTGGGTGATAAGAGGGGGAGAAAAATCAGAAGAGTTAGAAAGATGGATCCTACAGGAAGGATTTGAAGAGAGGACAAAAGAGAGAGGACTTTTGGTTCGAGGTTGGGCCCCTCAAGTATTGATCTTATCTCATCCAGCAATTGGAGGATTCTTAACACACTGCGGTTGGAATTCGACACTAGAAGGCGTGTCTGCGGGGGTGCCATTAGTGACTTGCCCATTGTTTGCCGAACAGTTTTATAATGAGAAGTTGGTTGTGCAGGTACTGGGGATTGGGGTGTGTGCGGGAGTTGAGGTTGCTGTGACATGGGGACTTGAAGACAAGAGTGGGTTAGTGATGAAAAGGGACAAAGTAAAAGAAGCTATAGAAAGGGTAATGGATAAAGGTGAAGAAGGAGAAAAGAGAAGAAATAAAGCAAGAGAGCTTGGGGAGGTGGCAAGAAATGCTATTGAAAAAGGTGGATCTTCTTACCTCAACATGGAAATGTTAATCCAATTTGTGTTACAACAAATTAACCCCAGCCCATCGATGTAATTCCAATGATTGATTGATTTACTTTGCTTAATAATTTTTTTTTTAGCATTTTATCGAAATGTTCATTGTTTGTTCAAAGAAATCTTCAACAACTATATATATGCTGTGCCATCTGGCAGTCATTAATCTGTGATCTCCAACCACCAACCGAGGACTATATATGGAATGAATGAGAGAAACCCACCTAGAATATGACAACGGCGAAGGAGGATTAATTATAGTATTCTATGTGTAAAGGCAAGCATTTTCGTTTTATTTATTTTATTGGTTATAGTTAATGCATTTACCAAGAGTTGTAGATTAATGATTTCCCGCATCTCGAACTTTAGCAAATGTTGCTTGCGAAAGAAACAAGGGTCTGCCGCATGCCTATTTGCCTAATCCTTATTTAAGAAACCGAGTTATGAAGAAACAGACAAATCTAATAACAAAGCCACATCATTGGACGGAGACGGATAAACCAATGTTCTGCAAACTGATAAATGGACATAAAAAGTGCTATTTCAGATGTTCTCATTTCTCCACCATAGGCAATAGTTGAGTCTCCTCAAATTGAACCATGAGTTCCCACGTAAGAAATCTTCACTTTATCTTGTTTCCTTTAATGGTGCTATCATCGCTATAGTCACCACACCGCTTAATGCAGCTCGGTTGCAAACAGTTCTTGCTCACGCTGCGCGATTCAGGCTGCAGATTCAGTTAGCTGAGATCAAGTTTCCTTGTCAAGAAGCAGGACTAGCAGAAGGTTGTGAGAATTTTGACATGCTTCCTTCAATGGACTTGGCCTACAACTTCTTCAATGCAATTAGCATGCTGCAATTCCCAGTTGAAAATTTGTTGGAAGAATTAACAATTAGGGCAAGTTGCATTATCTCCAACATTTGTTTTCCATGGACTATCCACACTGCCTCCTAGGATTATTTTTCCTGTATTTTCTTGCTTCTATCTCTTGTGCATGCACAACTTGCGTACATAAAAGGTTCTTGAGAATGTCACTTCAGAATCAGAATAATTTTTGGTGCCTGACTTGCCTGATAAAATTGCTATTACAAAAGCTCAACTACCAGGACCGATGCCTCCAGAAAATAGAGGTTTTGGTGATCAAATGATAGCTGCAGAAATGGCATCATAAGGGTTATTATAAATAACTTTGAAGAGATAGAGTCAACATATGTCAAAGAACTCAAGAAAGCCAAAAGAGGAAAAGTCTGGTGAATTGGCCCTGTTTCATTATGCAGCAATGACAACAAAGATAAGGTAAGAGAGGTAAAAAGGCCTCAATTGATGAATTTCAATGCTTAAAGTGGCTTGATATTTGTCAACCGAGTTCTGTACTATATGTTTGTCTCGGCAGCCTTTGTAATTTAGCATCTTCACAACTGATGGAACTTGGTTTAGGCTTAGAAGCATCAATTAAACCATTCATTTGGGTCATAAAGGATGGAAAAAATAAATCAGCAGAGTTTGATATTGGTTAGAAAAGTATGAGCAAAGGATCAAAGGGAGAGGACTTTTGATCAAGGGTTGGGCTCCCCAAGTACTGATATTGTCACACCCTGCAATTGGAGGATTCTTAACACATTGTGGCTGGAATTCAATACAAGAAGGAATATCTGCCGGTGTACCAATGGTTACATGGCCACTTTTCGGAGACCAATTTTGTGACGAAAAGTTAATTGTCCAAGTGTTACAACTTGGTGTTAATATTGGGGTGGAGATTCCTGCGAATTTGGGGCAGGAAGAAAAGATTGGGGTGCTGGTGAAGAAGGAAGACATTGAAAGGGCTATAAGCATACTAATGGATGTAGGAGAGGAAAGAGATGAGAGAAGAATAAGAGTAATTAAAAGAGTTTGCTGAGATGGCAAAAAGAGCTATAAATGAAGGGGGATCTTCATACCTCAACATCAAATTGTTATTCCAAGATATTATGCAACAAGTAAATTGTGGCATCCGACATAACATAGGAGATTGAGATGTACCTTCCATTATGCATCTTCTCCCAAAATTTGTATATCAGTTATTTTTTGGCGTCTTCTTATTTTTCTAAAATTCATACCTCAAATTTAGGAGTAATGTGAAAGGTATCTACCGACTGTTTTAAAATGCTAAGTGACAACGATATGCGTCAGAGTAATTCAGATATTCAGTATTTTAATAACCAACTCGGGGTGAAACCTAACAAAGTTGTTGGATCCCGGGTTGACTAGTTTAACCGGCCTATCCAATTGGATGACCAAAAGTTTAAAATTCAGCAAATACACCCCTTGAAATTCGTTAAGTCCCTAAAAGTTTGAAATTTAGCAAACACACTCCAAATACAAATCAACGGTTGACTGGTTGGCGGTGGCAATACACCAAACGCAATCCCAATCATCCCTTGAGCCATTCCCTAGAAAATCTACCAAAGATCTAGCCAAAATCGGTTTTATTTTGGCCAGATCTCACCATCGCCGATGTTGACAACCCAAACTAGATCTCACCAATGCCGACGTCGACAACCCTCCCCATCACCACGAAAATACTCCTCTTAGCCTGTTGACCAAAACCCATCTTAGCCCACCTCCGTTTGCCTCACCAATTGTTGGTAAAAGCTAGTTATTGCCGTCGTGAGTTTTTTTTCTTCGTTTCCAGTTAATTCACTCACTGGAAATCACCTCCGTCGCCACCATTGCACTCACCAACCATTCCTTTTCAAAAGCCCCAACATATTGGCCTTCAATTGTTGCCGACCACCGTCCCAATTTCTAGGGTTTTTGGTGAATAGGAAAATTTCTAATCCACCCCGGTGAAGACCTCGGGTGCTATAGACCGGGCCAGGCCGGGCTTTAAAATATTGTAGATATTCTTGTGAAATTTTGGCACGTCAAATTAGATGGCATCATAATTGACGATGATTAATGTGGATGTATCAACAATTTTTGGTCGCATTGGAATAGTAGTTCCATGATGCAAGTAAAACGACAATTTAGCATCAATGAATATTATGTTATACCATAGGGACAGTCAAGAGAATATCCATGAATTTTTAGTCATTGGGGTTGATAAATTTACAATAAAATATATTATGAAGTAATAAGTATAAAAAAAAAGTAATTTGAAAATTTAATTTTAAAAGTTATATTATCAATTCTATGAACATCTTCAATGATTTTTCAAAGGAAAAAGAAAGTATGAGAAAAGAGGAAAGGAATTGAGGAAGAGAGAAAACGTGAAAAAAAAAAATGAGTATTTTTGAATCCCGGGATCAATAAAATATGGAAATATTTTCGTAAGACCAATAAAATATGAGTATTGTAGGGTCAATATAATTTAGTTATAAAATATAAACCTATTTTTAATAATTTCAGAATTTCAATGGGGTCAAGTGATCCCACGGAGTATACTTTGGCTATACCCTTGGTACAATGACATGACACAATAGCATCTTAACGGATTTCTTATGTTGGGAGACATCAAATTTCTTGTAGTGTATATCATAGTTATATTTTTCAATGTTCTTATTATTATTATTATTATTATTTTTTAAATTCACACCTCAAATTTAAGAGTAATGGGTTAAATTATTGAAGGAAAGAGTTGTAATTTTTTTTTCTCAATCAAGTTAAGAGAAAGGAAAAATGATTTGTTCAAATCCTATCAGATTCTTATTTATGATAATCGAGGTGGGAATTCACACGTAAAAATTTTGTTTAACGTTTATGAAAATGATGTGAAATCTTTGTAGAGCAATTTGATCTATAGTGCAAGTTATATTTACTGCTAAGTCTAACCAAATTTGACGAGTTAGGTTCCTATGAAAAACAACTTTCACGCTTTGATTCTTGACGGTCTTGAATAAATCTATTTATTTTCACGTTTGAAGACTTACAATAAAATGAATATTTTACATTCGGACATTTACTGATTCTTTGGTTTTATAACTTAAGTTTCGGAATCAATTACATTCCTAAAAAGCTAGAAAATTTGAAAATTGAGTTTTAAAGTTACGTTTGTTTACATACATTAAACCAAATGAGTAAATCAAAAGTTATAAAATGAAAGCTCTCTCTCTCTCTCTCTATATATATATTTTTAAGGCATAGGATCTTTTGATTTTAAATCTTTTTCATTTTTGTTTCAAAAAAAAGAAGAAATTTAACACTTATAATCAAGCCTTAAAAATCAAGACAAAAAATATCATTAAGTTCAATTATTTAAATCTATTAAAATTTTAAAACATTAAATTATGTTCAAAGATGAAAGACAAGCACCCCTTAGTAAATAAAAATTCTCAGAATTTTTAAAAAAGTACTCTGTTATTTGAGTCTGATATGTGTACAAGCAGCTCCTGTTATGCCACCTAATTTCCCCACTTACTTCAGGTTGTTGTTCTTTTTGATTATTTGTGGAGGACGGGTTACCCTCGAAGTAAACCCAAATCTTATCTTTTATCTTTTTTGCTTGAGCACACACCAGAGTCCCATCAAAACTTTTTTCTAAGCCCCATATTAAATTAAATTAGTCAAATAAAATTTAATCTACACTTTATTCCAGTATTAACCTTATCTTCTTCCTTAGTTATCTTAACTTTCAAACCTATAATTCTAAATAACATCCTATGCAAATAAATTTTGTCATAATTAGAAAAAAGCACCCTACCCGAACCAAGCAAATTCCATTGATCTTTTGAGTTTTTGGTTTGTTAGAATCAATATGAAAAAAAAAATCAAATTATGCCTTCAATCTCATATCTTTCTTTTTACCTCATGGTATAAACAACCAATTTCTTTACCTTGGTTAATTAATTATGATTTTACAATATTTTCTCTGTCCATCATGATTTTTTATTCTCATGGTTTTAGACAATTTTATTAATGATGGGATTCAATATTGTTGTGCGGGAAATCCAGAGCAGATAAAAATTATCAAGACCGATGATCGCGCAACTTATTGATTAAACGAATTTTAGTTTATCGCCAACTGAACCTTGTAATGGGTACTATATAAACCCAACTATAATTTGTTTTGAGGGGATTCAAGAGACAGAACTCAGAAAAGAGAAAATCAATTGGATAACTCTTTGTAAATCAGAATGCTGATATTATATATACACTCTATAACATAACAGTGGATGTAGGTTTTTGCATTATAAGCAGTCGAACCACTTTAAAAAGTCTCTTCTCATTCTTTATTTTCTGGATTGACCATTGCGTATTCATTATCAAATTATTTCATCGCTGATCCGTCACGATTATACACACATCCTACGGGGTTCTAATATTGTTAATCATTTATCTATGGTTGATGCTGTTTTCTGCATCAACATATATTATTTAGAATCAATTAAAGCTTTATATTATGAATTATTTAAAACTCTGTTAAAGGTTTGATATGTTAAATGAATCATGTAAAATCACATTCACATTAATAACTTGTATAAAGGCATCATTAACTGTTCATAAACATGTTTATTCAAATTTATTAAATGCAGTGGAAGTAAATCAATAGAATACTAACCTCTTGCCATAGCAATTGTTGTATAACTTCTTTTGTATCAATTTTGGATTCACGCTTCTGTCTCCTTAAAGTTTTACAAAGTCTTCCATTGATTTCGGTGTGATGGTTTTTGGGTTAAAAATTTGTGTCAATGGGGGACTTATATCCTCTCTCAGTATATATTCAATTGTTTTTCCCTCAAAGTTGTAAAGACAACTACCCATAGGATAATGTAACTGTAGGCAGTTATTATAAAACTGCTAATAAAGTGTAGGACCAATAATATGTTTTAATTAAATTAAAATTCTGACATGATAGGGAGAAGATAAGTGTCTTTTTGAAATATAATATAATTTAATGATTTTTATTTAATATGGGGCTTAAAAAGAGATTTATTGGGTTCAAACAACACTACTCTTTTTAAAAATTATTTGATTGATGGGACGAAACAAGCTGTCTCAACAAAAACTAAGGTGAGACAGGGTTTTACAACCCAGCCCGGGCCTTGACCCGGTCAAGGGGTCGGGTCCTGGGTGTGATGCTTTCTCTCTCTAACTAGTATACTCATAAAATAACAGTGAAATTCATTATATATATATATAAGAAAATATACATGTAGATGAGGATAAAATAATGGATCCATAACTAATTTTTCTTTATATACAAATCTTTACACAATATAATATTGTCAGAAAACAACAACTTGATAGTGTTGCCAAACCCTTCCGCTTCTTGACGTTCCAAGCGACCACATCTCACCTACTACCTGTAAAAACATTGAAAACAACGGGATGACCACTAATTGCTCAGTAAGTAAACCTGCTTTACTACTCTTCTCTTTTTGTTGCTTATATTCTGAATTTATTTCCTTACATCACACTTCTCTAATCTTCACTAATCTTTCTTTGTTCTTTCTCTGTTTTTTTCTCAATTTCTACTTTCTCACTATTTGTGATAGTAGGCATGGTATCATGCATATGTATGATGCAAATGCATATGATGTGCATTTTCTTTTCTGTTTTTCTATTTTCTTATTCTGTTTCTTTTCTCTGTATTTCTTTCTATGCTTCCTTTCTTCCTTTCTTTCTATTCTATTCTTTTTTTTCTTTCTATTCTTTCTTTCTATTCTATTCTTTCTTTTCTTTTCTTTTCTATTCTTTCTTTTCTTTCTATTCTTTCTTTTCTTTCTATTCTTTTCTTTTCTTTCTTTCTTACCGATCAGACTCGGTTGAGGCATGGATTTGAAACCCTAGCTGTGTGAGTGTATTATCTAATTCTGGGTATAGTCATCATCCACATGCACTTCTAACGGACTGTACAATTCTTCTTTCTTAGTCTGAGGCTGCTCACTAAAGGCGGCGTGCATGCGGGGCTATGTCACTCATGGGTTCTCCATCACAACAACCTTTTCTTCTTTTATCTTTTTACACTTCTTTAAATAAAAAAAATTCAGATTTGAACTTCTTTAATATCTCTCATTTCTTTCTATTTGTTCTTTAACTTTAATGTTCATTATTGCTCTTTAATGCTCTTATGAGTATGTATGCATGTAGATGGGCTCATGCTTATTATTCTTTTTAAATTCACATGTTTGGATGTAATAATGCAATATGGAATGTGAACATTTCATTCTCTACCATCTACAAACTCATCTTAAAATAACAAATAATCATACTTATTCATGCACTTCTCTTTGAAATTTCATTAAACAATTTATATGCACACATCAACTCTAATTTGGCTACATTTCTAGCTCTCTTCTAAGCCACCAAAATTCGGAATAAATCACACCAAGATTAACGCCAAACCTGTCCAGGATTCACACTCCATAAATTCTACTCCAATTCTTCCATAATTCATCCAAACTCTCATCAAACATCAAGTACACAAACACTACTTCCCATGGATAAATTCTAACCATCATTCAACATCTATTCCATCAACAATTCTTCATATATAAGCACATACATGCATAAAAGAAATTCTCTATACAATATTACTCCAATCATGACTAAGGTTGGATTTACTTACATTAGATGTGAGCTAAACACTTTAGTAGTCTTCCTTGATCCAACTCTCTTTCTTTTAAACCCTATAAACACAAATCATAAGAATTCAACACTTTAAAAATTAAATCTCATATCTTAGTGCAAGGATCTTACCTAAGGATGCTTGGGATTAAAATTCCACTAAAAATAAACCAAGATATATGAATTTCCTTGAAAAATGATTGAAGAAATTTGAGAGAGCTTGGGTGGAAGGTGGCGTGAATGGAGAAGAAGAAATGGCTAGGGTTTTATTTTTGAACTCTTAATAAAACAAAATATTACTTATAATTTCCCATTTTACCCTTGCACTTTCTATGAAATTTCATCTATGTCCTTTAGTCAATTACCATAATACCCTCATTTTTATTGCATTCTCCATGAAATTCTATCTCTTTTCACTTCCCACTTTTTCAACCGATTATAAGTAAAAAGACCATTTTACCCCTAATGGAATTTTAAGGAATTTTCTTCACACTTGTTCAAGATAACTTTAACAAATTTCAACTAAGGGGATTAGGGCATAAGTAAAGCTACGTACCTCGATGTGGGTGTTACACTGGGTTGACCGGTCCAACCGGTGACATCAACATATTCAACAGGTTTGAAATTTAGCTCACACACCCCTCAAAAATTACAAATGAACGTCTACAGGTTTGAAATCCAATAAACACACCCCTTTTAACTTCAAATTTTATATCTTATCTTAATACATAAAATAACTTTAAATCAAAAAATTTCAACTCAATATTTAAAACCAAAAATTAAAAAGAAAAAAGTTTTAATGTTTTTTTTTTTCCTTTTAACTTGTGCAATAATAATATTATATATGTTAAAATGGTAATGATAATAAATAAAATTTTACTATTTAAAAAATTTATTTCGATCTTCAAACTATTTTCAACTTTCAAAACAAATGTATTTTGATAAATGTTAAGAAAATTTTAAGCATAATCAGCCCAATACCCTTTCACTACTTTTCTCACCTCTGCTTCTGCATAACTATGGTTCACCACTGAGTCAACTCACTGAGTCAACTCACTGAGTCAACTTAAACCTCTATGTCTCTTGGAACAACATCACTATAAGAAATGGTAAGCCCTTCTCAAAAACCCATCTTCGTTTCACCAAAAATATTATGTTTGCTTCTCTTCTTTGCATCAAAATCTAATTTTTATTCAACCAAAGATAAATCCCCGCACTTGGTTAAAGTTTGCAAAATTTTATCTGATCTTCAATGGCAAAAAACCTAGAACTCACTCACTTGATTCCCAAGCTAAGACCCTACCACGTCCCCAAAATCATTGAGACCCACAAGAATGCAGTTTCAGTTTTGCATTTGATTTTCTTCTATTTTGTTTTATATTTCCAAATGGATTGCACATGAAAATTGAAGAAAAGCAAAAGTGATTTGAAGTTGTAAAGATTGAAGATGAAGATGAAGAAAAGCAATAAGTGCAGATGTTTAAAGAAGAAATGAAGAATCAAAGATTTGAAGATGAAGAATGAAGATTTGGGGGGAAAACCGGTGGAAGAGTGACAAAATGAAGTTATGAAGATTGAAGATGAAGATGAAGAAAAGCAAAATGCAGATTTTCAAAGAAGAAAAGAAGAATCGAAGATGAAGAATGAAGATTTTGGGGGAAAACCGGTGGAAAATCAGGTTTAGGAATATAAAAAAGGGGGGTTTTATGTTTGACCCAGATTTTGTGAAAAAACGGTTGGTCTGGGGGGTTGCTACAATGCACCTGTCCAACCACGGGTGCAGGTCCTAAAAAGATTGGTAAAATTTTTTTCATCATTTTCCGACGAAACGGCTTTGTCAGAGGACTCCCCATTTGCACCATTGGATAGATAGACCAACAATCTAATCCAAGTGGCAACGTGGTACGAATTGGGTTGCTTTCCTTTTAGGACCAATAATCCTGAACTGATAATTAGAACAAAATTGTTTGATGGAGGAACTAATAATTAGAACAAAATGGTTTGATGAACGAATTGGGTTGCTTTCTTTTTAGGACCTGTAACGTGTTTACGTTATTGGAATAATACTCAATGTCTTTATTCATCATCCTTTGAAGCTTAAATACAATTCAAAATGTAACAAACTACTAGAAATAAGGAACAACCTAACTTTAAAAATGTAGTCAAAAAGATATACAGTAGACATTAGTGGCTAAAGCTAGAGGTGCATTCCACCTGCTGAAGAAGAATTCCACTTCCAACCGAAATACCTTTAAGCGGCATAATTTGTTATTGACTTAAACAATGCTGACTAACAAACTACACTTATTTAATTGAAAAAAAAACCCCTTAAAAGTAGAGGAATTTAGGTACGTATCAATTTCCCTCTCCCTTAAAAAATGCTCTTGTCCTCAAGAGCAGCATTCGGAAATTGGGTTCTGATGAACTTAAATTCTTCCCACATAGCTTCAATGGTGACAACCCCTCCCATTGAATTAATACCTCCCTTTTCTTCTTTCTTGTTTGGCTACCTAGAATTGCAACTGGTTTCAAGGTAGTTGATGGGAATGCAAAATGTCATATTTAACCCCATTAATGTTTAGTCTTTTATACGTATTTTTTTCCTAATTGTGCTCATTATTACTTTATTTTGGTTTACGAAGCAAATGGAGGTGTTAATTGGAAAACGGAATTAATTAGGGGAATTTGGACAGTTTCGCCATTGCTTAGTAATCTGGGCATAATTCTCTCATCCGAGCTCCGATTGAGATGATTCAAAATGCTGTGGAACTATAAGAACGAGATCTACAACTTTTATGTTTTGAGTTTTGAGAGATACTGGCTGAATAAAGGTTGTAATCGAGCTTGAAGTTGACGCACCTGCATTGCCGACGTCCTGGAGCGTTCTGACTTGTCATGCAAGTCAGTCTATTATTGCACGTTTTGAAGACATACTTGCTGCACAAAAATTACAGCTGGAAACACCACTTTCCTATTTTATTAGGACTCTATTTTATTTTATTTCCAATTAATCAGATTAGGATAAATGTTATTTTAGGATAGGAGAATATTTCTTTTAGGAGATTGAGTGGGATTCGAATTCTAAAAAGAACTGGATTTTTGCAAAGGGATGAGATTATGGGTTTTTGAGGGGGACCACGCCTCTCTCTCTTTTCTTCTCTGGAATTTTCTTTCTCTTGAGTTTTTGGTGATGGCCATGAGCGGCTGGAACTTTTGTAACTTGGTCGAAGGAAACGGAAACCTCGGAATCAAATAAACTGTGAGATCTTTCTGTTTTTAGTGTTAAATTCATGTTTGAGTATTGAATGTTATTCTGTGCATATTTTCATGATTGATGCATTTAATTACTAGGAGGCCTACTAGTGTATTATTTGTTGAAATCTACTGCTAAGTTTGATATCAAATCCGTAATTGTTTGATCCCTCCAACTTGTGAAGCAATTAGGGTTAGTAATTTGCTGCGTCAGGAATTAGTAACCTTATGAAGAACATTCAACTAAATTAAATACAACCGCTTGTGTTTGTGTTGTTTAGCTTCATCGATCTCTCTAATTCTTAAGGCTGCCACTAGATTAAATCTTGAGCGCTTGTCTAGGGTTGTTTAGGGGTAAGATTAATTAGGATCGCTTGTTTCCTGATTAATTACAATTAAGGAGAGATAGGAAATTAGTTCCAACGGTGAATATTCAATGTGTGAATTGATTATCTTTGCATCAATGATCAGTTGTAAGATTCCGATGGTGGATGTTGACAGAGACCAAGTTCGTCATTTTGATTGAATTCGAATTAAATTGTTTTTGTTTTTGCTGAGATTGTTTTCTGTTTTTACACAAACCCCCCAGCCTTTTTCACATCAAAGAAAATTCGGCTAGACACTCTTCGTGGGATCGACCCTTGCTTACCCTATTTACAGTTCAGTAGTTAGGTTCGGAAGGTTTTAATTCTGGGTGCCTACGACAGCATGCCAGTAGTATTACCTATGTCAGTAATAGGTAATTGAGATTGTGGAACTTCGCTTTCGCCAATTCTTTTCTTCAAGAGGGACACATGAAATATAGGGTATATTTGTGAATCCTCTGGCAAATCTAACTTGTAAGCAACAACACCAATCCTCTGCAAAATTTTATATGGACCATAAAATTTAGCAGATAACTTGGAATTCTTACGTGGTGCAACTGAACTTTGTTAGTAGGGTTGTAGCTTAAGATAAACCCAATCTCCTTTCATGAATTCCCTTTCACGATGCTTGGAGTCATATACTTTCTTCATTTAGTCTTGGGCTTGTTGGATCCTTTCTTTGATTTCTTTGATGATAACATCTCGTTCCCTCAATTCTTGCTCAACAGCTGTGACCCTAGGAGTTCCTAGAATGTAAGTCAATAAAGTGGGTGGTGGCCTACCATAAACTATCTCGAATGGAGTCTTTCTAGTAGATGAGTGTATGTTGGTGTTGTAGCAATACTTTCCCCATGAAAGCCACTTAACCTAGTCCTTCGATTGAGTACTGGTAAAGCACTGTAAATACATCTCTAATGTGTGGTTTACTACTTCCGTTTGTCCATCACTTTGGGGATGATAAGCTAAACTGAAATTGAATTGAGTACCATTTAATCTGACTAATTCCTTCCAGAATAAACTAGTGAACATTGGGTCTCTATCACAAGTAATGGACTTGGGTATCCCATGTAGGCACACTATGTTGTCAAAAAATAATTGGGCAGCACCTACAACGGTATATGGGTTAGAGAAAGTGATGAAGTGAGCATATTTGGACAATCTATCTACTACCACAAGAATCGTAGATTTACCTATAGAATTTGGAAGCCCTTCAATAAAGTCCTTTGAAATGTCTTCCTATATTTTATTTGGTATTGGAAGAGGTTGCAGGAATCCAGCTAGTGAAGTTTGCTATGCCTTGCGTCTTTGGCATGTATCACAAGCTAGTATAAACTCTTGAATTCCTTTCTTCATTCCTTTCCAGTAGAAGTTAGAGCAAATTCAGTGGAGAGTTTTAATAAACCCTTCATGAGTGCTATTGTGGAATTGAGCAATGATGTCCTTGAGCAACTTAGAGTTTTCTATCAAATAAATTCTCTCTTTAAAGAAGAGAATGTCAACTTGATATCTCCATAGTCCCACTGCCTCCCCATTAAGCACCAATTGCACCAACTTTTTTAAGGTGGGGTTCTCATAAGTTTCTTTCTTTATTGCCTCAATCCAATTTGGAATGGGTTGAGTTAAAGCAAGGAGCTCTGTTACCCCTTATTCTTCCTTGCTTCTTCTAGACAAAGCATCTGCGACCACATTTTCCCTACCACTCTTGTATTCTATGCTGAAATCAAATCCCATTAGCTTGAACAACCACCTCTGTTGTGCTATCATAGTGATCCTTTGGGTCCATAAATGCTTCAGGCTTTGATGGTCTGTTCTGACTAAGAATTGACGCCCAAGGAGATAAGGCCTCCATTTCTAAACTGCAAGAACAAAAGCCAAGATTTCCTTTTCCTAAGTGGATAAGAGGAGATGTTTTCCCTGCAAGGCATGGCTGTAGAAGGTGATTAGTTGTTCTTGCATCAAAATAGCCCCAACCCCTGTTCCTAAGGCATCGCATTCAATGATGAACCTTTTTGAGAAGTCAGGAAGAGCTAAAATAGGAGCTTGGATAGTTTCTTTCTTTAGTTTCTCAAAAGCTTCTTCTGTTGTAAAAGACCAATGGAAGGAATCTTTCTTCAACATTTCAGTTAGCGGCCTAGTTATCTTCTTGAAATTTTGAATAAATTTTTGGTAATAGCCATATAAACCCAGGAATCCACACAAACTTTTAAGAGTGCTTGGTTTAGGCCATTTCATTAGAGCCTCAATTTTCTCAGGATCAACTACAACTCCTTCATTAGAGATTATATGGCCAAGGTACTTCACTTCTCTTTTTCCAAATTCACACTTTTCTATTTTCACCACCAACTTGTGAGCTTTCAAAATAGAAAATACAATCTCTAATTGTTTAACATTCTCAACCCGGTGTTCGTACGTTTATCGGGCAGGGCCGATTTGAAGGTGTTCGTACGTTCATCGGGCAGGGCCGATTTGAAGGTGTAAGCAATTTGTCAACCGGGGTCGATTTGAAGATAAGAACTTCTGAATAATACTTCATTAAATATTTGGCCATGAGGCCGACTATCTAAGAGGAGGTGGATAGGCCCACTCATCCTTTTAAAAATGAAAAGAAACGAAAAACAAATCCTCAAAAAGGACAAGGTTCACCTAGAAGTAGTAGCGTTTGAGGTGAACGGCATTCCAATTGTTGTTGATGTCTTTGCCCTCGGGGGTCTGGAGTTTGTAAGCGCCCTTCCCTACTGCTTTGATTATCTTGTAGGGACCTTCCTAGGTGGGACCGAGTTTGCCAGAGTTGATCTCCTTGGTGTTTTGGAAGACCTTGCGGAGGACCCAGTCGCCTATCTTGAAAGTACAGATCCTCACATTGCGGTTATAATGTCGGGCGGCCTGTTGTTGGTAAACTGCATTGTGGATGCTTGCCTATTCCCGTAGCTCGTCCACAGTGTCTAAGTTCTGGCAAAGGTTGAGACTGTTTGTTTCCTCGTCCGCCCATTGAAGCCTGGTGGACGGAACTGACACTTCAGCTGGAATGACTACTTCGGAACCGTATGTCAGGGAGAACGGGGTTTCACCAGTTGATGATCGAGCCGTGGTTCGGTATGACCAGAAGACTCCGGGTAGTTCATCTGCCCATGCGCCTTTAGCTTTCTGCAGTCGTTTCTTTAATGTCTGTATAATGGCCTTGTTTGATGACTCGGCTTGGCCATTAGACTGGGGGTTGCGGGGTGTTGAGAGACTCAACTTTATTCCCCATATGTCACAGAAATCCCTGAAGCCTGAGCTAATGAACTGGGACCCATTATCGGTGACAATCTCCTTTGGTATTCCGAACCTGCAGATCACATTCTTCCAGATGAAAGCTTTCACCTCTCGGTCTTTGACTTGAGAGAAGGCTTCAGCTTAGATCCACTTGGTGAAGTAGTCTGTCACAGCCAACATGAAGACTCGTTGCCCCGGTGCAGTAGGTAGCTTTCCCACGATGTCCATTCCCCACTTCATGAATGGCCACGGTGTGAGAATGGAATGGAGTCGTTCTGGTGGGAGGTGTGAGACGTGAGCAAACCTCTGACAGCTGTCTCATTTCTTCGTGTAAGCGGTCGAATCGGTGCATATGGTCGGCCATTAGTATCCCGCGGTGATCACTCGGTGTGCCAGACTGCGCCCCCCCACGTGGTTGCCGCATTCACCTTCATGGAGTTCGGCTAGAACACTTTGGGCTTCTTCTGGACTTATGCATTTCAGATAAGGGCCCGAAAATGACTTTCTGAGGAGTTGGCCCTCATGTATGGTGAATCTGGCGGCTTTTGCTTTCATTCGGCGGGCTTCGTTCTTGTCAGCTGGGAGCTCATCGTCTTCCAGGTATCTTATTATCGGGGTCATCCAGTGGTCGGCTTGTTCAACGCCCATGGCCTCTACGGGAGACTTGTTCGGTGGTGGTTTCTTCTAGTTGGCTGGCCACTGCATGAATAAGAGGGGAATGGATGACTGGGAGGAACATGGGAGTGCCGAGCCAAGGTTGGCGAGGGCGTCGGCATGGTAGTTCTCAACTTTGGGGATCTGTATGATTGAGAACTCTTCGAATTCGGCCAGCAACTCTTTGACCATGCTCAAATAGGATGTCATCTTTGAATCACGTGCTTGATACGTGCCTTGTAGTTGATTGACTACGAGTTGGGAGTTCGACTTCACTTCTAGTCTCTTGGCTCCAATTTCACTAGCCAAGGAAAGTCCCGCTAGGAGGGCTTCATATTCGTCCTCGTTATTCGTGTACTTGAACCCACACCGGATTGCTCGCTAGATGATGTCTCCCTCTGGTGTGATTAGTACTATTCCTAGTCCGCTTCCATTGACATTACTCGATCCGTCTACTAGGAGAGTCCACTTTGAGGGTGGTGCGCCGTTCATGCATAGTAATTCTCTTTCGGCCTGGGTGGTGGCTCTTTGTGTGAAGTCGGCAATGAAGTCTACCAGTGCCTAGGACTTGACGGCTGTACGGGATTGGTAGGCTATATCGAACTCACTAAGTTCTACCGTCCATTGCCTGAGTCGGCCTGATAGTTCTGGTTTGTGTAGTATCTTCTTGAGTGGGATGGAGGTGATTACAACAATGGGGTGGCACTGGAAGTACGGCCTGAGTTTTCTGGATGCATGGACGAGGGCGAGGGCCAGTTTCTCCAGTTGACTGTACTGCGTTTCTGCGTCGAGGAGCGACTTACTCACATAGTAGACTGGTAATTGCTTTGATTCTTCTTCTCGAACTAGCATTGCCGAGATGGCTGTCTCTGAGACCGCTAGGTAAGAGTAGAGCTTCTCCCCGTCCACAGGTTTGGAAAGAAGTGGGGGTGTGGTCAGATACCTCTTTAGCTGTTGTAAGGCTTCTTCGCAGGAAAGGTTCCAGTCGAACTTCCTGGACTTCTTGATCGCATGGAAGAATAGGTGGCATTTATCAGCTGATCTGGAGATGAAACGGCTCAGGGCGGCCACTCGTCCTGCAAGGCGCTGGACATCTCTGATGCAAGTCGGGGATGGTATGTTGAGGACCGCTCTGATCTGGTCAGGGTTTGCTTCTATCCCTCGCTGAGTAACCATATAGCCCAAGAATTTACCTGATGAGACGCCGAATGAGCACTTGTCTGGGTTCAGCTTCATGTTGTACTTCCGGAGAACGGCAAATGCTTGGCTAAGGTGGTCAAGGTGTAGTTCGGCGATCAGGGACTTGACGAGCATGTCATCGATGTACACCTCCATGGTCTTCCCTAAGTGGTTAGAGAACATTTTGTTGACCAGACGTTGGTAGGTGGCCCTGACGTTCTTCAGTCCAAAAGGCATCACTTTGTAACAGTAGGTTCCCCTCTCTGTGATGAAGGCTGTCTTCTCCTGGTCGTCCGGATGCATCAGAATCTAGTTGTATCCCGAGAAGGCATCCATGAAACTGAGGAGTTCGTGCCTTACGGTCGTATCTACCATCATGTCGATATGTGGGAGTGGGAAAGAATCCTTGGGGCAGGCTTTGTTCAAGTCAGTGAAGTCGATGCAGACTCTCCACTTCCCGTTCTTTTTCTTTACGACTACAACGTTTGCCAGCCATTCGGGGTAGTGGACCTCTCTGATCATGCCGTTGCTTAGGAGCTTTTCAATCTCTTCATTGACGATCTGGTTTCGCTCAGGTGTGAATTTCCTCCTCCTCTGCTTGACTGGTGGGTGATCCGGATCTGCTTTGAACTGGTGGACCATTGCGTCTGGATTGATTCCGGTCATGTCGGCGTGGGACCAGGCGAAGTAGTCTTCGTTCCGTTTGAGAAATTCTATCAACTTCTCTCTTGTCTCGGGTTTGAGGCGGGAGCCTATGTGTGTCTTTCTCTCCGGGTCGTCCGGATGTATCTGCACTTCATCCAACTCCTCAATAGTCGGTTGGTCAGGCTCGGTTCGAGGGGTTGGATGAGACTGTAATTGCTATGAAGAGTTTCAATTGCCTTTGAAGGAATTCTTATAGCAGTCCATGAAAGCTTTAGAGTCGCCCTTGATCTCCCGTACTCCCCACTTGGTTGGAAACCTGATCGTCTGGTGGAAGGTAGATGGGACTGCCCGCATGTCATGGATCCAAGGGCGACCCAAAATGACGTTGTAGGGGGATGGGCAGTCGATCACCAGGAAGACGGTCTGTTTGTTTATTCCGCCAGCGTAGATGGGAAGGATGATCTCTCCGACCGAGTATTTCTGCTCCGAGCTGAATCCAACTAGCAGTGTCGGTCGCCTGTTGATGTTTGCTTTTTCTAGTCCCATCGCCTTGACTGCTTCGACGAATAGGATGTTTGCTGACGAACCTCCATCTACGAACACCCTTTTCACTAGGATGTTGGCAATCTGCAGGGAGACGACTAAAGCGTCGTGATGAGGAGCGACCAGGGTGACCGGTTCGTCATCTTCAAACTGAATTACCTGATGAGTGTGTGATCGCGAGACCGGATGGATGGACTGTACTTCATGGTGGTGGCTGGCTCTAGCATATCGCTTGGCTGATGAGTAACTTACTCCACTGATCTCTGATCCTCCAGAAATGAGAGAACAGAAACCTTTCGGTGTGGGTTCCCGCGGAGGGGGTGACGGTTCTTTGGAGCTTTTCTGGCTAATTGTGTTCTTCCCCTTGTCAGTAAGCAGATCACGGAGATGTCCCCTTTTCAGAAGTACGGCAACCTCGAGCCGCAAGGCAATACAGTCTCCGGTGTTGTGCTCATGGTCACTGTGGAACTCGCACCACTTGGTTGTGTCTCTCCTCGCCTCGGGATTGAGCTTGCCAGGCCACCTGACGGTGGATCCCAATCCTTTCATTATTGCTACGACCTGGGTTGGCTCGACGTTGAGGTTATACTCTGGTATCTTGTGTTGGTTCAACCCGAGCTGCCTGTTATCATTTCTCGTGTGTTGGCGCTCATAAGGCTTCCTGACTCTGCTCATATTGCGTGATGGGGGTTGGTAGCGGTGCTCTACCGGTCTAGACTCTGGCTTCTTGTCGCTCCGCCTTGATTCGTATCTAGAATGGGTAGCTCGGTTTATCTCATCTTCCTCCCATCTTATCTGGATAACCGCCCGGGCCAGAGTATCTTCCATTGTGGTGTAACCTAGATTTGTAAGTTTTTTGTACAGTTCTTCGTCTGGGAGGAGGCCTTTCCTGAAAGCGTCCACAGCAGTCTCGGAGTTACAGGAGGGGATAAAGATCTTTTCCCTATTGAATCTGCTAACATATTCTCTCAATGGTTCTCCCCTTCTTTGGTATATTCGGTATAGGTCGACCGATAGTTTCTCTAGTTTCTTGCTACTGGCGAATTGCTCTACGAAGGTGTCAGTGAGCTGGGCGAATGAGTCGATGGATCCGTTCGGGAGGTTCGTATACCATTGGAGTGCTAGTCCAGATAGACTAGAACCGAAACTCTTGCACATGTAGGCTTCCCTAAGCGGTCGGGGTATTGAGACTGTAAACATTCGCTGCTTGTATGAGACTATGTGGTCATCCGGGTCGGTGGTACCATCGTACGGTTTCATGTCAGGGATGGTGAATTTCTGGGGCATGTCGGCCAGGGCGATCTCATCCACAAAGGGTGAATCAGCATAACTGTAGGGTCTGCTCTTCTTGGTCGGGACCGGCATGCCTGGAATGCGTCTCATCACTGCCTCGACGTCGGCCAGTCTTTTGGCCAATACTTGTTCCATAGGGGAGGGGGATACTACCAGGTCATTCTGTCTTACTGGATTTGCTGCTGCACCCATTCTCGGCACATCCCGTTGGGTCATCCCTCGTGGGGTAGTCTGATAGATCGTTCTGTCGTGCAATTCTTGACAGCATGGATCTTCGTTCATCCCTCCCGGTTGGATGACTCCCATTGTCATTGTTCTATTGTTCCGCCCCACGTGAATGGTCAATGGAGTCTACTTGTAGTCGCTCGGTCGATCAGGGTGGATGAGCTCGAGTGTTGGAGTTGGTTTGGTTTAGCCATTCAACCCACGAGGGTGAGCCGAGCCGAGCCGAGCCGAGTGGGATTTGTGTTTGGGTCGTGGACTGGAGGTGGAGTGGGATGGGGAGAGTGGGTTGGTCTTGTGGGTGTGGGCTTTCCGTTATTGGATTATCATGGTTACGAGGTTAGGATGAGTCGGCTAGATGGTGTTCTGTTGGCATATCTTTGTCTCCATTGGTCAAAACGGAGTCGTCCAGTGCCAGCGCACTTAGCGGACGCGACTCTTTACCAAAAATTGAGGGCTGATGCTCTGGTGTGGAGAGTGATTGCATGGATGGGATAGGGGCGCGGAACCGATTGGGAGGTACTTGGTTGGGCAAGAAATCGAGATCATAGAATTGACCCACCTTCTCTTTTGGAGACTGGTTTTTAGCCCTAATGGACGAGTTTTCGGTCCGGATTACATTGTTCTCGGCTTCTAGCGTGGCCACCTTGTCTGAATTTTGTTGCATGAGAGAGGTCAAGGCCTCCAGTCTGGCCTCGAGGTCGGAGTTAGCATTGTTGGGATTGTCGGCCATGGAATGTTCCTCCACGTAGCAAGGTTCGTCGAGCCGAATGATCGCTAGAGGCCCCACGGTGGGCGCCAAACTGTAGACGTAAAAATCTACCTGTACGGAAATGGGGGTTTGATCCCGTGAGGTTGAGGCCACTAGCGATCTACTGTACCTGCACATGTAGGAAACACACGCGTGAAGCGAACGGGAAACACCAGTGTGGTGTTTGCCGTAGGCACTCCGACGCTCAAGTCAGCTAGGCTAAAGGGCAAATATAGTGAGGGCTAGGGAATAAAAGGTTACCGAAAGTCTAGTCGGGGACTGTGACTACGACGGTGATGTGAAGCTCTCAAGTCAGAGCTTTCGGTGTGAAGGTTGAATGCCCCTTTTGAGAGGGCTGGCCTCTGCTTATATAGTGACTGTCTGGTCTCCCAATCTTAGTAGAAGTAGGAGTCCTAGTATGACTCTAATGCAAACCCTAGAAGAATTAGGGCCGTGGTGAGCTGTCTTACCAGTGTCCGAATAGGAAGGTGATTCTGATTAGGAGAGTAACTTCTAACAGGGAAGTGATCAGGAATGGGAAGTATTCTGAGGAGATCGTGGGCTCTATACTCACCCATGGACTTGGGAAATGGGCTGGGATTAGGAGGCTCGTGCCCACGTGGTCTAGGCCGGCTACACATTGTGCCGGATGGGCCTAGCCTGGTAGGGTCATATCAGGATTGGGCTTGGCTTCTTCTTCAGTGTCGCGCCCATTTTCCTATTTGGGCCAAGGATGATTTTTGGCCCTAACAGAACCCAACTTTCTTCTTCCTTCTCAAGCGTTCCATCTGTCTGTGATTCAAAAGTTGACTTGTTGGAATGGTACAACCTTGTAAAACCAGTTCTTCCCTTTTGCGTAAAACGTCATCAGCATCTTGGAGAAATCTTAATTGATTGGCCCCAAGGCATGCAACCATTAAGTTCCTAAGACTACATCATAACATTCCAGTGGCAAGACGTGGAAATCCATAATTAAGGAAATCCCTTGAATGGTTAATGTGACATTACAATAGTGGCCTAGACTTGCAAGAGTTTCTCCTGAAGCTATTACCACTTCTAATTTCCTATCTCACACTATTTCCAATTTTGCTTTCTTGGCAATTTTCTCATTTAAGAAGTTATGACTGCTCCTTAAATTTACTAAAACTACTACAACCCCCTGTGCTATTTTCCCTTGTAATCGCATGGTTTTTGGGCCATTAGAGCCAGCTAGTGCATGCAAGGATATTGATGGAATCTCAGAAGTATCTTCCTCTTCAATCTCCATGTTGATGTCGTCGACCCTATCTTCTAATATGGCCTGTATAGAGAACAATTTTTTTCATCTATGCCCTGGTGTGAATTACTCATTGCATTTAAAACAGAGTCCTTACTTCTTTCTCTCATTCAACTCATCCCACGTAAACTTCTTAATGTTATCTCCAACTGGTTTAGTGACTGGTGCAGGAAGAGATCGAGGGAATTGGTTTAATGCCTTATTGCTAGATGTTGCACTTCTTTTCAATGCCATATGTTTGGCTTCAAAGAGTCTTGCCAACCTAATTGTTGAAGACAAAGTTGCTAGTCGGTTGGCTTGAACTTCTGTTCGAATGGATTCAGCTAGGCCACTAGTAAAACAACTAATTTGCCGCTCTTGAGACAATCGTCCCAGCTTAGCCAACAACTTCTCAAATTGAGTTTGATATTCTTGAACCATGCCATGCTGCTGTAGCCGCGTAAGCTCTCCAAAGAAGTCAAAAATTTGAGTTGGACCATACCTTGACTGAAGCCCATC
This sequence comes from Pistacia vera, assembly GCF_008641045.1. Taxonomy (NCBI): domain Eukaryota; kingdom Viridiplantae; phylum Streptophyta; class Magnoliopsida; order Sapindales; family Anacardiaceae; genus Pistacia; species Pistacia vera. The sequence continues at coordinate 23,219 of NW_022196599.1, read as the reverse complement.
TTTAAATTCTTCCCATGTAATGACTGGCGTTTCTTGTTTTAAAATTTGGTACCAAAGTTGAGCATCTCCTTCCAAATGAAAAGAGGCCAACGAGACTCTTTCCACTTTTAGAGTTTCATGAAATTGGAAGAGCTGTTCAACTCAGCATAGCCAGCTTGTTGGGTCTTCCTAGCCATTGAAGCGTGGAAAATCCAACTTGTCTAGCTTGGGTGTGTAATTGGAAGTTGAGCTGTTGTTGGTACTATTTAGACGTGGTGCTTGTTGGCGTGACTGAGTTGAAGAGCCTTCTCCTAACTCCTTGTTGGCAATCTTATCAATTCGTGTGTTTGATTTTGAAAAAAGCTCGTCAATGTGGTTGAGGATGTCTTTCTATCCCCCTAAAAGCATTTGCACAGACTATTCTAGCTGCTCCACTCTCTAGTCAATGCCTGAGCTCTAATACCACTTTGGTACGAACTGGGTTGCTTTCTTTTTAGGACCTATAATGCTGAACTGATAATTAGAACAAAATGGTTTGATGGAGGAAACCATGGCCTCTGTAACATGTTTATGTTATTGGAATAATACTCAATCTCTATATTCACCATCCTTTGAAGCTTAAATACAATTCAAAATGTGACAAACTACTGGAAATAAGAAAACAAACTACTGGAAATAAGGAACAACCCAAGTTTAATAAATGTAGTTAAAAAGATATACAATAGACGTGAGTGGCTGAAGCTAGATGCGCATTCCACCTGCTGAAGAAGCATTCCACTTCCAACCAAAATCCTTTTGAGCGGCAGAATTTGTTATTGACTTTAACAATGCTGACTAACAAACTACACTTATTTAATTAAAAAGAATCCCCTTAAAAGTAGAGGAATTTAGGTACCTATCACAACTAGGGGTGAGCGGTTCCGGGTACCCTGCACTTTTCCGGGGAACCGGAACCGGAACCGCACAGTACAGATTCCCAAAAAAAGGAACTGGAACCGGAACCGCACAGTACAGGTTCTTCAATTCAAGGAACCGGAACCTAAAATGCAGGTTCCGGTTCCTTTCCAGGGTACCCTATAAAAAATCAATTACCCCCCTATTAGTTTAAAAAATAACAAAAATACCTTATAAGTTTACAAATACACCCCTAACAAATTTTCGTTATTCATTCATTTGTGTCCAATGTAACTCATAACCTGTAATCTCTAAGCAACACTTGAATTCAATCAATTCATCACAATTCACATAAAATTCGTCAATCAAAACCAAACACAAACAATTATTCATCACAATTCACATAAAATAACTTCACCAAAATCATTTAAAACAACAACAATTCTTAATACATTACTAACATTGCCATTTGCCAGGGGTCTATTGAATAGTTAATAAATTATTAATGTTTATAAATTATTAATTTAATGTTATAATTGGTAATTGGTATTTATAAATACCAATATAATTTAGTAAATTTAATATTAGAACAAGTAATGTTATAATTAAATAAGTGATCATACTACATGTAAATTGTAATGTTATAATTAATTAAGTGATCATACTACAATGTAAATTGTAATGTTTAAATTAATTAAGTAATATATTATTTATTATATGTATATTAAATTAATTAATTGTTAATCATTTAATTAAGTATTATATATTGTTTATATAGAATGTTATAAATTAATAATCATACCATAAATTTATAATATAATGTTATAATTAATAAAATTATAATAATTCGATTAAATATTGTCAAATTAAATTACTAATGTTTATATAATGTCATAATCAATTAAGTAATCATTAATTATGTAAGGTTATATTAATTATATGATCATATATAATAGTATAATGTAATGTTATAATGAATTAAGTAATCATACTACAAATCTATAATTTAATATTATTTAATTAATTTTAAATCATTTAATTAATATACAATGTTTATAATGGAATGTTATAATTGATTAAGTAATCATATACAAATATATAAAGTAATGTTATAATTAATTAAATTTTTAATCGTTTAATTAAGTATGTATAGTATAATAATACTAATGTTTATAATGTATGTTATAAATTCATAACTAATTAAGAAATTGCAATCATTTAATATATAATGCTATAATTAAGTAAGTGATTATAATATAATGTAATATAATAATATTATAATTTAATTGAGTATTATTTAACTATATGTATGCTTAATTAATGTTTATAAGGTAATGTTTATATAATTAAATTTCTTATCATTTAATTAGTATTGTGCTAATGTTTATGTAGTAAATTAGTAATTACTAATGTTTAAAAATATTATCATAACTCATAATCAATTAAGTAATTATTTAATTATTATGTTTATTATTATATGATCATACTATAAATAGTATAATGTAATGTTAATGAATAAGTAATCATACTACAAACTAAATTTAATATTATATTAATTAAATTTCAAATCATTTAATTAATATACTAATTTTTATAATGGAATGTTATAATTGATTAGTAATCATATTAAAAATATATAAGTATGTTATAATTAATTAAATTTTTAATCGTTTAATTAAGTAATGTAATAGTATAGTATTACTAATGTTTATAATGTAATGTTATAAATTCATAACTAATTAAGTAATTATGTAATCATTACTATTAATGCATAATTAAGTAAGTAATCATAATATAATGTATATTATAATTTATAATTTAACTGAGTAATTATTTAACTATAATGTAATGCTTAATTAATGTATAATGAAATGTTTATAAGATAAGGTTATAATTAATTAAATTTCTTATCATTCAATTAAGTATTGTGCTAATGTTTATATAGTAATTAGTAATTACTAATGTTTAAAATATAATATCATACTCATAATCAATTAAGTAATTATTTAATTATGTAATGTTTATTACTTATGTGATCATACTATAAGTATAATGTAATGTTATAATGAATAAATAATCATACTATAAATCTATAATTTAATATTATAATTAATTAAATTTCAAATCATTTGATTAATATACTAATGTTTATAATAGAATGTTATAATTGATTAAGTAATTATATTATAATATATAAGGTATGTTATAATTAATTAAAATTTTAATCGTTTAATTAAGTATGTAATATATAGTAAATTGTAAATTACTAATGTTTTAATGTAATGTTATAATTCATAACTAATTATGATTATGTAATCATTTACTATGTAATGCTATAATTAAGTAAGTGATCATAATATATAATGTAATATAATAATATTATAATTTAATTGAGTAATTATTTAACTATAATGTAATGTTTAATTAATGTTTATAATGAAATATTTATAAGGTTTAAGTTATAATTAATTAATTTCTTATCATTCAATTAAGTATGTGCTAATGTTTATGTAGAAAATTAGTAATTACTAATGTTTAAAACATAATATCATAACTCATAATCAATTAAGTAATTATTTAATTATGTAATGTTATAATTAATTATATAATCATACTAAATGTAATGTTATAGTGAATTAACTATTAAATAATCATACTATAATTTTTAATGTAATATATAATTTAAATTTTTAATCATTAATTAGTTTGTACTAATGTTTATAATAAGTCAATTAATTAAGTAGTAATCATAATGTAATGAGCTATAATTATTATACATAAATCAATTAAGTAATGTTATAAAATTATAATTAATTAAGTAATCATTTAACTATAATGTAATGTTATAATTGATTAAGTATGATATTTAACTGTAATAAATTTATTAAGGTTTATCAATTTTCATATATATTAATTAATTACTAATTTATTATAGATATACTAGAACTTGATAATTGAAGTAAATAACTAAATATATTACTACTCAATCAAATATACTATTTTATTCAAAAATAATTCTTTTAATAACATTAAATGTAAAACACTTTTAATTGGATCATAATTCCAATTATTCACTTAATTGATCAAAACTTTAATATTAATGTATTATAATATATTAAAGCTTTTAATATGGTGTAATTTATATGTAATAAGTATAATTGTATTCGTATATTTATTTAATTAGGTTATTCTAAAAATTTAACTTTTTCTATTTTAAATTTTTTTATATGTAAAATAATAGAAACTCCCCCATTATTTACATTTTACAAATATTTCATTATAGTCCAGGTTCCAAAATAGGTTCTAAACAGGTTCCAAAAATAGGTTCCAATATAGGTTCCAAAACAGGTTCCAAACAGGTTCCAAAACAGGTTCCAAAACAGGTTCCAAAACAGATTCCAAAACAGGTTCCAAAACAGGTTCCAAAACGGGTACCCCCTACAGGTTCCAAACAGGGTACCCTTTTTACAGGTTCCGGTTCCGGTTCTGGTTCCTCCGAGGGTAAGAACCGGAACCGGAACCGCACAGTAGCGGTTCCAAAAAATTGGAACCGGAACCTACCCGCACAGTGCAGGTTCTGGGTAGGTTCCGGTTCCGGTTCCGGTTCTTACCCCCGGTTCCGGTTCTACCCGCTACCCGTGCTCACCCCTCAACGATACCAACGACTCTTAGTCCATGAGTCCACCAACCATATTTCATCTTCTTTTAATATTATATTAATTAATATTTAATGAAAATTATTTTTCCTTAAAAAAATGCATAAAATTATTCTATTAAATAGTGCAGAGTAAAATCAGGGGAGGATGCGGGTTAATTTTCCTAACATTAGTACTCCTTTTAATTGCAGTCCCATTCTTATAAATTTGTAACAAACACTTCGACTAAATTCAAAAAAAGTAGTGTAGCACTACTATTCACACCTTATTGCAATGCAATGCAGTACAATAATGCAAAACAAACGCACCCCTTATACTTGATAAAAGATAATTCTTGAAAATTTTATATCCAGATTTAAAAATATAATAAGTATTTTTATTATTAAGAAAATAGAAAATGAAATGTTAAGAGTTTTAATCATTTAACAAAAAATAATTTTTCAGTGATAACATTTTATTTTAAAAGGAAGTATACAAATATAGTGATTTGGACTTCAATAACAGCTTATAATCATCTGTATTTAGCAAAGGAACAAATAATATTTTGGGGTAAATGACATTTAGACCTGGTGGTTCTAAAAAGTAACACTATAAATTTAAACGTTATGAGATAATGATAATTTCACCCAAAATCTAACTTCTGTTACTCAAATCCGTTATCTAACCTGCAAATCGGGTTAACAGACATAAAGTTACTTTTATCTTAATTCAAAATAATAAAATCAATAAAATTAAAAAAATTATTCTAAAAGCTACTTTTCATTTCTATAATCACTATAAAGATTAAAAAGAAAAAATAATGAGAAATCTTTAATATATAATTTTTAGAAGATAAGAATAAAAATAGAAAAATTAATATTAAGAAAATAATTAAAAACAAATAAATCTTAAGCAAAATACCCTTCCCTCCTTGGGCTGCAAACGAACCGAACATGAACGAACACCCTCGTTTGAAAATCGTTCGATAAACATGATGGGTTGTTCGAAATCGTGTTCAAACTCGAACGAACACAAAATCACCATTCGAAATCATTTGATTAACAAAACAAGTTGTTTGAAATATGTTTGAAATCGTTAGATTAATCGTTTGAATAACTCGTTCGAATAACTTGTGAATTCCTGTTCGAAAAATGCACAAGTGAAACACCCTCCTGTCGGCCTTCTCGATTTGATCTAGATGTCACAGTGTTGCATTGATCTCTTTTGGCCTTTGGAGTCTGGCGCAAAACGGCAAAAAGGAAATGGGGGCTGACCAAAATTGCAAAAGGGAAAATTAGGGCTGTCGCAATTTGCAAAAGGGAAAATGTGGATGTTGAAAATGCAAAAGCAAAACACCCTTCTTTGGGCCTTCTCGATTTGATCTAGATGTTATGACGCTGCGTTGATCTCTTTTGGCCTCTGGAGTCTGGCGCAAAACAACAAAAGGGAAAATAGGGGCTGAGCAAAATTGCAAAAGGGAAAATGTGGATTTGGGTTTTGGAATTTTGTTTTAAAATTTGGGTTAGGTTAGGTTAGTTGGTTAGTTATTGGGTTTCCAAACGATTGTCTGACCCAACATAAGCTCGTCAAGATATAGCTCGACCTAGCACAAGCTAGTCACGACCAATCTTGAAGATTGTTCAAGCAGCTCATAGATAACCTCAGATCCCGGATATTTCGAAAGGGACCAGATCGACAGCAATCATAGCGCAATCTCAGTGCTCAATTGAAAGAATATTGAAGTTGCATTTCAATCCTAATTGTAATCCTTTTATTTTCGCTCTTTCCTTTTTACAGAACTTGTATATAAACCCCTTCCAATGATGGAAAAGGGGTTAGCAAATTCTTCTAGGAATACTCTTGTAAGCTCTCACGGCAAATACAAAGAATAGTAGATGTGGGCTCAAGATTATAACTGGCCGAACCATTTTAAAACTCTCTTGTGTCATTTTCTTTACTGTTTTACATTCATACATTGCTAGTTATCCTTAATCATGCACACATCAGTTTTGATTCTGTCAAGGTCAATCAGATCAATCTAGTTGGTGTGAATCTCGTATCAATATTTTGGCTCTAGAAGGAGGGCCTCAGCTAAATTTTAGAATTTTCGGCAATCAATTTCAGTGACTTGTTCACCTAAAAATTCCAATGGCCTGTACCACATCAAAGATCAACACAAGAAACCATGACAACATGGAAACCACCAATTTAGGAGGTTCATCAGACTGTGCCTTCAGGTCGACCATCAGTGCCGCTGATGCAGTAGACCGCAAACCAGCAGGGAGTAGGGACATCGAATCTCGATATTGGGCAACTAGTGGAGATGATCAGAACCATGGTTGCACAGGCAGTACAACAGAAAATGGCTGAGTTAAGAAATCAGTAATCGGCCCCCCAAGACTTTGACTGGCCACTCTTCATGGATGTTACCCCGACAGGTCAAAATTCAACCGACGACCAATCTGGTTTCTCAGTACCAAGGAATGATTGACACCCTTGGCATCACATGGTACGGTCTGCTTATGAACGAGAGTCCCGCAGGCAAACTAACCCTGGGAGGCGACTAAGTAAACAACCTATGGGGGAAAATGAAGGCAATGGTCACCCGAGGGATACTCAACCTGCTTGACAATATCCCCAATGATAGCGTATCAGTTTTAACCCATGTCAAAGGCGGGCTCAGACCTCACAAACTCACATTGCCAACATTCTGATTTTAACCAATGTCGCGAGCAACACATTGATGAGTATGATATCACCTACCAACCCAGCCATCATGACTCAACTTTGCGCACCACTACGCATGATGGAAGAGGCTCACAAGCAATGAATCTCTGAACTCATTTGCTCAAGGTAAGGCTGAATAGAGCTCGTAACCAGAGTACTCCTCATAATGAAGATTTAGATAGGGTGCAAAAAATGCTTGACTATCTAAGAGCCCGCCAGAATAATGCCGTGGAGGAAATAATGAGTTCTCTATTCACAGAGGAAGTTCGTCAAGCCTCGCTCCCCTAGGGATTTTGGGCGCCAAAGAGCAAGTTCAATGGGATAGGAGATCTCAGAGACCACCTTGACTCTTTCAACGATGTGATAGAGCTACATTAGCTCTGTGACTTGGCAAAGTGTCGCTGCTTCGTGGTCACATTGGTAGGGGATGCGAAGAGGTGGCACAAGAGGCTGAAGGTGAACTCAATTCAGTCTTGGCAACAATTCTCCTCATTGTACCTTTTCAAGCGAGGAGACAATTCACAATGCCACTCAGCTATTTAAGCAACATTCGTCAAGAAAGAGACGAAACGCCAACCTCATATTTAACGAGGTTTCAGAATGAACAAGCAAAGGTCGCAGATGCACTTAAGGAGTTAATCTGTACTTTGCTGATAGTGGGAATCAGGCCATAGACGGAGTTATGGAAACAGCTCCAAAGTGAAGACCACGTGAGCCTGACTAAATTCTATCAAATGACTGCCAAATATCAGCAAGTGGAAAGCTCGCTAGCGGCCCTAGCTAGAAGCTCGCCAAGAAGAGCCCTGAACAGGCTACAAGATCGCCTAGTAGATAAATGAAGGGGCCAAGATCGTAATGATAGGGACCAAAACAGGTTCCAAAAGAGATAGAAAATAGAAAACCGCGGGGATAGGTAGTCTTTCTTGCGATATGCAGAATACACCCCCCTCACTCAATATGTAGCTCACATCCATGAGATCTCTCGTGAGGCTAAGAAATTACTTGTGCCAGAAAGGATGAAGGGGTACCAAGCAGAAGAGATCATCATAAATACTGCCGGTACCACTAAGACATCAAACACAACACCAATAAGTGCCAAGCATTGAAAGATGCCACCGAAGATTTGATACGAAGGGGCCACTTGAAAGAATTTATCAAGGAGGTGTTAGCTCGCGAAAATACAAGTGAGCGGAATAATTAGATCTAACAAGCTTCACCTAACAATGATGTTCTAGTGGGCATGATTTATGGGGGGCCTGACATTGTAGGGAACTTAGGGCGCTCTTGCGAGCAATATGAACGAGAGGCCAGGACAGACTCGGTCCCCCGAGTAATGAGTTGTGAACAGAAGCTGCCAAAGAGGCCTAGGCAAGAAAGCAAGGTGATAGGATTCACCAAGGAAGAATTTAAAGAATCTCCTCTCCACAATCATGATACGATTGTAATCACAGCAAGAATCGGCAATGCTTGAGTACTCAAGGTAATGGTATACAATGGCAGTGCAACGAACATCATTTTCTTGGGAGCTTTTCAAGAAATGAGGTTCACAGAGCGAGACTTAAAGGCTTGCCTATCGCCGCTTTACAAATTCATCGGGGATAGCCTAGTCCCCAAGGGAACAATCTACTTGACCATGACTCTTGGGGAAGAACCTAAGATCAAGACGGTAATGATATAACTCTTCTCAAAACTAGCTCCCACGTACTTCACCTCTCTAAGGATGGTAATAAAACCAGGAAGGGTCAAGTACCGTAGAAAAACCCACTCCACCAAATATGGATTACCCAAAAAGTACCATAGACCTACACGATATTCCGACATCAATTATTAGCGATCGGAACAAGGTGTTTATTAGCTCCTTTTGGCGAACATTGTTCTAGTTGTAGGGAACCAAGTTATGTATGAGCTCGAGTTACCGCCCCAATCCAATGGCTAAACCGAAGTTTTAAATTGAACTTTGGAGTAGTATTTACGATGTTTCATCAGTAACCAGCCATGGAAATGGCTTGAATGGATTCCTTGGGCTGAGTTTAACTACAACACATCCACTCACTCCTCCACCAAAATGACACTCTTCGAAGCTATTTACGGCATTCCTCTGGCTTATGTACCAATGACTTCGTGCATCGAAGCGGTAGATGAGTACTTGTGTGATCGAAATACCATTCTATGTGAGCTGCGACACAACCTTTTACAAGACTTTGAGACGACATTCACATAGACGTAAAAATCAAACAACCCAGAACCTTAGTGGATACGATAGGAGTGGCTTAGCTAATTGAGGAACAATACCAACTGCAAAGGAAACCAAACCAACAAATATGCTCCCAACCAACCTTAGTAACACCAAGGATGTCACTCAACCCAACAACTGGTTAACTCAGACGTCCACCAACCCAACAAACGAACCAAAGTTTCAATACTCCTCTAGCACCATTCTGCCAAATTACCCATCAAGAGGCATGAAAACATCGAGAGAAGGGGTTACGTTATTATTATGATGAGAAGTTCCCCCTAGGTCATCGCTACGAACGACCGTAATTATTTATGATTGAGGATTCCTCCTATGAAAGCTTCGAGGATGTCGAAGGCATTTAACCAAAACCAAAAAACTCTGAAGCTGTACCCGAAATTTATTTTCATGCATTCAGGAACCAACCACCCACAAACCGTAAGGGTCTTGGGCAAGCTGAAAAACAAGAATGTAATGGGCTAATAGATGGCGACAGCACTCACAACTTCATTGACTAGGTCATAGTCTCTAAGTTCAAGTTACCAGTAATCTAAGATAAGAAATTCCAGGTCATGGTTGCTAACCGAGAGAAGATAGAATGTGTTGGACAATGTCGAGCGCTCACCCTTACCATTCAAGGACATTCCATCACCGCCAACTTCTACATTCTTCCTGTCACGGCATGCCAGTTGGTATTGGGAGGGCAATGACTTGAAACTCTTAGGCCCATCGAGACATTACAAGTAATTAACCATGACCTTCACAGTGGAAGGAATTTCCCACACCTTCTAGGGATTGAGACGAATCAGTATCGAAGCCTTAATTGACAAGAAATTCAATAGACTACAAGTCATTGGGCTATTTTTTTAAATAATTCCTTCCAACAACATCAGCCAACTGCATTCCCACTCACTTGAGATGGGCCAACTTCTAGCTAAATTCTCACATGTATTTGCATCACCTACTAGCTTACTTCCAAGGCAGACACATGACCATCAAATTCCATTGCAACCGAACACGGAACCAGTGACTATGAGGCCATATTGGTACTTTTATTACTAGAAAATTGAGACAAAGAAGATGGTGAAAGAGCTTTTGCAATCTGGTTTGATAAGACAAAGTAATAGCTCGTTCTTGTCATCGAGCTTGTTAGTGAAGAAAGTAGATGGAGCTTGGTGATTTTGTGTGGTCTATCGGGCTCTAAATGACATAATGGTTAAAGATAAGTATCTAATTCTTGTGATCGATGAATTATTAGATGAACTCCATGGAGCCAAATTTTACTCCAAATTGGATTTACGGTCTGGATATCATTAAATCCAAGTGCGCGAAGATGACATTCTAAAATAGCAATTCGGACACATGAAGAACATTACAAGTTTATAGTAATGCCATTTGGCCTCACAAATGCACCGGCAACAATCCAAAGTCTCATGAATGATATCTTCCATCCCTATCTTCAGAAATTTATTTTGGTTTTCTTTAATGACGTTCTGGTGTATTCGAAATCATGGGAAGATCATCTCACACATTTGCAAATTGTTCTAAACATCCTATCAATTGACATTTTTTTTGCAAGAGAGTCGAAATGTCGATTCGGTGTTTTGCAGGTTGAATACTTGGGTCACATAATTTCGGAGAAGGGGGTGTCAGTTGATTAAACCAAAATACAAGCTGTCATTGAGTGGCCTATGCCAACAGTAACAAAAGGGGTATGTGGATTCCTCAATTTAGCAGGCTACTATGGAAGTTTATCTGTTTTTGGAGTTATAGCAACTCCTTTGACCCGATTCTGGACCAATGATGGATTTCAATGGAATGAGGCATCAAAGATGGGCTTCAAACAATGGAAAGAGCATTGACTTCACCACCAATTTAATGCCTTCTAGATTTTTCACAACAATTTATGATTGGCTGGGATGTCAGCGGCATCAGAATAAGTGCAATCCTTACCTAACAAAATCGCCTAGTGGCATATTTTAGCGAAGCATTGAAAGGTTCATCTTGGCATTGTCCACCTATGAGAAGGAAATGTTGGCTATCGTCAAAACAATCAAGAAATGGCGTCCTTATTTGCTTGGTAAACCATTTACAATTCGTACCATAGCCGACCGTTGAGCAATGGATTACTACTCTAGCACAAACACGATGGCTGCCAAAGATGCTTGGTTACGACTACATAATTGAGTATAAACAAGGGCTTGAAAATCAAGGGGCGGATTCTTTGTCTTGTATAGTTGAATTCCAATTTTTATCCATTTCTATACTATGTGCAGATTGGTGGCGAATACTTCAAAAGGAAGTCAAACATGATTCATTTTATGAAGACTTGATAAAGAAAAGTCCCTCCTAATTAGACCACAAGCTGATCCAACGAGATAGAGTGTGGTTCAAAAGAGAAAAAGTTTATTTGAGCCGTCCCTCAACCTTATTCCAAAAATAATTGCTGATTGCCATTCATCACCAATCAAAGGGCACTTTGGTTTCATAAAACCCTTTCTCGTATCAAGCACAATTATTTTTTTTGGTATGGTGAAATTTTTTTTTTTTTTTTTTTTTTTTTTTTTTTTTTTTTTTTTTTTTTTTTTTTTTTTTTTTTTGCAATAGTGTGATGTTTGTCAACGGTTTAAGATAGATTGTATGAAGCCTGCGGAGTTGCTTCAGCTGCTGCAAGTCCCTACTCAAATATGGATCGAGATTTCGATGGACCTTATCAAGGGGTTACCATCTTCTAATGGATATACGGCTATCATGGTAGTTATCGATCGATTGATGAAATATGCTCACTTCATAGCCTTGAAACACCCGTTTACTGCTGTGACTATCGCTAGCATTTTTTGCCATGTGGTTCGCCTCACGGTATTTCAACATCAATTGTTAGTGATCGAGATAAGGTGTTTATTAGCTTCTTTTGGCAAACATTGTTCCAGTTGTGTATGAGCTTGAGTTACCATCCCTAATTGGATGACCAAACTGAAGTTGTATATCAAACTTTGGAGTAGTATTTACGATGTTTTGCTGATAACTAGCCACGAAAATGGCTCGAATGGATTCCCTGAGCTGAGTTTAGCTACAACACATCCACTCACTACTCCACCAAAATGACACCTTTTGAAGTTGTTTACAACATTCCACCTCCAAGTCCTTTGGCTTATGTATCAGGCACTTCCTGCGTCCAATAGGTAGATGAGTACATGCGTGATCGAGATACCATTCTCTGTTAGTTGCGACACAACCTTCTACTAGCTCAAGATCAAATGAAATGTCAAGCGGACCAACACTGGTGTGGGGCCTCGTTTGTTGTAAGAGATTATGTGTATTTGAAACTACAGCCTTATCGATAGAATTATGTGGCTTCTTGAGGCTCCATGAAGCTCGCCTCACATTTCTTTGGTCCATATCAATGTAGATGCAAAAAATCTACTGTCATGAAAATAGGGTGTGATCCCATGAGGTTGAGATCACTGACAATCCGTTAGACCTGCACACATGAAAGGGCAAGCGTGAAGCTTCCGGAAAACACCGAGGTGGTGTTTGCCGTAGGCACTCCGACGCTCAAGTCAGCAAGGCTGAAAGAGATTTAATAAGAATTAAGGAGAAGAAGAATTACCAGGAGTCTTGTCGGAGGCTAGGATTATGGCGGAGGCGTCGGGTTCTTGGGAGTAAGAACTTAGGAGCAAATAGATGGTTTTGAGTAGTGTAGATTGACTGTGGGAGATTGCCTCCTTAATGAGAGGGCAAGCCTCTGTTTTTATAGTGAACCTAAGGGGTTGGAATCCTAGTAGGACATTGAGTCCTCTTTTGGGAGATAATCCCTATCATAAAAGAGATATGATTTCTTAACCTTATCAGATTAAGTTTAATAGTTTAAATAAGAGTTGGAATCTTAGTAGGACACTAAGTCCTATTTTGGGAGATAATCCCTATCATGAAAGATATATGATTTCTTGACCTTATCAGATCAAGTTTAATAGTTTGAGTAAGATTTGAAATCTTAGTAGAAGAGGAAATAGAATGAGATTCTGATTTCCTATTTATAAACTATTGAAAGCTAATGAGCTGAAACCCAGTTTAGCTTAACTTATAGGATAGCCCAACTCATAGAGTGGGTAGGTCGCAAGGTGATTTTAAGCGTGGGCCCAATTAGGATTGGGTTGAGGCCTTGGGCTGTGACATGTTTATTTCGTTATTAGGCCCAGTCAAGCCCAAGACGAATTTTGGCCCTAATAATCAAGTCATCGAGAAAATGGGTTCAGTGGCTTATAGATTGGCTTTGCCTCTTGGCTCTCAAATTCATAATGTCTTTCATCTCAATTTCTTATGAAATTTGGGAACAGTCACTCCTACTTCTACCCAAGTTCCCTTGTCTCGGGTACTTGACCATCCTTCCACAACCTGAAGTTGTCTTAGACCGGCGTGTGATCTGCAAAGGGAACTACCGTCCAAATTCTGAAATCTTGATGAAATGGGTAGGTGCACCAACAGAAGACGCAACTTGGGAAAACGAGTGGCAATAAAGATATGAAGTTATTTACCTAGTAATTCCTTCTTCTCTTTCTTCCAATTCCATCTTCTTCTTTAACAGGGACAAGTAGTATATCCCTAAAATCCCAAACTAGTACTCATTCCCCTTATAATTTATTAATTATTTTCATTTAATTTATTAAATATATGTTAGATGTATATAAGTTTTTTTTTTTTTTTTTTTTAAAATTTACATATTAAAATAGGATGAAAATGTTTATAAAAATATTGATAAATTGCTTTAATATATCATGAAGCCCTATTCCCGGCCCCCAAAATTTTCGAGGTGTAGATGGGTTCAAGGATTACATTTGGTGTCCAAGGGCAAGGACGTCCATACCCAGAAATTGCCAACCCTAGTGTTAGCTCTTCGAACAAATTTTCAAATGGCAATTCAAGCATGCCATTTGCATTGAAGATGTTGAGGGCCAAATTGATTGTTGGAATGAGGTTGAAATTTTCACAACCGTCTAGTAATCCAGCTTCTTTACATGGAAATGGGAGCTCAATTAACTGTATTTGTAGCCTGGATTGTATGGCACAAGCAATAAATGTTTTGAATCGAGCAACATTTAATTGGTGTGGTGACAATGGTAACAATTGCACCTTGCAGTGCCAACAATTTAGCAATGTCTTTTATAAGGCCTTGAGCCAGAAAAAGTAACATAAAGTGAAGCTGAGTCGCTTAGGAACACATGGTTCTATTAAAGAGAAATGAGGGGATTATGGCCTGGGTTGTGCTCTCCTCTTGTTAATATAGAATTTTTTACAGGTATTTTCTTGGTGATATAACGTGGCTCTACATAAGCATGTTTGGTTTATTTATCTATAACATGGCTCAGACTTAGGGATGGGTCTTTTACCTGTCCTGTCGGGGACCCGAATGGGGTGAGGATTCCTCGAAAATATCGGGGACAAGGACTGGGGCTAGGAAATTCCTCGTCCCTAGGGACGGGAATATAGGTCTCCCCATCCCACCCCACCATTTTAAATATTTAAAATAGTATTCCCCATATATCAATTTGTGCATGTGGCATGATTTTATTGGGAGATGTCATGTTATTACTTTATAACTTCCCACAGAAGATTACTAATATATAAACAACAATTACATGCTTCTTTTATCTTTCAACCCTAGATCTACTGTTTCTTTTGTCACTCCTTAAACCTCCACCGCCACCCACCCATTCCATTTCACATTCTAGCGCTTTCCATCAACATTAGGGGTGTATACAAGCCGAGTTGAGCAGATTATCTGGACACTCAAGCTCGGTTTGTGATGAATAGTGTCAAGTTCGAGTTCGAATCGAGCTCGTTCGAGTTTGAATACTTGGGCTCAAGCTCGAGCTTCTGAGTATGGGTGGGTACTTGAGCTCATGCTCGAGCTTGAGCTTCGAGTTTATTGTGAGAAAGAGGTTGTTTGTCATTTTAAAAACTTAAAAATAAAAAAAAGTTACAAAACTTGCAATTTGGCCCTCTGAGCGTGATGAGGCTCGAGCTCGATCTCAACTCGATTGACTTTGAGTCGAGTTTGAGCTTTTCATGAGCCAAGCTTGAGTAGCTTACGAATTGCTCGACTTGCTTCTCATCCCTAATCAACACCATTTCAGCGTCTATTGCCAACTATCTTGCCCATGCCAATTGGATCGTTACTTAAATCTTTTAAGATTTAGGATAATGCCAAATACCATAAGCTTAAAAATTAAATTAAATTTTATAATGAGTTAGTTAGGTTAGAATGCGAAGGAATCATGAGAGGTGACTTTTTTGTGTAAATTAATATCATTATCAGGACCCTTCGCAATTCAAAGCAACTATTTCGTAAAGACTACAGTTATCCAATAACAGGAAACTTATCAATAAAGACCGTGCCAAAATGAGAAATTTCTCAATCCGCTGGTTCAATTTTTTAATTTAAAAAAGAGCTCAGCTCAAGACCATTTTAATTATCTGTAGAGACAATCTAGAATACAACTATATGGTGAGGTGAGGTGAGGTCGTACTGTTAGGAAATGACCCGGTTGCGCAGCGGAAAACAAAAATTTTTACAACCATGGATCGTTCCTTAGAACCCAAAATCAGGGCATAGAAAATTACAGTTTTATTCATAAGAATCTGCAGAAAAATAAATCCAAAGGTTTAGATTCATACCCACGTTTGGAGGCTCCACCAATGTTGTCTCTGAATGTGTTTGCTACCGATCCAAGTGTAGGATCGAACCAAGAAGTCCACACGAAGACAACCACCAAGAACCAAGGAGGGATTTGCTAGATCCTCATTGGCCTTAAGAAATCAAGAAGAAAATCNTTGCTTGCCCTTACGTTTACGCGCTGCAGTGCTCGCGGCATGGGCTATTGCCCTTTGCCGGGCTTTCGCACGAACTGCAGACGTCTTTGGTGGTTGCACCGCCTTAGCTGTTGTAGATGACATGCCTTGGTCCAAACGGTCCAACCTTTGGTTGACCGTCTGGAGAGTATTGTCGAACCTCTCTCGGTAGTTTCTGATGGCAGGGTCAAGTTGTGAAGCTGCTGGGATACCCCCCGCAGCATTTTGCGAAACTGGAACTTCTTCAGTACACTGATTAGCTTGCTCTGGCTCAGATTGGCGGGCCATTTGCTGTTGTAGGACTAGTAGGTCAAAGATTCTCCTGATGAAGGGTAGACACTAAATCAGGCCCTCCTTCTAGCGCCAAACTGTTGATGCGTGATTTAGACACCAACTAATTGACATTTGTGCAGCGTTGTTTGGACACGGAACACACGTGAATATGGATTATGAATAAGGAATAAATGCGATGAAAGCTTTTAAAGTGGTTCGGATGCTAAGGTAGCAAATCCTACGTCCACTGATGTGTATTGATATGGTGGGTCAGGTCGCTAAAGCGGACTGACTTACAAATGATTGAACAGTCAATACAAAGCTTTGTTTAGTGAGAGAGAGAATACAAATGTAAAATGATCCAATCCCTTTAATGAAGGGGTCTTCCTCTTCTTATACCAAGCTAAATGCGTGTAATGATCATTAAATCCTTGGGTTGGTGTGTGTGTCAGGATGTAATCTGGCTTTATGTCCCATTACCCATTTTCCAAGCCGATTTCACGCAATTTGGAGCAGGTTAGCGGACACGTGGGAGCACCAGGGCGTTTGGCAGGCCTGACGTGCGCTTACTGTTCTGACGGGAGCAGGCCACGTTTTGTCACGTGACTCCACGTCAGCCTTTGATTTCTCAGGCATAACATAAGGTTAAGTTAATTTGAAAAAGGTTGGGTTCAGCAGAAAAAGGAGCCTAAGGCAGTGGTAGAGGTTGTGACCAAAGAAGGGGAGGTTGAGGTGGTGGTGGAGGTTGAGGTGGTGATTTGGCTAAATTTCTTATAAAAACAAAGCTTATCTATTATTAATTGCTGTGGTATTGGATAATTTATCGTTTTCAAAGTATTATATTAAATTTATTAATTTGTTACAGCTTAATTGTTTGGGATTGTACTAATAAACATGTTGAAAATTCGTATAGAACCGCTTGTATCTGTTTCATGGGAAAAGACATCCGTTTTTTTTTTTTTTTTTTTTTTAAGAAAAGACGGCAGTTTTTAAGAGGGAAAAAGGCATTGCTTTCAAATTAAAAAAAATTATCATGTTGACCATCAATTTTATTTTAAAAACCATATCATATAAGCCAATGTGTCTTCTACGAAAGTAATGTGTTAAAAAAATATGTAACTTTTAAAACCGATGTATTTTTTGTCACCTAAAAGATTTATATTATGTACATGGTTATTCATTTTGCTAAATACTACTTATATGATTATGTATTAATATTATTTTAGAATTGCAATTACTTATATCTATGATAATTAGATATTAGAATTTTGGATGATGATTGTTGACATAGTTAACTTTTGATTCTAAATCTAATATACAATTATTATTAATATAATTAATTAAATATATGTATGTTCTGAGCATTGAGTAATATGCATTATCCAATGTGTATTTTTTTTTTAGAAATGACATTTGCATCTAAGAACATTATCGCCGAACTTAATAAAGGAGAAAAATTTAACAGCAAAAATTAAGAGATATGAAGCATGAAAATCCAATGTCTTGGAAGAATAGGAAGTTCTTGAAGCTCCTACCGCGACCATAGAAGAGCCTGAAGAAGGAGTCATGACTCAACATAGAAGAGTCCGTGTAGCTTATGACATGTGGAAGAAGAAGAATTTCATTGCTCACGTCATTTTGTTGAGCAGCACGGACAATGATCTCATGAAAAAGTACCAGGAATATGAATTAGCAAAGGACATGTGGTCTGCCCTTGCTACAAGTGTAACACCCACATTGAGGTATGTAATTCTATTTATGTCTTAATGCCTTTATGCCTTTATTCTAAGATGTATGCATGAAAATTGGCTTGAGACAAGTGTTGCTGACTTCGTCGCGGCAATGTATGTTTTGCCTAAATTCGCGGCAGAAAAATGTAGCTTCGCCGGGGCGAAAAACTCTCTGGAAATTTTGCTAAATTTGGGGAAAACTTCTTTAAGGGCAAAATGGTCATTCCACTCGGAATTAGTTGAAAGTATGGGGAGTGAAAAGTAGTAGAATTTCATGGAGAATGCAATGGAAATGAGGGTATTTTTGTAATTAACTAAAGGGCAAAGATGAAATTTCATGGAAAGTACAAGGGCTAAATGGGAAAGTATAAGTAATAAATGAGATATTAAGGGTTCAAGAGTGAAAACCCTACCATTCTCTACTCCCTCACACGCCACTTTCATCTGCAAATTCTCTCAATTTCTTCATCAAATTTCCAAGGCAATTTAGAGGATTTTTGGTAGTTATTCAATCCTAAGCATCCAAAGGTAAGAATTCTAGCAATAAGATGTGAGATTAATTTTTTTTAAGTGTTGAATTCTTATAGTTTATATGCTTAGGGTTTAAGAAGAAAAGGAAGTCTACCAAAGAGAGAGGTTCTAGTGTGGAACTACCTAAGATCAAGGTAAGTAAATCCAACCCTAGCCCTTAATTTGAGCAATAATATGTGTAGAGAAAGTTTTATATGTATTTTATATGCTTGAGTGTTGAGATTTGTTGATGGAATTGATGATGATTCATGGTTAGAATTCCACCATGAGTAGTGATGATTGTGTGCATAGAAATTGATGGAAGTTTGGATGAATTATGAAAGAATTTGAGTAGAGTTATGGAGTGTATTTTCCTGGCTAGGTTTGAAGTTGTTTTTAGGGAGGTTTGCTCCAAAATTTTGGTGGTTAGAGATTGTTATAGAAGTGTAATCACCTTAGCACTTTATTTGTGCATACAAAGTGTTTGATGAAATTGCATAGAGAAGTGCATGTATGAGTATGTTGATTTATTATTTTGATATGAGTTTGTAGATGGTAGAGAAAGTAGAGAATGACATGTTTACATGCCATATTGCATTCTTGCATTTAATCATTTGAATTGAGAAAGAACAATAAGAAGAATCCATCTACATGCATACATACATATAAGCACACTAAAGAACAAAAAGAAAGAAAGACGAGTGCTAAAGAAAAGAAATTGAATACTAATTTCTAAAAGAAAGATAAGAGAAAAGAAAGGTTGTTGCGATGGGGAACCCGTGAGTGACAAGAAGAAGAAGCTTCCCACATGCACGCCGCCTTCAGTGAGTGGCCTAAGAATAAGAAGAAGAATTGTACAGTCTGTAAGAGTGTATGTGGATGAGGACTGTACCCAAAAGAATATACCTAATGCACGCTGCCTTTAGTGAGCGGCCTAAGAAGAAGAAGAATTTGTACAGTCCGTAAGAGTGTATGTAGATGATGACTATATCACTCACACGGCCAAGGTTCCGTGTGAGTGAGTATAGAAAAGAAAGAAAGAAGAGAAATAGAAAGAAAGAACATAGAAAAGAGAAAGAAAACAGAATAAGAAATAGAAAAGCAAAAAGAAAAATACACATCCTATGCATTGGGCATTTGCATCATACTTAAGCATGATACCATGCCAACTATCATGAGTAGTGAAAAGTTAGAGATTAGAATAGAGAAAGAACAGAGAAAAAGCAGAGAGAATAGAGAAATGTGATGTAAGGAAAGAATTCAGCATATGAACAACGGAGATAGAAGAATAGCATAGCGGATTTACTTACTAAGCGACTAGTGCTCACCCAGTTGTTTTCAATGTTTTTGCAGGAAATAGGTGAGAAGTGATTGGATGGAATGTCGAGAAGCGAAGGGGAATGGCACTACTGTCCACCATATTTTGAGATTATGTATAAGATACTTTTGTTGTTGTAAAGAATTTAGTATATAAAAGTAAAGAAATTTTTTTTTTTGGGCCCATTATTTTGTTCTTAAATACATACATTGTTTTTATGATATTTTTAGTGATTTCATATTATATTTCCCAATGTATACTAGTTAGAAAGAGTTATTACAACAAGGTTGGTAGTGCATCCATTACCAAACTCCGATCACTTACAATCAAGTTTGACACAAATAAGAAAAAGCCTGAACATACTATGAGAGTACACTTAAGGCACTTGTCAAACATGATTAGTGAGTTGAGAGACGCAGGTCATGTCCTAACTGATGAACAACAGGTTCAAGCTATCATAAGATCATTGCCTCAAAATTGGGAACACATGAAGATACACCTTACCCACAATGAGGGCATAAAAAATTTAGAAGATGCCACACGACATCTAGAACTGGAAGAAGATCGTCTTAATGCGAGTATGACAAATACTGATGTGTATATGACTAGTTCCAATTCACATGGTGGGAAGGGATTTAAACGTAAATTCCAAGGTGAATTCCAAAGAAAAGACAATACTAATAAGGCTCAAGGGAAGAAAAGAAAGTTTTATAAACACGGAAAAAGAGAGCATCTTGACAAGAAGAAAAACATGGCAAAAGTGAAATGCTATAACTGTGGCAACAAGGGACATTTTGCTCGCAATTGTAGTGAGCCGAAGAAGGTAAAGTACTTGTTTGCACAAGTAAGTTCTATAAATGTTTCCAGTTTTGTTTTTCTAATTGAATCTCATCCTTTATGGATTGTAGATTCAGCAACAACATACCACATAGCGAAAGGCAAGAGTGCTTTTGTGGAGTTTTGCTGAATACCATAGGAAATAAAGTGGATATATGTAGGTAACAATTCAGAAGTGGAAGTTAAAAGGATCGGCACATGCAAATTGATCATGCGTGGAGGTCAAATCCTATACCTACATGACGTGTTATATGCACCTAATATTCATCGAAATTTGATTTCCATGTTAAAACTTATTAAATTAGGTATTAATTTGAACTTTTCTAGTACTGGTGTCCATTTATTTTTGGACACAAAATACTATGGTTGTGGTTATATTTCTGATGGTTTTATTGTACTTGACATTGATTATAATTATGGTAATGCTTATTTTTCCTTCATTACATCTTCCAATAATGATGATGTGAATGTATGGCATGCACAGCTTGGCCATATTGGTTAACAACGAATAAATATATTAGCAAGAGAGGGCTTGTTAGGAACCTTAAAAAAAGAAGACTTGTCTGCTCGTGAACATTGCCCAGCTAGAAAAACAGTAGGAAAACCATTTGGAAAAGCAATAAGAGCTGAAATTCCATTGCAATTAATTCATTCTGACATATGTGGTCCAATGAATGCGAGGGCTAGACATGGGGCTGCTTATTTCATCACATCTATAAATGATTTCACCTGATATGGTTGTGTCTTTTTTATCTCTCATAAATATGAAGCTTTAGAATGCTTTATGAAGTTTAAAAACTTAGTTGAGAATCAATTAGATAAAAAGATAAAAGTTCTACGAACCGATCACGGTTGTGAATATTTATCTGATCAGGTTAGAAATTTTTGTGATGAAATAGGAATAGAACGTCAATTAACTATTCTAAGAACTCTACAACAAAATGGTGTTGTAGAAAGAAGAGACATAACCCTACTTGAGATG
This sequence comes from Pistacia vera, assembly GCF_008641045.1. Taxonomy (NCBI): domain Eukaryota; kingdom Viridiplantae; phylum Streptophyta; class Magnoliopsida; order Sapindales; family Anacardiaceae; genus Pistacia; species Pistacia vera. The sequence continues at coordinate 1,252 of NW_022196599.1, read as the reverse complement.
GTGAGGTCTATGATGGCACAGGCAAACTTGCCCATCACCTATTAAGGTAATGCCTTATTAACTGCCACATATATCCTCAATCGAGTACCCTCCAAATCTGTATCTAGTACTATTACATCATATGAGTTATGCACAAATCGGAAACCCGATTTGAGTCTCTTGGAGCCATGGGGATGTGCTGCCTATGTTTATGACCTTTCCCATAAATATGGAAAATTAGGTCCAAGGGGGAAGAAATATATCTTCATAAGATACTAAGAACATTTAAAGGGATATGTCTTCATAGGAGAACAAGAAAGTGGTAACATCACTAAGTTTGAATCACGAGATGTCTCGTTCTTAGAAACCGATTTTCCTAAGAAGGGTGAGATAGGTCAAGATTTGTTTCTATATGAAACACAAGACCAAAGCAATTCCGCTGCCGAAACCAGTTGGTTATTGTCACGACCCGGATTCGCACACAGCCCCGGCGCCGCAACCATTCTACTCAGTACTGTCCCCCCCCTTAAGGGATTTCTTTCGCCTCCCTCACCACTCGAACCCAAGACCAAGGGGCTAAAGTCATTTGGGGAGCATGGCGAGTACCATCAGGCTAGCTGGCCTGATGGTACTCACCATGCTCCCCAAATGACTTTAGCCCCTTGGTCTTGGGTTCGAGTGGTGAGGGAGGCGAAAGAAATCCCTTAAGGGGGGGGGGGACAGTACTGAGTAGAATGGTTGCGGCGCTGGGGCTGTGTGCCGAATCCGGGTCGTGACATTTAAAAAGGCGCCTTTTTATTGTAGCAACCCCTGCCACACAGCTTGGGCTTAGGCCAGATCACACAGCTGACCCAGACCAGACACACAGTCGGCCCGCTACTCACAAAGTACTGTCCCCCCCCTTAAGGGATTTTCTTTCGCCTCCCTCACCACTCGAACCCAAGACCAAGGGGCTAAAGTCATTTGGGAAGCATGGTGAGTACCATCAGGCTAGCTGGCCACCACTTGAAGAAATTGAGATTAGCTGACAATTTTGAAGGCCATAGCCTTGCCTTGGTGGTTCACCATGACCATGGCGGTGGAATGAGGATAAAATATTGAGGACAGGAATCACCATGGCCTACGCTGTGGTGACATACATTTGGACATGGCCAGTGTAACATCCCGGATTCGGCACACAGCCCCGGCGATGAAACTTCTACTCAGTACTGTCCCCCCCCTTAAGGGATTTCTTTCGCCTCCCCCACCACTCGAACCCAAGACCAAGGGGCTA